>NW_024881261.1:12667191-13253360 GCF_018691265.1 Tyto alba
CTTTCTTTATAAAAGCCTTCCAGATAGGTTGCTTTTAAGCCTTGCATGGAAAATCATAGACGTATGCAAATAAAAAGTGAATGAGGCATGCTGGGGACTCTACAATTGATTTAACCAGAGGTTTTCTTTGACTCAAAAAGTGCTGCTGGCTAATTTAGACACTGTATCATTGTATGAAGCACACTGTGTTCTTTGCAAAGAGCCAGTTTATGCAGCCTATTCGTTCTTTGTACTTTCAAACCCCTTGTATCTGTGTATCTCCAGTTAATTAATGAAATGCTGGCTGATAGTATCTGCCAGCAACTTTTATGCTATTATTAGTGCATCAGATATTTCCTGTGGGTTTGAATTTTTGTGTTACGATTTTTGTTTTGTTTTCTCTCCCCCTTTCTTTCTGCAGGCCTGCCTTGAATTTTCCCTTTATTCCTCCAACTGTTCAGATTTTAATTGCTGTGTGGTACAGTGTCCTCTTTTCTTTCTCTCTGAAGATGAATGGATTACAGATGCCTTCCTCTTCTTTTATATTTAGTGGTTGCGATTCGCACCTTTATCACCGTGTGTTAATCACTGTCCTGTTGTGTGTGTAGCTCCAAGATAACGGATATTTATTGTAAATATAATTGCATGGGTTTCAATGCTTGCTGGAACCCTGACTACTTCAAATTCATTTCTATTAATGAATTTTAAATGAAAGGAAATGAACGGAATGGCAGCCCAGTCTTCTGTTCTTTCTAGCGTTGGGTGGTGATGAAGAGAATAGGTGGCAAATGTTTCTATCAGTCAAGACAGGAGAGGACCTACCCTTATTAGCTCAAATGGGAATGATTGAATGCTACTTTGTATTCTGTGGTACTAGCAGATTTAATTTCCTTCAGGGAGTTTCTGGTTTTGTAATGTAAACTGCAGAATTGTATAAAGAGTGAGACCCAAAACTGTGTGCTTTACATTGGCCTTTGCACCTGTTTTCCGGAGAGTTGGAGAAAATGTCCGTAGAGATGAACAGTTCCACCTGACACTACTGTTTCTCTAGGAGGAATACCCTCAGTTGCTAAGATCAGCTTGGGGACACTTCTAGAAATCCTGTCTGATCTGTCTCACCATGGAAGCTTTCAGAAGTCTGATGTGATGACAGGTCCCTTCTTTTTTTCACTCAAGGAAAAACAGTTATTTCCAGCAGTGTCCTCCTTGTAGGCCTCTGTAAATCTTAGTGTGAAGACTAACAGTTTATATTGGAGAGGTTAAAGCTCAGCAGAGCTCTAAGAACACCTCATTGTAGACTGAGCCAGATGCTGTGGCTGTCAAGGGATGTCATCCTTAGCAAATTAGGCACAGTGGGAGATCCAGGGTCTATAGTCAATCAGTCATGCCACTAGCCCAAAGTGCTATTGCAGTCCAGAGATAAAATAAATTATTCTGTTGCTCTTCTCTTTTAATTTGGAAGGAAAGGTCCTTGTTAGCTGCAGGCTGTGAGTGCAGCCTTCAAAGATACAGCCATAAGACACCAAAAAGACATTGTCTCACAGATGTGAATGGTGTTTTTTTTGATGTTTTTAAAATTATGTAGTACCCAGGAGATTTCAAGGAGATGTTTAATGAAAGTCTTTTCTTACCTTCTGAATGGGAGGAACCACTTTGTACTGCAGTGATTTGTAGATTGGAACAAATTTCATCAAATGAAAAAGTTTGTTTGGATTAAATCCCATATAGCATAGGAAGGTATATGAAGAAGCCCCCAGATTTGTTTTAGATGCCTCCTATGCTATGACTATAGATCATGATTCTTCATAACCTCATCTTTTACTTCAGAGAGAACATTTTAGAGGGAGGGCGTCAAGAGAGTGTGGGATGGGATTCATCTACAGTTTTTTCTGATCTGATAGGCTGTTTGCAGTAGATAGCACTACACATGCCTTTTCTCCAATAGTTTTCCAGTGAGAGAATATAGGTGTTCTTCCTCACTTATATCTTTTTCTAAATACAGTGGTCTAAATCTGTTTCATTCAGAAGCTTTGGCTTAAGATTTCACCTCCTGATCAGAAAAGAGTTGAAATCCTGAACTTACAAGGGTCAGAATTATTATCTTGGACTGCAGGGTGGTTCAGTGGACTTCTGATAATACTATACACATGTAAACAGTTCACTACCCACAGGAAGAAGGATGTCTCACCCATCAAATTAAGAAATTTTTTATTTTCTGCAGTTCAGCAATAATGATGGAGTAAGTCTACTGCCATTACAAGTCACTATCAGTGATGACTGGGAAGTCTTATATCCTTATAATAATACATACATCACAATTTTCACTTCTGCTTGTAATATCTTTAGATTCAATACTAATGCTTCTACTTGTACATCAGATAATCAAGTACAGACTTGATTTCCATTTCAGAGCACTGTCTTTTCTGCACCCTACCCTGTATGAATAAAGCCCAAAAGCTTTTTTTATTAGTTTAGAAAGGTAGATCGTTCCTCTTATCTTTTGGGTATGACCTAACACAGCTGCAGTTTGGTAGCGTTTCATGGGAGTCCTTGAAGATCTGTAAAGTGGCAGTGACTGAAGAGCAGGTGCTGTATTCTTAGTTTTTAATGCTGAGTTCATGGGAAACCAATAATTAACAAGCATTTGGTCCATGGTAACAAAGTAAAGGTGGTCTCATCTTTCAAAATGAGTATTATGACTTTTGAAATGTCTGGCAGCATTCACTACCAAACTTTCTGATTCATGGCTATAGTATATGACAGCTCTCACAATAGCCATTACATACAAAGCCCTTGCCATTATTCTACGTCCATATCTCTTCTTGGATATGAAGTGAAATCAAAGCCCATTTATTCCGCTGCTGCTCTTGTAAGCCTATCAAAAATAGTGGCAGTTTTGACATTTTGCCGCTCAAAGTAGTACTACAGTATGCTGTTGTATCTCACTGAAGTCTCCAAGGGCACACTGAGTGTTGAAACTAATGATAGGGAAGTATGAGCCGTGGAATTCAGCTTCGGAGCTAAGATTCACCCAGGCTGAGGAGGGTTTCAAAAGTGTTCTTTCCATTCTGACTCTGAGCCCTGTTTTCTAGAAACTGGACAGTTAAAATTTATGCAAGATAATCTCTTGTTGAATGTCCTTCAATTCTTTTACCCCTTTTTAATTCCTCAGCGATTTGCCAAATATTCTGGAACAGATGATAATGCTTCTGGCAAGGGAGGGTGTATTCCAGCAGCTTAGAGAGCAGAGAAGCAGTATGTTTTTAGTTGCATCCCAAATACAGGCAGCTGGGGTTGATGGTAGTGCAAGAATGTGTCTAAGTATAGAGCAGACCTGTCTTATTGTCAAACTTGTAGCTCCATCCATTTCCATAAGTAAGACAGGCTGTTTAAACCAGGAAAAAAAACAGTTGCCATAATACAGTTTTTGTTTTTGTTGTTGTTTTTTTTTTTTTTTTTTTTTTTTTCCTATGAAATACTAGCCCCAAGCAGTTGAAAATCAGCTTGTTCTGTGTCCCATAAAGCTGGTCTAAAAATACGTACAACAAGGTTGTTTTCATTTACCTTTTGGATTTTGAGCCATTAAAGATGCATACCAAAATCTCACTTTTATATAATTTCACTGCTGTGTTGTGGTAGAACATACTTCTTTGGTCATGAAATGTGGAAATTGTCTTGTTATTATATGACTTCAGAGGTTGGCCTTAAAGGAAGAAGTAGCATGGTACTGTGACATAAGCATATGATGTCTGGTGTGTTGGGGATTGGAGCTGATAATGTAAAAAAATGACAAACGTGTGAATATTGACCACAGGAGCTCTGACCTCAACCCTCCCTTGCCAGGCCTGCAACAAAGTCATATGTAGTATCTGTTAATTAGCAGATAGTGTAATCTGTAGGGCATGTTTACCAGCCAATTGTAGTTGCTCACTCATTCTGTAGCCTAGATAAGTTATTATGAAGAAATTAATGACTAAAGGACAGGATACTTGAGTGTTATACTCTGTGTAGCTGTACTTGGAGTACAAGGAGAAGAAAATAAACAAGAAAAATATTTTTGATTATGAAATTTCTGATTGATAAATTCAGAGAGAGGGGAGTGATGGCAAAGATTAATAGATGTAATTAGAAAGTTGTCTACTGCTAAGAAAATGTGTAATTTGACTTGTATGCAGATAGCATGAGAATTAGAGACCAACAAGTGATGACTTATATGTTGTATCAAGAGTAACAAGTCATTGTGGAAGCAGCCAAGCTTCTTGGAGAAACTGGGAATAAATCAGTGTCTGGTATGGTAAAGGTATTGCAAAAACTGTAAGTGAGCTTTCTCCTGTTAGTAAGTGAAAGGTTTAGGTTTCTTCTTGCAGGGATAGAGAGAGATTTCCCAGCACCAAAAGAAGAAAAAAATATTGAGTCAAAAATAAAGCAAACTAGAGAGTTCAAGGCTCGAAACTTAATGAAAATGAGGCACTGTAATCCGTTAGCTTTGATTCTCATTTATTTACCTCTTATTAGTAGCAGAAAGAGGAATTTAAAACATTTAGGAAGGGCACATAACTTGGGGAGCAAGGAAAATACAATGCCTACTACAGCTTAGAGAGTAATGGCATAGAGCGGCTGTGGGTGGGAACACAATTATCCTTCTGTTTACCATGACTTGGCTTTCAGATGGATGCATGTCTCCCATAAATTTGCACAAACCCAGTTTTCCTGTGGAGTCATTTCCTCTACCATGTTCAAAGGTACTGAACTGTGGTCAATGGTTCTTTAAAGGTAGGGTTTTTTTAGGGATAAGTGACAGCAAAGGAGAGAAAGCTGTTGAGGAAGTATAGCAGTAATAATGGCAATAATTGGAGACTGAGGAGGTGTTATAGAGAGATTGGCATTAGCTGAGTAGACCAAGTTATGATCATAAACAACTACTGGAGGAGTTCTAGCTATGTATTCTGATAGAATGGATCAAGTCCTAGACCACGGTTTCCCAAGAATTTTTTCATTGTTAGGGAAGGGTAATCAGACAATGGTGAATGTTCAGGGCACACTCTTACCTTCACAGTGTTTTTGTGTATGCTTGCCAAGAAGGATGTGTGAGGATTTGAGAGAAATACTTGGTAGTAAATTTTGAGTGTGGCCAACTGTTCCCATAAATTTGGGAGATAATGCATTGTTTTGTTGCTTTTTCTTAAGCTGCCAGTGCAGTTAAAAAACTGGAGGTGGTGGAATATTTTCAAAAGATAAGAAATGTTTAAATTAACATGTTACTTGACAAGAAAGAATCAAATTTACAAAGTGTTCTATTGCATATAGAACATTATGAATAATGGATTTTGCTATTTAGAGAAAGAAAAATTTCATATTGATTGAAAGCACTTATTCCTATTCAAACTTCTTCCCGCCCCCGCTGGGGTCATCCGAGGCTTTCTGTCTTGAAGAGATTAATGTTAAATTGGCAATGTTTTTGGGGTGAAAAACTAAAATAATTTTGTTTTGAAATATTTCCACTTTTAAATTCTGAAGAGATTTGCCAAGATAAATCCTACTGAAAACAGTGGAACTTAATTATGATACTTAAATTACATTCTTAATCACTTCGCTGATTCTTTCATTGTTAAAAGTCTGCCCTTAACAGTTTCAATACAGTAAAACACTGAATTCTCCTCTGCACATATATATTTAGGTCTCTATGTACACATAAAACCTCTTCACAGTCTTCAATCCCATATATCCAATTCCATCATCAGAGGAAATAAGGAGAATTAGAAGGGAATTCAGTGGACAAGAAATGTCAATGGAATAAAGAGGGGAAAATGATACTAGGTGTTTAATTTATGATAGTTAAGTAATTTAGATATGGCAAGAACTTTCAGTCATTAGTCCCTTGGGAGGACAATCTTCAGGAATATGCACAAAGAAACACGAGAATAAATTGTAATCTGGTCCATGCGTCCCAAATTCCCTATGTGCAGGCATTTCTCAGGGTTTTCTCTCCTGCTGTGAATGATAAGATGTTGTGGGATTCTATCAATATTTCTCCTGCACAGACCAAAGACACAGATGACTAATCTTGCTCCAAAATTAGGAGGTGTATCTTCAGCAGACAAGGTTACAAAAAAAAAATCACCTTTCCCCGTTTTAGGGCTCCTTTGCACAGCAAATTGCACAAAGTTTGAACGTTATTTTGGTGTGTTGTGTTTTTTTTTTTTTTAAATTTGGTTTTGTTTGTTTGTTTGTTTGTTTTTCATCCAGAATGTGTTTTAGAGCATGTGTCATGGATGCTGGGCTCTCTTTGTCTGTTTGTTCATAGGTGCAGCACATTCTGTGAACTCTACTCTTGAGCATGTTATCTACTCTGGATGTAGCTTTCTGGTGAAGAAAATCCACTTGAAGTAGTTACTCAATAATAGGCATGGCAATGGGTTTACCTCTGTTTCTGGACTTTAGCCAGGACTGAAAACTTAATATCATATTATTGTGTCTCATCCTTCTGCATCAAGCCCAAGTTTCTTCTGTCCTATTTATAAGTCAAGAACTTTGGATATAGAGATTTTTTTCTTCATGTTTGAACAGCATCTGTTCCTTTGGGTTCTGGTGCACAACTTGTCTTCCATTTATTACTATTACTAATGGTAAATAATGAATGTGGTGGCGTAGCAAACCTGAAGGACAGCAGTCTGTGCCTAGTTTTTGGCGCTTAGGGAAGAAATGCAAACACATGCATATGCCCTTCCTAAAGTATTGTTTAGCGCCCAGAAAGAACAATTTGAGGTGAACCAAAGGCAGCCAGACAGTATCAGCTGGTGAAGAAACTGTAACAGTTTCTCTGCCTACATCTTGAAACCCTCAGTCATTTTATGGATTTTGTGTTAATAGGTACTTGAGAAGAAATATTGTCAGTCCCAGTTTATGAATGAGATCAAATACATGTTTTGCTAAGGACATAAACAGCTGCAAAGACAAGAATGGAACAAAGGATTTTGGATTAAATTCTAGGGACAAAATAATATTTTCTCCCAATTCATGTTATTTGGGAATGTCTGATCTCCTTTTATACTATTTCTTTCTGGCAGAGACTGCATCCCATCCATGCAAGTTTGTACCCTTCATCTGTTTTGCTAAAAAAAATAAAATAAAATAAATCTTTTCATCTTAAAAAAAAAAAAAGGCAGAAAGGGAAGAAGAAAACATTGAAAGCCTGCTTGGGAGAAGAGTGGCACTAGGACATTGCAGAGGGATAGAGGAAGCTTAAGTCAGTCATCTAATGTATCAGTGGGTAAAGTTCACAAATCGTTTGCTGCCCCAGACCCGTGTGTGTCTAACACCAGCCTGTACATCAATATTACTTTTTTATCTTGAAAATAAAGACATTTCTCCCACACCTTTGGAAATATGTCTGGCATTTCAAACCTTGGAGCTGAAAGCCATCTTCCAAGTCATGTCCCTTGTTAAAGTGTTTCACCATTCTCTTTTGATAAAAACTCTACCAGCAAAACTCTTCCATATGCTCCAGGATGCCAAACCTTTCCTTTTGCTACTGTTTCAAGCCTTACTGACATTTACAGGCTCTCACAGGAGCATTCAGTCAATTACCACCAAAGACTCCCATTGTTCCAAGGAGACTGACCTTTCCCCTTGGGCACCAATTAAAATCTATTACTTTTATTCCTATAGTGCTTGCTGTAATTTGAGCTCTGGCTCTTTGCCAGGTAGAACTTGTTGGGTCTCCTTTTTCTTTTTTATTACTGAAACTTTGTTAAAGATAGCAAGAGTGAAAATTCTAAACATATGTATATACTTTGAGGAAAGCAACATAATTTTAATGAAGCTTTTAAATTAATCTGTCTTTCACTTGTCATCAGGAGTATAAGAAAAACCCAAGTGAAAGAATAGATATGTTTCAAATGATGGCATGGCTTGCTTGCTTCCTCTTTCTGTTTTCTTCCTTCAGCTAATGTGCTCCAATTATTCTATGGCAGAGATTTGCCAGCAACTGAAGGAACAAACATGCTGTGGGCCTTGCTAGTACTTAACTATTGTGCTCTGAAAGTTGAAGGGAGAAAGGTGGAGAGCTGTTTACATGTCAAGAGTCTTGAGCCTGAAGGTCTGCCCTTTCCTGTATTACAAGCTGCTAGAAACAAAGACCGTAAATATTGCATTACTAGCAGCAGAGCTGCATATTGTGGTTAAAATTTTTGCTGTAAAATTATACTTTCATGGTTATTAAGTCTTTCCACCAACTTACGTTTGCCCTTTCAGTTGAAATTTGTGACGGTAGAAGCAATTGCTGATAAAGCATGGAGGGTTTTTTCCTCTATTGAAGATGTCTGTCTGGAGACCTAGTCAGACATCTGCCAGAATATGTTTTTTGTGAAAAATCAGGATTTTGAAAAATGTGTTCAGGTGTCTGCTTTTTGTCATCTCTTCTTGTTTGGGATCTTTGAGGCTGTATGAAAACTTTGTGTGTTCAACCTATTGCTAAACCCTTAACACTTCTTAAGGAAAGAAGTTATATGTTATCCTGATATGTATCGCAGAAGGCAATTCAGTTTTAAGACCAGCATAGTATACAGGCTTATGATATAGATGGTTGGGTATAAACCAGACATTGGTAAGTTGTCCAGAGGTTTCTAAATCATTATGAAGAATTACAAAAAATCTAGTGTCCATCAGTTTGCACAAGTCTAATTACAAGAGAATTTGACATGCTTAGAAAATGGCCATACTGTGTATAAGTCAGTATAATGCCTGCCAATATCTCCTTGTCTGATAACTATAGAGCAAATTCTGTTTCGTTTTGCTTTCTGTTTTTTGTTATAAGGCAGTTTGTTCTGCTTCCTTATTCAATTTTTTTGCTCAACTCTTCTAATATTCTAGTAAGTTAGTGGACCATACATTGACATCTTTGTGCAGAATGATTTCTGCGCCTTCATGTCCAAGTCACATAATCATCAAGACCTTCAGTTGTGAGCTGGCATCGTATCAAATAACTTTATACTTGATGATTTATATAAGTCACAGGTGGTTCTAGGAATGCTTGTGGGTAAGACCAATAATTAATTTTTGCTTCACCTGCAAAACTCTATGTTGTACCTTGAATAACTAGAATTATGAACAGTGCTTTTCCTGGGACCATATTCTTGCTTTAGTGGAATTTGATGAAACATTAAATTTCCTACCTCCCAGTGACCTGAAACTATCCTTTTTTTCCTCCCACTAGATGGGATTTAAATGAACCAAACCTGTGAACAGCCTCTGGGCTTCACTGTTGAGAAGGAACAAGAGATAAACCTTTATTCTCTGGTCCAAGGATCCCAGGTCCTAGGAAATATTTGCTTGTGCATTTTGGTTTCACATGTACCTTTTATCTTAAGGTTTCCATTTCTGAAGATTCAGAGAAGCCACTTTTCCAACATCTTCCCTAGAACAAAGCTACCAATAATTGGAAATACTGACAGTCCTTTATAGCATTCTGGACTTTTAATGCTCTTTTTGTTTGCTTGTTTGCTTTTGCTGGTTCCAGAAAGCTGTTTTAGATGTGAATCAGGCTCAAGATTGATTTTTATGTCTAATAAACCTGGAAAAATAAAACTCTGTGAACTGGGGGCTTTAGTAACGGCAGCAACAGATTTGTCAAGCTCTGCTAGATATTATTTCATTTATTATGGGGAAATAAAAAAATATCAAAAAGTTAAAATAAAAAATATTTTATGGAAGGATTTGAAATTTCCCTAGGGACAAACTAAAACACCTACTTATTTCGTCTTTTTTTTTTTTCCTTCCCCCCCCCCCCCGGCCATCAGAAGAGGTAAGTAGAACATGATTTAGGAAGTAATCCTCCCCAGGAATGAACGCAAACTTCCTATCATCTGAAACCAGCAGGAGGCAACAAGGTTTGCATGATAAAGAGGTAATTTATTATCTCTTTATCTTTATTTAACATTAAAAATCCAAAGGTACACCAGTTAATTATTAAGTCTTTTTTGAGGGGGATTAAAAACAACCTTGATTTATTTTAGCCAACATAAAGAGAAACTGAAATATTGAGGTTCTCCTGTATTCAGGCTTTCTTGAGAAAGCTAAGAGGTAGAACTCAATTCACCTTTTGGCTTGCTAAAAGTTTCCTTCATAGTTGAAGAGAACGATTGAAAGTGATGGTGGAGGAAAAAAGAAAAGGTCCAAGAACCTTTTTCTAGTGAACAATAATAGAACAAAATATGTCATAGGCTTTATGGAGTTGAATAGCACCTGACCTGAGGTTATTGGTGTCTAAAGATTGTTTGACTTTGGCCTGAAGCTTGTACTCACATTTTTGTTACAGGAGCAGTGTCTTTACCTTCTGTCTTTCTATCTGGGTTAGTCTGAGTTTGGGTTTTTGCTTAACTTCCACATTGTTTTCTCTGATACCAAGCTACTGTTTTGACACCTAGGAAAAGCCAGTGTGTAACAGTTCTTTGGAAACAATTGTCTTGCTCTGAGAAATCTCCCACCCTGTCCTCACAGTGCAAACTGACAGGAGGTGTCACTGGCTGCATTAGGAGGGAAGTAGCAGATACTAGAGGTTTGGACTCAGCACCTGAGTTCATGCCATACTAAGATATTTTAATTAAAGCATTTTTAAATGTCTTAGGAGTGTATGTACCATTTTCCTGATTTTGCATGCAGCCTGAAAAGTAACTGAAACGTGAATTGCCTTGTATATTTCAATGAGCTATTAATTCCAGTTCTAGGTAATCAAAAAGTCCCTCTTCAGTTTTAATCTTGCCATGAGTGCTGGCATATGCTATTAACTCACAGACATTGCATATCGAAGCTGATGGGCAACCCTGATCCTTTTGCTATCTTCTATACAGGTCATATATTTCAATAAGTATTTTCCCTTTACAACAAAATGAAGTTGGAAGGATCATCCTTGCAGGCAGAATTTGGACAGGAAATTAAAATAATCTGAAGTGAATTTGCCACACAGGTAAAGCCTGCAGCTGTGATCACTAGTTACACTGGAGAGGTGCACTTTCCTTCTCACAGTATCTCTGCAGCTCATATCCTCTAAATAAACAGCAAACAAAGGTTTATAAAAGCATTTCTTTCTCTCCTAGAGGTTTGCAACAATCAAGCAGTTAATGTTAACTGGCTAGCAGCACGTACTATGCTTGTCACAGGAAAGACCCATAAACCCAGAGGCAGCAAAGTGAAAAAAAGTTTATGTATTATTTTTTAACTGTGTCAACCTGCTTGTTTACTTGACCTTGTAATTAGGATCATGCCATTAGGTGTTCAGATTAAGGCTGTGGCTACAGATATAGTAAGCTAGGGTAGGAATAAAAGAAAAGAAAAATAAAATGCTGCAAAGCTCTAACAGTCATGAGTAAATAGGTGAGTAAAAAATGTCTAAGACAACTAGGTCACTTCTGGGAGCATTCCAGATTCCAACACTTGCCTACTGCTCAGTCTGTTTCTGTGATATTAGAGCCCCTAAAATCATGCTACATACACACCTGCCTATGTAAGTATGTGAGTATGCATACTTATGTGTGTATACATAAGTATGCATACTTATATAAGTATGGCTGCCTCCTAAGTCAGTGTCTTTCAAGAATAAGCCTAAGATGACTCTAAGGGGGAGATTTGTAAACATTCTGAGTGTGTGCTAAAAGGAAACTTGGGGAGAAAAGAAACCACTTCCTTGTCTGGGTCCCTTGCTTTCAGTTAGGGATATTCTAAGCTAATAACATACAGTTGATCATCACCGAATGGTTGATGTTAATCAGAAAAGTCAACCACGAAGTGGCTCTTTGAGGATGTTGATGGTGTTTGCAAACAGGCAGGATCTGCAGGCATTATGAGTTTGTCTGTTTTTTCCACTGTTTGGACACCAGATGCCGTGTGACATGTTTGCATATTCAGCAATGTAGTCTCATGCAGCTAAGTCAGGAGGACTCAAGATTTGGATTCTTTCTTTATTTAGTTCCTTGAAGACACTGCAGATACTGCCAAGTCTATATGTAGTTAGAACTTGTTACAGCACCTCCATCACAAAACCGCTCATGGGTTGATGATAAGGATCCCAACATGAGTAAAGCTTAGGCTCGGAGTGTGTCTCTCTTGCAGCTGATTCCTGCAAGTGATAGGTTGGCACAGCCCAAGGTACACCAAAAGGGGCATAGACTTCAGTATAGATTACAACAAACTGTCAGGACTTGGAGTTCTTCCTTTATGTGGCCAAAATCTGTGTCACTGCATCTCAACTGATGGCAGTATTCAAGTTAATTGAATTATATTCTTATCTGTAGGAGTCTTACCTCCCCAAAGGGGTGGGGAGGTGACTTTAAGAAATATAAGAATTTTTGTTAATCTAAAATTTAAGTAATCCGGGTTTATTTCTTTACCTGCTTCCCAATTTGCCACATAACTTTGAAAAAGCTGTATTGATGCTTCGCACTTGGAAGTGCTAGCTCTTGACCTCTGCAAAACAGAAATGTATTTCACTGAGAAATGCTCAGGGTTTCTTTGGGTGAGGTGCTGCATAAGTGTAAACAATTTTTATTAATAGTCAATTCATGTGCATAATAAAAAAATAGGTTCCCACTATAAAGAAGGTTATATTATAGAATATATCTAAATTACAGCCACAGTAAAGCTGCGTGTATAGGCTCTGTTTGGAATTATATGAATAGGTGCTACATTATATTGTATACTCCTGTACATTATTACTTTGTGAGAGATATACAGCCTGTACCACTCAAGATGGGAAAAACATGTCTTTCAGTAAAAAAGACATTTTCTAGGGTAGATGCACTATTATTTTACAAAAACTTGAATAAGTGAAACAGATTCATCAAAAGGATAATGAGAAAACAACATTAGTTTTACTAGGGTGGAGGATAGTTTAAAAAAAAAAAAACAAAAACCCTGAACAGCATCTCTAGGTTATCTGCTTTAAAATTCAAAGCAGTGGAAGGGCTGTTCACTCCTTAAAATGCAAAACCTCAGGAAAAAAAAAAAAAATGTCTTATCCTTTTGAAAAATCCATCCCTAAATGTCATAAAATATTACTTGGTAATCCATCAAATCATTCACACCGAAGGCTGCTGTGGTCCAGCTTGAGTTTAATCTAAGGTGAAATTAGTCCACGTTTCCTCCTTCTGGTCCAGACTTTCATCCCACATGGGTTCTTTCTCAGGGGTTCTCCAGAGACAGGGTGGTGATGATCAGAGACAGCATTACTGGTGATTAACGTGTAATAGGAGAAGTGATTTTCAGAGGCACAGAGGGTCAGGCAGGTACCCAGCTCTCATCAAGTGCCTTCAGTGAATACTCCTCCTAGGCAAGTCTCCTTTTTAATGTGTTTCAATACAGATAAAATATTCCACCTCACTGATTTGTGGAAAGCAACAAAGATCACTTTCTCCCCTGTTTGAACATGTGGAAGAGCCTCTTTCCTCCTCCAGTCTGAATATTTGTAATTGTCTTGGCTACTAGCAGGTAGACATGTGTTTTTGGCTATCTTTGGTGCTTTGGCAACCCAAATGAGCAATGAATCTCTGTGAGCTTGTCGTGGTTTAGGCCTGGTTGGCAGCCAACCACAATGCAGCAGCTCTCTCTCCCTTCCTCTCCGGCAATGAGAAGGGACAGAGAGCCAGGCTTGGGGTTCAAGATAGGGCTGGGATGAAGAAAAAATTCCCTTTATGTTCACCAGCAAAAGGCAGACTCGTTAGGGGAAGAAAAAAAAAGAACATACATTTATTACAGACACTAACAACACATAACATAGTAGGACAGTGAGAAGCATTGCCACATCTTGAGAACACCTTCCCCCCACCCCTCCCTTCTTCCCGGGCTCAGCTCTGCTCCCGATATCTCTACCTCCTCCCCCAGTGGCGCAGGGGCAGGGAATGGGGGGGGGGGTGCAGTCAGTGCTGCTGCTTTTTCCATCTTCGGTGAGGGGAGTGTCTGGAACTTGTTCCTCCTGCTCCATCGTGGTCCCCCTCTCACAGGACACAGTCCTCCACAAACTTTCTCTGACATGAGTTCCTCCCATGGGCCGCAGCGTTCCCCACACTGCTCCATCATGGGTCACTAACTTCCTCCGACTGGATTCTCTCCCACGGCTGCAGCCCTTCCCGAGCTGCTCCAGCGTGGGACTCCCCCGCATGCTGCAATCCTCCCAGCACTGAATTACAGCAGTGGGGCTACCTTTTCCCATGAGACCCCGGCCTTCTTCGGGCACAGAACCTTGATCACTCTGAGCAGGAGCCACAGGCCATAAATCAATATCTGCTCCACTGTAGATCTTCATGGGTGGCGGGGGGGGCCACCCTGCCATCTCACCACAGGATACAGGAGGGTCTCTGCTCCGGCACACCTCCCCCCTCCTTTCTTTCTCCGTTTCTTTCTACGTGGAGCTGGGGGAGCTTCGAGAAGCTTCTCACAGGGGGCCTCCCCGATAGCCCCCTCCCCTGCCACCAAAAAACTCCACCACTCACTCAACCCAGGACAGAGCTAGACTGACAGTCTTATGCATGACTGCACAGGAACATGTCTTGCTTTCTTCTCTGGACCGTACTTCTTGTACAGGAGCCTGGTCATTGGTAGTGTCTGGGCCAGGAAAATCAGTGGACCTGATGGTTAAACATTATTCTTCTCTTTCCAACCTCTCTTTCAGCCATGCTTCTTGGAAAGTGCCTATCCCACCACCTTGGTCCCAAAACTCATTTTCAGTACCAGAGCTCTATGAAGGCATCACAGATCATAATAAGTCTAGTTTTAATTGACCAACTGAAGTGTTGAAGATATATCATCAGCAACCCTAATAACCTTTATAAGAAACTCCTTTTCTTCATGCTTCTGCCCTTTTCTGTAACCTCCTGCATCCCTTTAGCATAAGAGCAAATAGAGCTTCAAACCTTGTATTTTCCAGACACAGATAACCACTGCCCTCCAGACCTCACTTACCAAGTTGTGTGTCTGTTTCGTTTTCCTTCTCAATATTGGGTATTTTCCTTTGAAAGCAAGGCAGGAATCTTGGCATCATTCAGGGAACAGAGAGAAAAAAAAAAAAAAAGCCCAGGGTTTTTTATGCATGACTTCTTTTGCTCTTAATGGCTAATTGCTTCTCTCTTCAAAGACTTGCCAAGGAAAAAAAATGTAAGTAAAGAACTGAGCTATAGCTCATCACTGCTACATCGTTTGACTGTCACTTTTGAAAATTTCCCCAAGTACCAAAAGCATTTAAAAGGGGCTTGGCACTGAGCAGCTGGCACTGCTGGCACACAGCAAATTGTGCTGCTGTTAGACAAGCAAGCTGGGGTGAGAGAGCACTCTGTGTGGTGAGAACATGCATTTGTGAGGGTAGATGTGTTTGATGGACTGCGTTGTGGATTTGTTTCCATATTTGTTTACATATGGATTGAGAAGAAGAATCTAAACATACTAACAAGGAGGTTTTAGATTGAAATGAGTTGTTCAAAGTATCTGTGGCTTGGATTTTTCTGAAAGACTTTTCACTGTCAATTCTTTTTTTGCTCATTGGTGTTCCCCCCAAACACACGCAAACACATGCAAGCAGATCTGTAAACACCTGGTAGCCAGTCTCAGCTGGTATAAGCTAACAATGCAAAGTGTTTTATGGACTAATTACCTAAATCTGTATGTTAAAGGATTACCTTATCTGTTCCTGAAATTAGATTTGGTCAGTATTTTTAGAGGACTTTTTTTTTCTTTTTATTTTTGGAACAGTGGAGGCATGGAAGATAAAAAAAATATTGGTTTGTCAAGGGTGGCACAGTCTTTGGGAAAGACAATTTCAATATAGAATAGAAATAATAATTAAAAATGGAGAAAAAGAAGGAATCTGAAGGATCTGTTGGGAAAGATAATCCTACGGGAAGGTAGTATGTCAAATCCAGGTCTCTGAAGTGCATGCATTATGGATTTTATACAATGTAGATGCATTCGTTGATAACCAGACTGTTTGGCTTTTCTAAACCTAGAAAAAAAAAAGTGAAGGATTTCAGAAATTTCCTTCTTGTTGAAGACAAGAGTTTTCTGTTTTAATCATGAACATTTCCAAAAAGCAGTGAAATAAAAATAAACCAGTCTCCATTTCCTTTCTCCATTGTACCTGAAATACATCTTTTTTTATGGTAGAATGTATTTGGGCCTATTTAACAGCATGTGGTGAAACTACAAAAACGTTTGTGAGGAAAGGAAGAAGGAAATTATCTCATTCTGAAGCTGCAGGGGAAATTTAGGCAGAGAGAATGTAATTAGCCAAGCTAAAAAATGCCTGAGAGAACAGAAATTGCCGGCATCGTTCCTGCACAGTGTCTTGACAACCTTAATGAATGCAAGTGGTCAGCACAGTAGCTTTAAGTATAGTCTGGAGGCCTGCGGTAAAAAAGCCCAAACCAACCAACCAAACCCAATAACTACAACAAAATTAGAGGTACTTTTTGGGGATGGGATTTTATATTAATATTTGTCATAAATATGTAATCTGCATGTAAGATATCTGCAGAGGATAAGTATATTTTCACATGATTCAAAGGGAAATATGCTTGTATTTCAGTGTTCAGTTAATAAAAGCATTTACTGAATCTTGAAAGCTGTATTTAGATAGGACTTTACATATATGAAACTATTTTAATATGCCCACCGATGTTGTTCCAGATTCAGGAACATAAAGATGGTAAGGGAGGCTTTATCCATACTACCCCACCACCTTGGGGTGACCTTGCTTCTTGAAGTATTAAGAACATGCCTATTTAAAAACTGTTCCATGGCCCTGAAATGTTCTTGTATTGTATAATGATGTCATGTAATAATATAAGTTAAAGTAGCTACAATAAAAGGTAGGATAGGAAAGCAGAAAAGGCAAAAAGGAGTAAGAAAACCAAAAGTTCTTTATGCAGGAAGTTCTGATTATTAGATTATAGCCTTGTTAAGCTGAGTAATAATCAGAATAATTAATATGTTTTGCTCTGATTTTAATTGTGTTTATAGTTGGAGTAATTTGAGAAATACACGTTTGATTATCATGTTAAACAAGATCCTTTTACCCTTCTTGAATTACAGTTACTAATTTAGTACAATATTAAGGTATTTGGTGAAGATAAGAACAAGATCCATTATAAATTAAAAATAAGGACGTATGGAGAAGAGTATTAAGTGAATTGGAATGAAAACTTGGAAAAAAAAGAATCCAAGCCTGTCCTGGGAATGGTTTACAAGCTTTTAAATGCAAATATATCAAAGCTTTTTGTAAGTCATAGATCTCATTTTTAATCGCTATTCCACTGTTTGAAAATCAACCACATAGCCTCTCACTTGGTTAACATTCATTTTACTAGTCTCAGATCTCGATCCAAAATCTACTGAAGTCAATAAAAAGACTCACTTTGAATGCAAAATTAAATTATTCTTATTAGCATGTCAGAAAAGCTTCCTCTTGCAGTATCCTGCCATTGCAGCATGGAAAACCAGAGCACAGCAAAATATTTGCCAGGAAAGTAAGATTTTCTTTGAGCTTGCAGATGATCTGGGCTCACAGGCAACATACCGGACTTCATCAGATCCTCTAATGTGTCATTTCAGTAAGTTTTAGAACCTGTGAACCTTTGAGGTGTTTCAGAGGTTACCCCAGTAAGTGTAATTTTTTATATTTCACTCTGATTTGTACTCAAGCCTCACATATAAGCCCATGTATTAAGTTTCATAAGCTACTCAAATACCATTGTGGTTTCCCTACCAGAGATTGGTGTATGATCGACTGTATTAAAAAGATAAATAAAATTAAATATATACAAAATCCTCCTGGTAGTTTTGTAGTCAACAATGTAAACATATCAGGAAACCGGTAGTGCAGTCAAAAACAGTTAATGTTTTGTATGTCATTCGTAGGTTGTTCTTGTACACCTGACATCCACCATAAAACTTAGTCAAGGGTAACCATTTGTGAAAAGGATTTATGATGTCTTTCAGAACAATCTCTGTGCCGATTCTCAAAAGAAAATACTGGTAACATCATCTGAAATGAGTCGTTTAAAAATGCTGGTCAGCCAAGCAACCGGACCTGAGTGCTCAGTATGTTATCCTGTTTAGCCATGTGTCCATTCACACATTTAGGTACCTTTTTACTGACTTATGTGTGTACTGAAGTATCTAATGTTTCTGTGTGTATTAAGAATTTCTTTTACTTCTGCAAGGATCTGATGCAATTATTCTGTCTGTGTTAAGTTCAGAGTTGCTATTGTCTTCTGCATCCAATGTTATGTATAAGGCAAGAGAACTACTGTGGTCTCTTCTGCCCTTAACCATCCATGTCTGAATAGTCAAGACCAGACAACTGATGGGAAAACTAAAAAAAACTAAAAAGGTCTAAAAACATTAAATAATTTGACTACATTTGTAAGACTACTGGTGAAATGGGAATCTGAATTGCAGTGTAAATCTTAGCGTTTTTCCTATGAATTTGACAATTCTCTTTTCCTCAGAAGGTTTCTGATTCAGTTAAAATGCTGCTGAGAACATGTATATTTGCTAAATCAGTGAAAGGTCAGCAGCATATAGGAGGTTGATGAAGACCAAGCAAAGGAGAGAATCACACTTGTGAGTAGATTGAATTACATGACTGAAATTCTTTGCACTTAATTTTTCATGAATTAAAGTAATAAATTATTTTTTATCAAACTCCGCTGAAGGGAGTATTTGTGGATGATGTATATTAATAGTTAATGATGTAACTTGCAACAACGGTAACACAAGTTCTTTACATAAGTAATTTACCCAGTGTATTCTAGAGCGAGATGTATGTAGTGACACATATACATACAATCATACTGATGGAGTACACACACATATATACATGGAATCATACATATACACATATATATGTACCAAAGGAGAAAGAATGGACTTCCAGATCTTGACCAGCTAAGCCAGCCCTCTGAGCAGTATATCAAATTTTCATCCCACAGACATTACTGTGGAGGGGAGAGGGCAGCTCTGGGATGGTTTTCCAGGTGTGAGTTTGGTAATGCCTCCCAGTCATTGCAAGACAGAGCTGACAGACTCTGCAACAGCACAGATACAGTTTTAGAGAAGTCTCTTCTTGCTCATTTCCTCCTAGTCAGTGTTTAGACTACCCACTGGACTGTGGAGCAGTATAACACCATTTCTGACTACATGCCATTGAATTTCTTGCAGTTGAATTGCTTGTCACTGTTCGGTTATCACATGTCTACTGGGTGATATTCTAACCTGCAGATGAAGAGACCCAAATGTGTTATCCTGCTTGCTACTTCACCATAGACTTCATTTGTGTCTTTTGTGAGGCCACTGAAGTCAGTATCTATGAAGGTCTGCAGATGACCAGCTCCCCTGGCTTCACAAAAGTTAAATAGGGGCTGGATTGTTTCATTCCGTTACAGTCTAGGCCAAAGTCTGATGCTGGGCTAAATTTCTGATGTGGGAGGACACAGATGGAAAGTGCTTGGAAGGTCTCCTTATTTCATATCTCTCATCAGGGTTTGGGAGCTGTAGCTTTTCACATCAGAGTTGAGTAGCTAAGTATTAACAGCTATAGTAGTTACTCAGATACTGCTGTAATGAATAGATATGTTCATAGATCTAAATATAGCTGTATTCTTGACTATTAATTTAGAAGTGGTTTACTTGTATACGCTCACACTTAGGTATGCACTGAACCTTGCTCCCCTCTGGCTTTCCCTCTGTGGCTGTGGAGTGAGCTGCATGCCTGATATTCTGAACCAGCAAAACTCAGTGCCTGCCTTGCTGATTTCCAAATAAGTCACTGCAAGTGCCAGTTCATGGGGACACCGAGTCCTTTTTTGTGAATCAGGATTTATTTGCTTTTGAAGTGTTAATACTAGAGAGGAGGAGGAGGAGATGTCTTCCTCACCTGCCTTAGGGAAGTAATTTACTATTTTAATATGTTGCTGTGGATTAAGAGGACTGCTGAAGGGCAGAATGGCAACCTCCTCTTTGATCCAGATGAGTGGCTCTGTAGGTGGTGGTCATTAGAAAGGAGAAACAGCTCCATCCATCCTACAACTCCGGCTGTAGGGAGCCATAAAACTGGTTTATATCAGGCCAGGTTTTCTATGCAGGTTGTGTCAAAGCCTGGGCAATTCTTTCTGCATTCCTTTCCTACCTGTCTACAGGGCTGGTGGTCTTATTTAGGCTTTCAGCATCTCATGTCTCAATTATTTTGCAATGTCCTTTCCCCTGGCCCAGACAAATGTGGCCTGGACATCTTTGATTCATTCAGAATGCAGCTGCAGAAATCAGACACCCACCTTTCTGCTTCAGCCATATGACACATCTTTTTGAAATGCTCCCCAGTTTATTGCACTAAAAATAAGGCTGCCAGCCTTCACTTTTCAGATCTCACCACCTTTGCCATACCTCACTGCATATTAGGAGGTCAACTGCTGCCTCTGATTAACCTGTGATGCTAGTCTAAATTTCTTCTTGCAGCCTTCTCAGTTTAAGTGCCTTTTTACAGTTTCTCAGTGTGCCTATCGTACATGGGAGGAGATGCTTTCTAGGGAACATCTACTACCCTATGCCAATACTTTCCTTAAACAAAAGAGGTTTCCTCTTTTTTTTTTTTTTTTTTTTTTTTTTTTTTAATCTCCGTCTGTTATTCACTCAAAATCTTGATCATAGTTGAGTTTGGGCTTTTGTCTGCCTTTAGTTTGTACTTTTGCAGGTACTGTACCTTGTAGTTTTCTGTGACAAGGATCACTGTTTTGTTGATACTTGCATGTTAATTAGAGCAACAGACTCTTGGACTATGATTGAGCTTCTGAGATGCTGAGTTAATACAAATAATAATTAATGAAGTAGTTGGAAAGAGCTATACAACGTAATGAACCAGACAGGAGACAGTCATCTGTCTGCTGGAACAAAAATGAGACTAGAAAAGATGTTAAAAGTGAAGGAGCCAGAAGAAGAAAGAAAAGATGGAGTCGATGTGGGGGAGGGATTGAGAGGATTAACAAGAGGGGATTTACAGAAACACAGGTAGGGGGTTCTTGCAAATGAAGCTGTTATTTTTTTTTGTTTGATGGGTGCACAATGTATTAAATCATTTGCATAACATTCCCAGGCCCTCCAGCTTAATCCTTACAGTTCTGAAAGATTCTTTGTTTGAATGGGATTAAATTCTCTAAAGAATTTAGAGCCAGGTCTACAAGGAGGGTTAGCACCAACTCTTTTCTCCTTTTGAATGTGGTGGGAGTTACATACCTAATTAGGACTTAAATATTTAGCCTTCTGTGGAGTTAGCACTTTGTTATTTTTTATTGTATTAATGGAAGGTTGATATTTCATTTGTTTGAAATAAGAGATGGAGAAAACATAATTTAGGGTCAAAAAACTTATTTGATTTCCTCCTGTGTGTCAATTCTGGGGAAAATTACACATTTTATGATTCATTTTTATTAAATTGCTGAAGTTTGCAAAACTAAATAATGTTTTGGGATACATTTTTTAGGCGTTTCATTTTGAAGTGGTTAAAATAAAACATCTGGGCTTTCCTGATTTTTTTTTCCCCTGAAAATCTTTCAGGTTACACTAGTTTCTGAGATTACCAGGATATGTGACTTTACAGTGGTCCTCCTGAAACTTCAGGTTTTGAAACATACAAAATATTTGCAGGAAAAATGTATATTTCTGCTTGTTAGAAACCAGAACCACGTATCAGTCAACATATTATGAGATGTAGGCTTTTCCTTGGATGTCTTGAACAAACTGTGTCCTGCATGTGGCTTTTTGAGAAACTGTTATTTTAACTGCTTTCTTCCTGGTTTTGACTTAGATATGTGGCATTATCCCTGTTTTGTGAGCAATTTTTACACAAAGGAAAATACGTATTAACTAAATGACTAGTAAGTCAGAGGGCTGCTCTGAATGAAATCACTCTTGTCACCATAGTATTTGGTGATTTTTTTTTGTTTACTAGCTGCTGTTCTTGTCTTTGCATGTATACCTGTGTTTATCTGTAGGAGCAGACATGGGTCTGCTCTAAAGGGAGGACCATAGGTGATTCATAATGTCGTATGACACAGGATTGTTCTTGTCTCAGGAGGATTGTGCACTCTCAGCTTCTCATCTCTCGTATGTACATATTGGTTTCATCTACATCCAACTATTTTTAGAGGGAAAGGCTAAGAAGAGCAAACACAAAGAAAACACGCAGCTCCCTCAGATATTCTTAAAAGCAACTCTGATGAAAACCCTATGAAATATTATTTGCTAAGTCAAACCAGCTCTAAAGTCTGTCAGAGAGCTGATTATTACAGGGTCTTTCAAATCCTGTGTAATCCTTGCTCTACTCTGGGTTCTTTGTTAATCCTACACCTGCTCTTCCTGTTTCCACCCTTCTAGGGATATAGGCAATACATTCTGTGTAATGGTTTGTTAATATATCTGGACATGGGCTACCAAACCTGTACAGGGTGTTTAGCATTTGTCTGAGAAAGTTGTAATGGAGGGAAAAAAATTAAAACCGACTTCTAAAATGCAGCTTGGTCATCCTAAGATCTGTGTGATGCTGGTCTTGCTCATTCTTAGATAGTGTTGGAGGCATTTTTCAGAGGAATTAAATTTAATGTCTTTGAATGTTGCTTATACACATAAGTATTAGCTGTTTCTTCAGTAGTGGAATGCTCAGGGGGAATATCTTAGTGCTGCAAATAGTGCTTGCTTTTGGAAGGGTTTTTTCATTAACATTGAAAGGTTGTGTATTTTCCCCCTTTAAAAAAAGGGGGAAAAAGAAAAAAAAAATGGGAGAAAGGAGAAAAATTGCAAGTACCCTGAAGCTATTTATACTGGCTTTGAAAATTATTTATGGCCCAGCAAGTATAGATCATCTTACATGTTAAAACATTGACCAATTTGTAAACCAAATATTTTCTTCTTATAATGCTGTATTTGCACGCAAGTGTTTATGTGTGTATTTGCACACACATGTTCTACTAAATATGGGAATATCTATTGTACAAAATAAGTTAAAATTATTTTAACTTCTTGTTGTTCTATTGACTCCTTATGAAACAGAATTATTAAAAAAATGAGGTCAGTGTGGCTTCCTCCCAACAACGTTTTCAGTAACTAAAACTCATAAAGCATATTCTAGAAAGAGGTGGCGGGGCCAGATCATCAGCTACATGACTTTTATTATGTGATCACAGATACTATGAAATTAACTTTCACAATGACTCTAGCCTGAACCTTTCCCTTACGTGCTGACTTTAAACTTCTTTAAGCTGATTTTATACTTGAGTGATAATATGGAATTGTAGAATTATAGTCTCAGGCATACAATTATATAAAAATAACTTACCAGGCTGATAGGTGAACTGCTAATGAGTTGATTGGCATCAATGTTCGTGCATGATCTCTTAACTTGGCAATGCAAAGTGACAGAACTTAGTTTAGATCAAAGCAAAAAATACTTAAACTAAGTCTAATTATCCTACATGTACTAGGGATAAAAGTATGTACATAGACAGATAAATGCCTCAGGTAACATGCAGTAAATTGATAAGCTGGGATGAATTGACTGCAAGTCTGAAAATTTACTCTTGACTTGTCCTGGTGTAACCAAGGTCAAAATTGGGTGATGATTCTTTAAAAAAACATGAAGATTGTGACTAGATTTTATGAAGTATTAATTTTCAGTGGAGCTAGTTATCCTTGAGAATGGGCCACTAAAATGGGGCTAAGTATAAAATTTTCCCCTTCAGGGTAGCAGAATTCTAGGATCTCATATCTCACGATTTGTAGGGGACAGTGTGGGAGCTGAAGCTGGATGAGAAATAGCAAGCAAGAGGCCTGAATAGAATATTCAGAGTATCTAACAGTATCTAACAATTTGTCACTTCTGTAATCCTGGCTCTTACATAACATTATTGGTCTATTTGTTGTCATCTCTCATTGTAGAAATAATTTAAGCCCTCTGGAACAAGGACCTCACATTTTGTTTGTAACTATGATGTCTCTGAGGCTGTATAAATAGTGCTCTGATTAGAAGGCAGAGAATTCCATGTTTCCAAAGATATAAAACTTTTACTTCTAGGCTGGATGCTCTTTGAGGTATTGGATCCTATATCTGTCACTACCCCTTTGATTTGCTCAGCTTTTTTGGCAACTGTTCTAGAGCTTAATATCTGGGGCTTTCTGATATTGAAGACTCTCATCTTTACTGTATAGACTAAGAGTCAGACTGGAAAGGAAACAAGGTTAGATTGAAAAAACCCTAATTTTGATCTGAAGAAGAGCTAATTCTTCTGGGTCTGAAAAATAGTTTAGAGAGATTAAGCAGTATTGATGGAATCTGACATAATGATTTGCTTCCAAATAAAACCTTATTCTGATATGAATCAGGCTAGCCATTAACCTTTGAAGCATCTGACAAAAGTCTTTACAAAGCATGTTCACTTTGCCTTTTGTAGGTCTGTTATTAAGATGGCAAAGCTATGAGGTTATCATTCTTGACTCCCTCTTGTAATCAAGACCAACTCAGGAGGAGAATGGTTCAGCAAGCAGATGAAAGGTGAAGTTCTACTACAGCCTAAGTCAGTCTGTGTCAGGGTTACTGCAGGCCCCCTGTGTCCCCCTTCACACCATACTCTAGTTGTGTTTCCCATTTGTTCTACCGTTAGGGTTATGTGCTCCTGCAGTAGGCTGGTTCAGGTTGATAAACCAACAAGCAGATTGAGTTGTATGAATGCCAATGATAACAAAAGAGGAGGGGCAAGATGATCTGCAGCTAGAGGCAGAACAAAAAGGAGGATCCTAATACCTGTGACTTGCGTCAGACTATATTGCTGTGGCATTAAATTTTCTGAGGCAGTATCTAAAAGAACTGTTTCTCTTTGCTAGTATAGATGGTCCAGAGATGTGTATATGAAATGTGTGATGTGAAGCAACATGACTGCTCTTCTTCCCATAATCTCTCATTGGAGAAACAGGTGATGAAGCCAAACTAAACTCAGGATTCAAGTTTCTTTATTCTTCTTCCATACCTGTTTTGTCTTGTTAGTTGATGTCACTGCTGTGAAGGGGCTTGAGAAGAAAAATGTCAATATGGACAGGACACACTGAGCTGGAGTCTGCTTAATTACCCTTTTGCCAGCTCCCTGAAAGACTGGAGAGAAGAGCATATCTAGCGACTGCTTTCACAAAGGTCAGCATAGTGTTCCAGTGCCTCTTAGGCAATGCACAGCTAAATGTGGAAGCTGTCATTGTTCTCATGCCTTGGATTTTGCTCTGGTTCTTCTCAGAACCTTAGTATAAGAAGGTTGAAATCACTGAGTTTTCTGGAGTTCTGCCATTTTCCTCACTACCTAAATTGTCCCAGTGACTTTATTATGCAGGAGAACATGGACAAGGCAGATATGAGTATAATAAAAGGAGGAAAGCTGTGCCAAATCGGCACCTGAATCAAAGAAGAATTTAGTCATCTGACATCTGTTTTGCTTGTCAGCTAAAAAAATTATGTAATCAGCTCAGATACATGCCTACAAAGTAATACAGATGTATCAGTAGGATTACAAAGATAGAAAGCTATAAGGTTTACATTTTTCTGTGCAAGTGCTCTGAAACTAGGGGGAAAATCCACATGCTCACAGCTGCTGACCAAATACTTATAACTTAAATAATTGTTTGAGAGAGTGTATATAATCAGATGTCAAACTTCCTAGAGATTTGTTAGGACACAGAGTAGACCTTCTTTTTAAAGGTTTTTAAAATTCATTGTAATGGGTGAGAAAAGCTGGCTGATGTTTTAGAACTAACCAAGTGCTCATATAAAAGCTATCTCATCCATGGCCCATGCAAATGTTGAACATTCACTGGAGTTTAAATCTCTGGTGAATTTTCTGCTATAGCTATGTAGCAGCCTAATATTCCTGTCAGAACAGATTTGCAAATGACCCATAAACCTAAGAAGAAACTAAAGATGAGAGGATGCTCTGGGCAATATTGTTCTCTTTAGTGACTTTTTGTCTGAATCTGAGTCATTGATAAACTTTTCTGGATACAACTTCTATTCAAGCTTAATAAAGAAATCAGTATGTGTGGAGGAGTAAATGTTGGTTTATTAAGAAAAGCAGTTAGTTGTTATCATATAGTAATGAGATTTTATTCGTTTCCATGACAATTTGGTCTAGGCCGTGGAGAGGATATTTTTCAGAATCTCACTAAACAAGAGGGATGTCCAGAGGACCAAGAACAGGACATATTATTTATTACATCTTGGCTATGCAGAGTAAGCCAGCCAGATCTAGAGTGACAAATACCATTATTGATAAAATTTTATATGGATTGGTCAGTGGTCTTAGAAGACTTAGGATCATAGAATTGTTTAGGTTGGAAAAGACCTTTAGGATCATCAAATCCAATTATTAACCTATCATTGCCAAGTTCCCCACTGAACAGTGTCCCTAAGTGCCACATCTATACGTCTTTTAAATACCTCCAGGTATGGTAACTCAACCACTTCCCTAGGCAGCCTGTTCCAATGCTTGACAACCCTTTTGCTGAAGATATTTTTCCTAATATCCAATCTAAACTTCCCCTGGCACAACTTGAGGCCATTTTCTCTTGTCCTATCACTTGTTATTTGGGAGAAGAGACCAGCACCCACCTCACTACAACCTCCTTCCAGGTAGATTTAGAGAGCGATAAGGCCGCCCAACAGACTCCTTTTTTCCAGGCTAAACAGCTCCAGTATAGACCCTTCACTAGTTTTGTTGTCCTTCTTTGGACATGCTCCAGCACCTCAATGTCTTTCCTGCAGAGAGGCCCAAAACAGAACACGGTATTTGAGATGTGGCCTCACTAGTGCCAAGTACAGGGGGACATTCACTTCCCTAGTCCTGCTGGCCACACTGTTTCTGATACAAGCTGGGGTGCTGTTGGCCTTCTTGGCCACCTGGGCACACTGCTGGCTTATATTCAGTTGGCTGTTGACCAACACTGCCAGGTCCTTTTCTGCTGGGCAGCTTTCCAGCCACTCTTCCCCAAGCCGGTAGCATTGCATGGGGTTGTGACCTAAGTGCAGGACCCAGCACTCAGCCTTGTTGAATCTCATACAACTGGCCTTGGCCCACTGAGCCAGCCTGACCAGATCCCTCTGTAGAGCTTTCCTACCCTCAAGCAGATAAACACTCCCGCCCAACTTGGTGTCGCCTGCAAATTTACTGAGAGTGCACTTGATCCCCTCACCCAGATTATCGATAAAGATATTAAACAGAACTGGCCCCAGTACTGAGCCCTGGGATCACCACCTGTGACTGGCTGCCAACTGGATTTAATTCCATTTATAACCACTCTTTGGGCCTGGCCATCCAGCCATTTTTTTTTACCCAGCAAAGCATATGCCCATCCAAGTCATGAGCAGCCAGTTTCTCCAGGATAATGCTGTGGGAAATGATGTCAAGGGCTTTACTGAAGTCCAGGTAGACAACATCCACAGCCTTTCCTTCCTCTATTAAGCAGGTCACCTGGCCATAGAAGGAGATCAAGTTAGCCAAGCAGGACCTGCCTTTCATAAACCCATGCTGACTGGGCCAGATCACCTGGTTGTCCTGTACATGCTGTGTGATGGCACTCAAGATGACCTGCTCCATAACCTTCCCCAGCGCTGAAGTCAGACTGACAGGCTTGCAATTCCCCAGATCCTCCTTCTGACCCTTATCGTAGATGGGCATCACATCTGCTAACCTCCAGTCAATGGGGACCTCCCCATTTAGCCAGGACTACTGATAAATGATTGAAAGTGGCTTGGTGAGCACATCCGCCAGCTTCCTCAGTACCCTGGTGTGGATCCCATCCAGCTTCATAGACTTGTGTGTGTCTAAGTAGTGTAGCAGGTTGTTAACCATTTCCCCTTGGATTATGGGGGCTTAATTCTGATCCCCATCCCTGTCATCCAGCTCAGGGGGCTGGCTACCTAGAGAACAACTGGTTGTACTATTAAAGACTGAGGCAAAGGTGGCATTAAGTACCTCAAATTTTTCCTTTGTCTTTATGTTTCCCCCTATATCCAGTAAAGGATGGATATTATCCTTAGCCCTTTTATTGTTGCTAATGTATTTAGAGAAATATTTTTTTATTGTCTTTTACAGCATTAGCCAGATTAAGTTCTAGGTGGGCTTTGGCCCTTCTAATTTTCTCCCTGCATAACCTTGCGACATCCTTGCCTGCACTTTCTTCCAAAGGTCAGAAACTCTCCTTTTTTCTTCTGAGTTCCAAAGCTATCTGTTCAGCCAGACCAGTGGTTTTCCCTGCTGGCTCATCTTTGGGCACATGCGGACAGCCTGTTCCTGCACCTTTAAGATTTCCTTCTTGAAGAATATCCAGCCTTCCTCGACTCCTTTGCCCTTCAGGACTGCCTCCCAAGGGATTCTCTCAGCCAGGCTCCTAAACAGGCCAAAGTTTGCCCTCTGGAAGTCCAGGGCAGCAGTTCTGCTGACCTACCTCCTTACTTCTCCAAGAATAAAAAACTATTATTTTGTCATCACTATGCCCACGATGGCCTCCAACCATCACATCACCCACAAGTCCTTCTCTGTTCACAAACAACAGGTCCAGTGGGGCACCTTCCCTAGTTGGCTCACTCACCAGCTGTGTCAGGAAGTTATTTTCCACACCCTGAAGGAAACTCCTAGACTGTTTTCTTTCTGCTATATTGTAGTTCCAGCAGACATCTGGTAAGTTGAAGTCCCCCACAAAAACAAGGGCTAGTGATTGTGAGACTTCTCCCAGCAGCTTACAGAATATTTCTTCTGCCTCTTCATCCTGGTTGGGTGATCTATAACAGACTCCCACCATATCTGCCTTGTTGGCCTTCCCCCTGATTCTTACCCAAAAACACTCAACTCTGCTGTTGCCATCACTAAGCTCTAGATAATCAAAACACTCCCTAACACACAGGGCTACCCCACTGCCTCTCCTTCCTTGCGTATCCCTTCTGAAGTGTTTGTAGCCATCCATTGTGGCACTCCAGTTGTGCGAGTCATCCCATCGTGTTTCTGTGATGGTAACTATGTCATGTCATAGTTTTCCTGTTGCACGGTGGC
The DNA here is from genome assembly GCF_018691265.1 of Tyto alba. NCBI lineage: Eukaryota > Metazoa > Chordata > Aves > Strigiformes > Tytonidae > Tyto > Tyto alba. Next base: position 12,696,279 of record NW_024881261.1, read on the forward strand.
TTCCAGCTCCTCTTGTTTGTTGCCCATGATGTGTGCATTGGTGTAAATGCATTTCAGTTGGGCTATTGATCCTGCCGCCTTTTTGAGGTGAGAAGCCCTAATTTGTATGTGACCATTCTCAGGCACTTCCATGGTTTCTAACACATCAGTAACCTTTGTGTCTTTGCTGCCACACGGATTTCCATCCCTCCCTCCATTGAGATGGAAGACCAAAGGACTTGCCAATACACTGTCCCTCAGATATTGGCGTGCTGCCTGCAGGCTTATCTCTAGTGAGCCTGGGTTTATCCTTTTCCCCCTTCAAATCTAGTCTAAAGCTCTTTCAGTGAGTTCTGCTAACTTGTGTGCAGAGATCCTTTCCCACTGGCCTTGCCCCTGCCATCTATTGAGAGCAGGCCTGGTGTCATGTAAACAGTCCAATGATAAAAAACCCCAAAATTCTGCCAGTGACACGAGGCTCGGAGCCAGATATTGATCTGATGGCTCTTGCTGTTTCCTCATCATGCCCTGCAACTGGAAGGATAGAGGATAACACTACTTGTACTACTGATCTCTTAACCAGTTGTTGCAAGGTCCTGAAGTCTCTCTTGATTGCCCTTGATCTTCTTGTTGCAACTTCATTGCTGCCTAACTGAAAAATCAATGATGGGTAATAATCTGAGGGCTGTACCAGGGTAGGAGGCTTTCTCTTCACAACTTTAATCCAGGACCCAGTGAGGCTGCAGACTTCAATAAGAAGTGGGTCCAGTCTGCATATTGGGTGTTCTGTTCCCTGCAAAAGGGAGTCTCCTATGACAATGACCTATCTTTTTTTCTTTATGGGAGCAGTTTTGATGCAGGCATAGTCTGACTTAACCACCGTGACACCTCCATACTAGATGAGCCATCATTCTTGTTATTGTTTGGTTCCACTTGTGGAGCCTTATATGTGTTATGCAGGTGCAGTCACAGGGGAGACGCACTTGCTGTGCCAGTCAGGACCTTGTCGCCATTGCCCTCTATCCCTTAAGTCACTGTGTTCATCCAGGTGGAGAAAAGATAGGGAATTCTCTGTACCATGTGTCCTGTCTGCCTGTTGGTCCTGTATCAGGGAAGGTAGGGTGTGATTCCAGTAGTCTATCTCTCTTTTGCACTCCCTGATACTCCTCAACCTGCTCACCCCTGCCCGGAGCTCTGTCACTAAGCGGAGGAGCTCCTCTCCTTGGGCACCTCCCACAGTGGTGCTTGCTGCTGCTGGCCTGTGCTGGCGTGAGAGCAGGGCCCACACTTTAGCCTGGCACCGGGGTGCCAGCGTGTGCCCACTGGAGCTCTGTCTGGGCAGCGGCATCAGCTGTGGTGGGTGCAGAGCTTAGAGAGGCCATGGCTTTCTGCCGGGTGTGTACCATTGCTCCCTGGTTGAGCTGGCAAAGCTTCAGCGCCCTTGCTGCACACCTTTCTGTGCAACCTGCTGGGCTGCGCTCTGTTTGCCCTGTTTTGTATGTGTCAGGGGGCTTAGCTGCTGTTGCTTCTAGCTCACCCAGGTCCCATCAGTCTCCGTGGTGCAAGCTGCGGGCTCCTGGCAGCTCTTTCAGCTTCTCTGTGATTCCCCTGGTTCCAGAAACCCCCCTGTGCACTTCACTGGAGTGCTCTGCTGCGGATTGTGCCAGCACGGGAGCTGCTCACCTCGACATCCTCAGGTTACACTGGCTAAAAATTGCATGCATGATTGAAATTAATAGTCTGTCTGCATTTATACTTAAGGCATTTGAACAGAGGTGAGAGGATATCTGTTTGCTGTTTTATGTGTTCTATGAATTAATAAATAACTTCAGGCCTCCAGGAACTTGAATCCTCTGGAGAGATTTCTCTTGACTCCATGGAGCTTTGGATCAACCATCAAAGAAGGAGCAGGGTTCTTTGGCAGTTTTTTGTAAAACCATTCAGAAAGACTTTGTGCAAGTCAGTTTAAGAGCGCTGTCTGACAATGGCATTGTGTGAAAAGAAACAGTAAACATCCCAGTTATTCGGGAACTTTGGAACTCAACAGACAAAAAGTATATCAAACAAATCAAATATTTTTTAAAAATTTAGCTATGAAGCTGGTTACCTGAAGGAACCATTCTACCTTCAACTTCTAATGATGTGTAATCTCTGCCTCAGATTTTTTTCTCAGACTGGGACATTCAGCTGAATGAATTTTAACTTTCTTTTTAAAAGAAGAAAATCACTGTATTCAAATCTATTCAGAGATTGGGATTGAAATGTCACGAAGTTTGTGTTTGTCAACAACTCTTTTCTTTGTTGACAGCAAGTCTATAGGCTGATTGTCCCCCAAAGAAGATGCTTGGGCCATAAACATGTGATAGGAAGAAGGATAATCTTCTATTAAAGATACTGCACTCAAGCATTTGAGTGTTTGGCACAGGCTTTCTGAAGTCTTTTAATGAATGTGCTCTTTATTTGCTTTGTGCCTTATCTTTCCATGATTAAAAGTGAACATGAGGACACGTGCTATACTTATGATATTCAAAGGCTAACTGAATGAATGCATGTGATGGAATCAAATTTTCTGGAGATCATTTGCTCCATAGAAATCAATGGTAGATACATGTAATTATCATTATGAGATTGATCTAAATTTGATGCCAATTATTTATAAAGTAAAAATAATTTAAACTTCACAAAGTAGTTATAGAAATGTTAATAATTTCTCTGTTTTGAATGTTAGCAATTGGGTCCATCAGTATCTCTTAGAATTTGGGAAAATGAGGAAAAAGACATCTCATACTTTTTTGACGCATCGGGTACAATAGAATAATATCATGAGAGCTGATTAAGGGAATACTTTTCCAATAATTTATTAAATGAAAAGCCCTGGCAAAGTCTGCTATTTGTCATGTTTCTAGCTCTAATTCAGTGAATTATGTTTTTTATAGTGACAGTTCAACCGATGAGGGTGGCAAATACTTTGTTGGAGACTCAAGAAGATTAAGCAATTACATGAAAAAGAATGTCTTCACAATATTAAATAATTATTACAAAATCACACTACTTGTAATCCTGAGCACTATTTGATGACCCACGATAGTCAGGAATAATGTAATTTTGTTTATTGACGTGACAATATCTTTGTTTTCAGGGACATGAATGTTCAGCATATACTAGTGGCTCTTTTAGGCAGTTCTTTTATTCCCTTAGGATGTAATGTAGCCCCAAGAGAAGGTTTCTAATGCTAGTAGACTAAGGGAAGCAGAAAATTCAGCATGAACTCTGTCTGTCTGTGTGCTTTGGTTTTAATCACAGCCAAAGTATTCCTTTAGCAGGGTTAGTGCATCATCTAGAGGATATATTTTTTTGAATTATCCATTTATCTGTAATGACTGAGCTTAATAACATATTTATGAGCAGGGACTATGCTTAGAGTTCGTTGCCAAGACCACTAGCACTCTTGACTTTTTTGCCTCTGTCTGTTTCTTTGTGACTGCTAGTCCTTGATTTTTTTTTTTTAATTATTTTTTTCTACTTCTGGTTGTGTCTCTGTAACAAATTACTGTCAAGCATTTTGGGCTGTCGATTTTTAGCATGTTAACTACTGCATAGTAACTGTCCATATGCTCACTCTTACAGTGTGATAAACTTGATGTTGCTTACTGCTTAATGAAAGTGCAGAAAAATGTGTACACATGGGCAACTACTGTACAATAAATAAAGGACAGTTATCTTGCCTTGTGGGAATTGACTTATACAGTTTTTAATTCTTTTCTAGCCTTCTTAGTACATATAATTTTTTCATTCAACCACACATGTGGAGTGAAATTAAACTAGTGTTTGGTCAGTATGATCCCTATTCTTTGAGGATCTTAGAACCTGCAGTGCATGAACAAAATATAATTGACACTTTTATGACTCGAGCTGACTATGACAGCAAACAATTCAGCATAGTAAGGATGTCACAATGTTGTTTGGCTTCACCTCTGTTCTCTCTGGTTTTCACACCAACCAATATTTGTTGTGAAGGCTTTTCACTGTGTGTAATTCTGGTATCTTTGTCTTAACCGAGTCTAAGTATTTTCTGAAATTTCACTTTAAAACATAGTCCTTCTCTTTGGCCTCTGACTTACCTAAACCCTTTCTGTAGTAAAGTTATTAGATCCTATTCCCTTAGCTTTCCACTTTTTCCAGTGCTTGTGTGATCTCTCTGCAATGTGTCTGGAACATGTTGTTTCCATTACTGGCTTATCACATTGTGTTTTCCTTGCTTATGGAATGTACTGTCATCTGAAATTATATGTTTGGAACACTTTTTTAACTTTTGCACAAAAGATCTTACAGAGAAATCAGTTGCACTGTATTATGCTATTGCCCCTTATGGCAGTGGGGATAGTATTCACAGTGGGCCAGAATGGCCTATCATTTTTTTTTTTTTTTGCTTGTGATTTGGACATGGCCAGAGAAAGCTTAAGAAAAGGCTACCTTAAATGTTGACTGCAAATGTAGAACTATGCTAGGAGCATCCAATCGACTAACCTTGTCTGCATCACTAAGCAACTGGCAGACCTGGACATTAATACATGTCTGTATCTGGAGTATATCCTCCAGGAAGTAGTGCAAGAAGATGCTGGTAATATATGATCCTGTGTGAGGCTGCCTGAACAGTAAGAAATGGTAGCTTTGCTCTCATGTAGTATCCATTGAGCATTATAGGAATAACAAATTTTTAGTAGGCAACTCAAGAGTTCTAAATCATAGTAGCTGTAAGCATCTAAGCGTTGTGATCTTCAGAGTCTTTAATGTAGGGGTTGGACAAGGCAGAGACAACTGAAGAAATACATATTAGATATTAAGCAGCAGGTGGAATAACAAGAAATGGGCAACACTGGAATTGACTGTGGCTGATGGTATAATCATTCCTAACTTATTTTCCCTACCACCAGAAGCAGCCCCATTACAGTCTGAATTGTGTCATTAGAAATACTATTGATCAAATTCTCATTAGCAGTCATTGGCACTCGGCAACCATTGTTGCATGAGTTATCCGTGCTGCTGAAACTGATACTGATTGTTGGCTTCTGATAACAAAAATACATCTCCATCTTTGAAGCCAGCTAGTTGATTGAGTTAAATTTGTTCCATACTCTCCAAAGTTAGGAGTGAACTATTACATAGTTTAACATCCCCAGCTGTTTGAAGCCATTTAAGCATTACAGTCTGAGTCTAAGTTTTCTTTGTCATCTTGTGAGTAATAGCACTGCTTGAAGTCATTAGTGCCTCAGCCTTTCCAACATTAATTGGAGTTTGGTGAACAGACACCCAAATACCTGACGTGAAATATGATACAGAAGGACAAATCATGCTCTCAAAGAACTTCACTAAGAGAAGCAGAAGGTGATTTTTGGGCTTGACTGCAGAATGACAGCAAGTCACTAAAGCAAAAATACCATAAATTCTAGTGTCCTCCTCAAACAGTCAATTTTAAAACTACTGCTAAGTATGATTTGTCTCTTTCTTTGCTATTGCAGGATTACTTCTGTACAGTTTTGGCAATCAGTCTAATAATGAGTAGGAGTCTGATTTAGCAAGATCAGTTACACAGCTAGGAAGTTCACTTTGTAGTACCCACCATCTATTATTCCTTTTTAAAAAACCTGAAACCTGAAATGAGAGTAGGTTTTAATGTCCCTCCTCGTATGCTGTATTTTAAGTAGAAATATAAGTTCTGCTATAGCAATATTGATACAAAAACCTAGCTAGCAATGCTTTACCCTGGATTGGTTCTAGTAACTGTTACAGAAGGGCAATTAACTATAATGTCTATTGTGCAAGAAAGCCTTCTTGCAAGCTCCACATCTGCGTGACTGCTAAAAGCTTTAGTCACACTATTAAAAAGACAAGGAGGGATATAGATTGAACTTTCCATCAGGATGTCTCCGGAGGCCCAGAGAGGTGACATTCAGCCTTAAAGAAGGCTCTATTTGGAGGTGATAGCATTAAAACATGTAACTTACTGTAATGCTTCTGCAAAATCGGTGCTCTTAAAAACAATGGAGCCTACTTTTGTGCTCATTGATAAAACTGTGTACCAGGTGATGAAGATGGAAAGGTATAGCCTCAGTTGGTTCAACCTCTAATAATGCCATTAACTTCTAATCATGCTCTATTAACTTCAATAGGCTTTTGCACCAGATGAATTTCTCTTTTAAAAATGGGTTTTCTGTCTGTATTGGACTAATTGATCACACCTGCCATGGTGGTATATGAAGACAAACCAAGAATGCTGATCCTTTGCTTTAGACATTTTAAATGTAGATTAGATCATGAATTGAAGGTGGGGTAGTAACAAAATCCCAGTAGATTGATGTATGATACTCATTTTGTCACTTTTAAATAAAAGCTTTGAGGAAATTACTCGTTTTAAATGAGGGCAAATTGCATGGAAAGAAAAGGAAAAGACAAGGGGGTCAGGGAGGAGAAGCATCATCAACTCTGAAACTGAGTAGTAGTAGGGTAAGAGCATTTTCCTTTCTATATTGTCATCCATCTTGGATGTCATATGGTATGTGCAGGGAGGGAAATGAGGCATGAGGCATCATTTCCTCATGGATATTTTATCCCTTGTGGTTTTTTAACATCTCGATATGACCCAGAACAGCTTTCAGATATGTGTCTGAATAGGCTCAGGAAGTCATCTCTGTTAAAAACAGCTATACTGAGTCTTTGTCACCTGAAAAATGGTGCCCTTGCTGTATGTGAGCTTAATGCTCGCATTAAAGTTGCATAGTTATCACAGGTGGTCTGTGACACTGCAGTTCCGTCTGAGACCCATCATTATGGTAATCAGAGGGTAATAGTAGAATTGAAAAAATTAACACAGTAGTTACCTAGGTTCATACGTGTAAGAGTGTTAGTTACTCTACATAGCAATTCAACCATTATACCAAAACTCGTAATGTAAAAAAGTGTTCTGTGTTACTGCCTAACAGACTGTACTAAATTCCCTCAACAAAAACCAATACAGAAAGTAAAGAGAATTATTTATTGTTGGAGATGGAATTCTTTTCAGGCACACTCAGTATGGATAATTTACGTTCATCAACTGCAGCAACAAAAATAAAAAGCCAAGCTAACAACTTGCAAGCAGATGCTAATTCCCCAGTTGTTCATGCAACATGGAACGTAATTTGAAGTGATTATGAAATTAATGCATTAATACAAAAAATACTTTGGAGAGAAGCAAATCAGATAAATGTGCATAAAAAGAACTATCAGTAGACATAATTTGTGAAGTCAGAGGGAAAAATTTAAACTAAGGAGAAATTATTACAGAACATTTCAGAATTGCTGTGTGAGAAACCAAAAGGAAAGAAAGCATGGAGCTTCATCAAAGTGAAGGCATAGAGACTGTTTTGGAATTAAAAGATACAGAAGTGTCATGTCATATATTTGGGAGGGGAGCACTTGCTTATGTGAGTAAGGAAGAATTTCCAGGTGTATGGGTACATATCCTGGATAAAGATGACTCAAAGCCTGGAAGCAGGTAGATGGTAGAACAGAACTGTGTTCCATGAATCTGAAGACTTTATACTGAACAGAGAGTTGGAAAATTAACAGACGTGGTTAGGAGACTGTGCTGTCTTTGGTGTTTTCTCCTCTAAATGCATGCTTGTTTCCTTTACTGTAGTTAGCAGAGAAAGAACCTACTCTCCACTGTCCTCCTTCACAGCCCAGAGTTAAGCTTACCTTTCCCATATTGCTCCAGATTTATTTGTAGAATCTTTGATTTTGCTGTAACAGTCTTTTGAAATTAACTTCCATGACACAGGAGGACAGGCTCAACATGTGGCTTCAAATGTTTGGTCTGGTTTAGTGAACCTATTTGTTAAAATTACAGAGGATTTTATTGCTCATTCTCACCACTGCCAGAGAACTAACCACAAAGTAGTTTCTTTCTGGTATCCTCCCAGCCTTGTTTTGATGACCATCAGAGACTAGGAAAATTATCCTGATTCATACACTCAAGCAAGAGTCATAATTCATGCTGAATTCCTCTCCCCACACCTAAAAAATCAACAAGTAGCAGAACTAGGTGTACCATTCCAAAGTTTATATCGATCTAGCAAATGTATGCTCAGTTATTATCATCATCTGTAGCATAGATGTGTGTTGAAAGATAGATAATTACTTGAAAGGAATTCCATTTAAATCTAGTCAGAAAATATCACTAAGATCCATTAGATTGTATAGCCATCTCCCAAGAGAAAAGAGGTGCAGGAATTGTGGTGCCAACTCTCATGATTTTGTCAGGAGTCTTCTGATATGTGTCAGCTGGTGGAATCAATTTTAAATTGGAAATAATTTTAATTTTTATTAAAATAAAGTTTATAGAACTCAGAGTTCCGCAGAAAAGCTTTAAGAAGTAATGTAAACATTACCTAATGAAACTTCTTTTCTTCACCCCAAGAACAGCCAAAAGGTAAACAAAAAGCCCTAAATTAAATGAGATTTTCATTAATGACTCTTTGAAGCCAGATTCTTATTTTTCAGGTAGTTAAGTTTGAAAATACTGTCTGAATCTTTATAAAATATATGAGCAAAATAAATAAAAAAAATTCTTCCACTAGCTGAAAAATGACATCTATTTTTGCAGACAATTTAGTAAACTTACTGCTTTTTTTACTGTATGTAAGTTTTTCTTTTCTTTCATACAGGTTCCCTACAATTTCAGGGAAAAAAAAAGTCTGAAATGTGAATTACTTTTTTTTCAAAATATTGATAACTAACATTAAAACTGTACGTTTACTTTTCTCCCTCCTTCTGCCACTCAGAACACATATATTGGGGAACAACTCAATGCTCTGAGTTCTATCTTGTTATACTTTCTATTAAGGTTATATTTTCTTACTTTCAGAACACAAAAGCAGCAGACGGTAACAGATCTGATACTTGCCTCAGACAGGTATAATGTCACAAGCTGCAATGTTCAATCTCAGTAATTTTGCCAGTTAGGGCAAAACAGATGAAGGAAGAATAGCAGTTTCTTACCAATCCTACCTGGTTCAAACAACTACTATTCAAAGTTATTATTGGCTTCCAGTGGTTCATAAGCACTCTTCTTTCTGGAGGCACCAGCCCCCACTTGAGAATTGATGGACTGGTTTAAGTGCTTTGGATAAAGTCAGCCGTGTTTATTGAACAGTTTCAAGTAGTGGACTTTAGGTGACATGAGAGCATTTGTAAGGAATGGAGTCATAAACACCTTGTGCAGAGAGATGGAGATGATCAGGTACAGATATTAATGACCTTGGCAACAGCAGGGCACCTCTGCCCACAGTCAGAGGTGCATGTTGCTTTGTGATGTTTCCTCCCCCTTGTTTCTTCACTTTGTGTATGCTACAAAACATAGGCAAGAGTAAGAGCCTTTGAAATATTAAACAGCACAGTGCCACACAGGTGCCAGGGCTGACGGGAGTCAAGTGGCATGGCTTGAAACAGTTGACTGTGAAACAAAGTGTTTAGTGACTTGACCATCTGTCCAAGCTTGGCATAACTGTGATATAGCAGACACCATCAGCAGACCATCAATACTGCTATTTAAAATTGTTTACTATGTTAACATTTTTTTAAAACTCATGGCTGCAACTCATCACTGTTCCTATCTCTTCCCTCATTTTTCTGAAATATCCTGACACAGGGAAATGGATTCCACACTGTAATGGAGTTGCAAGTGGTAGAGGCAGGGTGAAGGCCAGGTAGATCTGAAACAGATCTTTGAGCAACCTGATCTAGTGAAAGATGTTCCTACCCATGGTAGGTGTGTTGCATAGATGATCTTTAAAGGTCCCTTTGAACTCCAACCATTCTGTGATCTCTAGTTATCATTACATGCACTGACACAACACTGGGGTTGCAAGAGGTCTCTCCGTGTCAAAAAGTTTGAGGTGAAACCATAGTCTTGTTGCCTCTTGTGGCTGCAGTAGAGTGTAATGTTCCTCCCTCCTACCCCTCCCAGTAGTTCTAATTTGTGGAAGGCCAAGAGAGAGCAGGAGCTAATTTATTCTTCCTCTGTTTTAAGGGCTGAAAAGTGTACAGTTTCCTTATCACTCAGTCTGTTTATCCACATTCCAGTAGCCAGTCAGGTATTACCGTTCTTCTGATTGCACCTCCTTTTCCTTGCATCTTCCTTCCTACCATAATAGTTGTGTCTAGGTGAGTCTGAGTCTTTCTTGTGGTGGCATAATGATCCTTAATGCAGCATTCTTTATAGATCATGTATAGACCATGTTAGTCTTGGGACAGAGACTGACTGAAAACAGTGAACCACTCATAAATATCTCACCCAAGAAGAAAATCTTAGTGTAGGGGGGGATGAAAGAGGCATAACTAGGGGAAATGGAAACCTAGGCATCGCATGGAAAGAGGGACATAAAAGATGAATATCATGAGAAACTTCCTTTGTAATGAGGTTTATTTACTTTGGAATAGTCTCCCTTGTGGAGTTGATAAAATATTCATGCAAAGATTTGAGTGTTCTTGAGGCCTAATAAAAGTAAACAGACCAGAAACTCCTGAAATGATAAATCTCTCAGGTCAGGTAAATATCTGATTCCCTGTAGCCAGGGGTTGAAACTTACTGAGTAGCTGTCTGGCCATCAACTCATTCATCTTCACAATCTATTAAAGATTTCTCCTGCCTCAGGCTATCCCTGTTTATACCCCAATATTGGTATACACCCCACTGACTATATGCAGTGAACATGTGTCTATAAACTTTACAGCTCAGGGTATATCAGTCACCCATGCTGTTAGGATGTTTTTCAGTGCCTTTCAGAATTAAGTTCAAAGCACTTGAAGTTCAAGTATATTTTAGAGGATATCACAAGAAATAGGAAAGAAGATCATGTGGATTGTGAGTTAATCACTATCTTGACCTTGAGCGAAAAATTGCTGCCCTTAAGTGTCCCTCTTTTCTCTGTCCCTTTTGTAGCTCTGCTTAGGTTACCATACTTTTAGGCCAAGAGTCTCCTCTTCCTTTGATTAGGATTAACATTTAGGGCCCAATATTTGAGGCTGGAAGATGCTATTGTTTGTAATATGTTTACAGTGCAAGTGGCTTCTTTCTTTTTGTGCTATTGATTGATTAGTGGAGTTTGTCCAAGTAATTTTCCCTCTTGATATGTGCATTTTCCTTCTCTACCACAAAATTGGTGTGAAGATTAAGTAATTTCATGAGATTCTTTAACAAAAGGAATACCTTACTGGGCAACAGAACAAAGTACAGGCAATATGTACGAACACAACTCATTCCAGATCTCTACAAAGCTGAAGTTTCTTTTCTCTGAGCAGGTAAGACTGTAAGACTGTCTTATAGTACTGTAGCTTCCCTGAGATTTTTGTCTTTGTTTCTTTATTTCTTGTCCAAAATAGAATCAAGTAAAATAATCGTTATGAGTTAGATTTTATTCCAGAATGGAAGTTTCTACTGTGTTTTACTTAAGTTTTAAGGAACAAATTTTCAAGCTGATTTTGGTGATAAAGCTTTTTATGTCAAATGTATGAAAAAAAAAAAAAAAAAGAAGATAAAGCAATGTGTAATAATAATGAAGCAGGAATAGGAAAATTTTATTCCATTTCAGACTACTAAATTAGACCCAAACAGGCTGTGGAATTAAGAGATAAGAATCTAGAATTTTATTTGAGGGAGATCTGAAAAACTGATAAGCTTAATCTTTTCATGTTCCTTCCCCCAGAACTGATTGCTCCAGAGTTAATGTTTATGTATGTGATTAGGAGCTTAGCCTGACATATTCTATTTTCAGCACTGCTACAGGATCAGGGAGAGTGAAACAACCTTGGTGCTTTGGGCTCATGCAGCACTTCTAGATTCCAAAGCTCTTGCTAAGTTAAGACGGACCTTCTAAGTTAAATGGAATGTAAAATAGAAGGTGTTCCTGTTTGCTCTAAAAATGACATTATAACCCCAGATATTTAAAATTAAGATTAACACTGAATGGAAAGTAAACAGTTTCAGATTGGATAGGCTCAAAGAGTTTGTGGAATCTCCATCTTTAATGTATTTATTTAAATATTGAGAGGACAAGGTCCTGAGAATCTATCTGTACCTTTGAACCTGGCTCAGTATGAAGAAGGAGTTTGGAGTAAAAGGCCTCCAGAGGTCTTTACCTACCTAAATTAAATAATTTAAATTATAACTCACTTTGTAATTCTAGATAAAGAAAAAACAGCTCTGAAACACCTTGTAGTAATCTATTAAGTTATAATAATGAAAGGTTTTCTTTATTATTTTTAGGATTACATTTCTATTTTTGCATAAGGATGATACAAATAAGAGTTTTTTACAGTCCTCATTAAGACACTGTGTGCATTAACTCAAGTAAGGACAAAATGTAGAATCTTTATTTTCATTTAATTCTTAAGTAATGGAAATGGAAGCTGCACTTCAAAAAGCTAAGATTTAAAAAGTGATGATAATCTTCAGGGACTCCTTTCTCCCCTACCTCATCTTTTTTCCTTCTTTATTTAAAAGTTATTACCTTAGAGAAAAGGCAGATATTGTAAGAATTCACCCTAGCTGCTGGGATTGCAGTTTATTCTTGGGAAAGTTGATGTTTCCCTCTGTTCACAGTCCAGCCCACAAGCAGTGACTCAGCAGCATACAAAAGACCTGAGTATGTGGCAACTTTTTCATCTTTAATGGAAAACACAGTAGTTGAATCATCTCAGGTCTGGTCCAAGGTGAGGCACTTTTGAGAATGGGGCTTCTGCCAAAGCTCAGCCACAGAGAGAAAAGGCTGTAGGTAGCAACCTGTCCACTTGATGAATGTCCCCACGCTGATGAGCTCGGAGTAATGAACCGGTCTGTGTGTGGGTGCACTGCCCTCTTTTGGATTTTGATAGAAACAGGATCAGTCTCACCCCACTTGGTCCTTCAGATGTTTTCCAAACTGAAGTTCGGAGTAAGGAGTTCTCTCTTGGGAAAAATCGTCTCCCCTGCACTTCTGGACTTTCTTTATATCTCCATTCATATCAAACAAGATGGGCTGAGAGAACAGCTGAATCACATCTGCATGGATGTGTCAGCCTCATGTTTGTTTTTTGTGAGTCTGTATCGCATTGACCCAGCCTTATACCTGGGACTTTGGTGGTATGAAAAGTTGCATAATGTAGAAAAAACACATTAAACTGGGATTAGTCAAAATAGAGAAAGCTAAGCAACAATAACAGCAATTGTTCATTAATTCAGTTAATATATTAATACTGATTTGGGTTTGCTAATGTTCAAGGTAGAGAAGGTCACTAGTACTTATTCACTAGCATTCAGACAGCAGTCACATATTAATGAAAATCTATTGTTGTGTACTGTGCTTGAAAAGGAAACATTGAAATGCCAGCTGGCTATTAAGATTGTGATTATCACTGAAAATCATAACAGTCGTCGTAATTCTGGAAGTCTTCCTGAACACAAAAAAAGAAGATTTATTTTAACTTGAATGTTTAGATATTGTAAGAATTAAAGCTTTTTCGTTTATTACGAAATACTAATTATTTCAGTCAATATGGGAAGGGGGAACAGTGAGCTGCATTGACCTTTTATTCACCTGGAACAATTAGAAATAAGTCAAAACCTTTTTACAAATTATTAAAACAAGTCCATTAGAAAAACCTGTGGATAGGACTCCAAATATTGTGCTTAACCAAAAATGGACTAGAGACAAAAATCAGAGGATTAGACAGTTTAAAATATAAATGTTTAAGGCCATATTTTTTTTAAGTCCCATAACAGAAGAAAGACTTCTTCAAAGTAGCCCAGGTAGTCAATCAGTGGTCTTATTCAGTGCATAGGGTAGCAGAACTGCTCAAGTTTCTAGAAATGTAATTTTAAATCGTGTGTTTGCTAAGACAGCTGGTGGTGCTTTCCATTCAGTGCATAGAAGAATATTCTTTAAAAACAGATTAAATGTCTTTTCTTGTTTATTTGTCTTTTTCTGATTAGCATATAGTGTGTGGTGGGTTTCAGTGGCTTTTCAATGCTCTTTGCTTAGCCACTTATAAGCATATGCTGTAAAAATTAGTAAAATCTCATACTTTTAGTATTCTAAAACCTTTATACAGCAAGCTGTACAGAAGAGCTACTGACATCTCTTGTGATAACTTCCACATGCAGATGCATGCTATTTTCTGGTAAAACAGGGAGGCAGACGTATTTCTCAGGTAAAATTTTCTTCCAAATTTTATCCTCTTCCATTTGAGATTGTTTTGGATTTTCACTAAATAGTGTTACTGTTCTGTATAGCTGAAGAGGCAATTATCAGATTTTTGGAAGTGGCTGTTTATGACCCTGTATAAAGCTTGGATAAGCAGGAGTTATACAGTGTTTCTTTTATTTTTGTAAGTTGTTCTTGATCCATACATTCACATTTTCAATCTGGTAAAACAACCCCAAATGATTCCCACAGATAATAAAAAATAGAACTTTCATTGGCTGCCTTCTTTTGTGGTCACTTTTGGCCTATAATGAACTTATTCACTAATACAGAACAAGTAAATGGATTCCTTTTTTCAGCCACTACCCCGCTTTTTATTTCAAACCACATTCATCAAGATGCCAAGTGAAATTCTCAACAATTCTTCTATTAAGATGACTGTACAATCCCAGCTTTCAAAAATATTGGCAGGTGATAATTTTTCTCTCTTAAAAGATAGTCCTTTGCCATCTAATATTCTGCTGACAAGAGATTGTCTTATCGCTCAGTAAGCACTAAATCTTTCATGTGTGCAAACAAGATGAATTCACTATCTGAACCTTTCACCACATCATTTCTCTTTACCTTTAAACAGACAAGATTTGAGAAAGATGGTACTATCCTACCAGTTATGGTCCTCCTGTGAGCTCTTAGGTCAAATGATGCTGTTCCGATCTGGATTGAGCCTGAATCTGAATTACACTGTCTAGTAATCATGAGTATAGTTTTATTTTGGGAAAAATTAGAGTATGTTACCCTTCATATCAGCAAAGTTCAGACTGGTTTAATGTCTTTAGGTTATGCATCTTTGTATGAATAAGAACCTTTTTATTCTTAAGTCATTGAGTTATAGTTGCAAAATAACTTTTCCACAGACCTTTTCCTTGTATTAAAATGGTTATTTCTACTTATTTCTGAGACCATTCCAAACCAGGTCATCATTTTAGGCACATTTTTTTTTTTCTTTAGTGTTGAAAGTATAATTATATCATTGAAGTCTTTTCTTTCACTACAAACTTACTGCACTTTCTGAGTTAACAATAACTTTGGGCATTAAAACACTTCACAGTGCCTTGTGTATTATTTTAAAGTTGTCTTAATGAAATTGCTCAGCATCTAACATTGTCTTTTAGGCAGCGTTAGAGTCAACTTCAAAACTCAGCTCTAGCTCATTTCATGTTTTCATTTAGGTGCTAATGCTGCTAGCCAGTTTATTTGAAGCAGAGACTTGGGCCAAATTTTTGCGGCATTACTCATGAGCACGGTTCTACAGCAGTTGATGTTAGCCCATGACTAAAGCTTGTTAAACTTTGAAAAAACTTCAGTCTCTTCTTTCTGTATTAATATCCAAATAAATGCTTGAGTTATGTTTTTTTTTTGGTAGTTTTGTCCCTAATTTATTTGCTCTTGCAGCAACTTACTGCTTTCAGCAACTCAGTCCTGTAAAAAGAGTTGGTCTAATTTGCTTTACAGTAGTGTTGCATTTATTTCAGAATGCCATGTCCAAAGCAGTTCCTTTCTTTGGCTTGTTTAATTTTATTTCTTATTCTAGGTTTTGAAAAAGCTTAAGTAATGAGCTAGTTTGATTAGTTAAAAGCAGTGCACATTGCTTTGAAATGCATGTGCGAATTGCTGAGTCTGGAGAACCAGGATCTCTCTTTACACAATCTTTGTACCTTGTAAATGGTAATCCAAATTCAGAAGTGATATGTAAAGTGGCATAAATAACATTTCATTATGCTGGGACTCCATAGCACTAATGCTCTTGCAACCACTTAGAATGTAAAAAAACCCAAATCCCACAACCCTCTAAAATTATGTAACTAGCATGCAGAGAAGCTGGAAAAATGGTTTAGAGAATTTAAATAGGGAATGCCCTGCTTTTGTTAAGAGTAGGACATTTCTGTTCTTCCTTGCTGATTTACTCTTTTGCTGTACTTCACTCTTACGTTTTCCTGTTATAAGTCTTACTTGTTCCATGTGGGTCACCAGTGTTGAGTCTATGCATGAACCATGTAATAGATGAGGAAGGTTCTTCCAGTAGATTTGACGCGATTGGCATTTCATGACTATTTCTGGTCAGGTGATATAACTCAGATCTGTTGATACGTCACCAGTGAATGAAAGAACATGTGAATCTGTGAAATGTATTTGTATTTTTTTCGTACTGTTCTATTTCACTATACAATACTCTTTCCCACAAAATGTTAGAGGAAAGTTAGTCCAAGTAGAGATATGAGGGGCTAAAATAAATGATTGAGGCAGTTCTGGACTTGTTTTGGCTAAGCCACTGAATCTAGCATTCAGGGAAGTTGTATAAAGATCACAATTCCACCTGTAGAAGCAAAATCAGAATTCTTTTGTGAAGCATTCCTGGGTTTCTTTATAAGGATAGCAAAATCCACATAATTGTCAAAGGCAATCCTCCATCAGCAGAGTTAGTACCAAAAAAGAGGTGAAAGAAGTGTGGACTGTTTAAGATCTATAAATTATGTTTTATGTTCATTTGTCACTTCTAGGAAAAGCAAATCAAGTTTCTCCCTTTTCAGGGGGTGGATGATTAATGGATGCTTTGCATTTGCTTGCAAAAGCCTTTGTCGACTTTATTGACTTTTTTACAGAGAAAAAACCCAATCCGTCTGAAGCTCAGGAAGTACAGCGTGTGCTTGCTATGCCTGGTGTGAGTAAGCAGATTCTGATCCTTGCTGAGCACTGATCTGAACAGAGAGCAATTACTTTTGCTGCAGAGAAGTAGGGTCTTGGCTTATTCTCACTCTTCATTTTTGTTTAACATAAGACAACAATAAACCAGACCAGAGGCACTCTAAAGTTGGTCTCCCTTTACTAAGGGCTTTTGCTGGAAGTGAGAGGCAGATATGTATGTCTCTTTTTTTACACCTGTGTTACTAGCTTTATTTTGTAATGGTGGAATCAGATGTAGTTTAAAAATTGTCAAGATAAAAATGATGGGCCCAATTCTTCACATAAGAAGTTGCTATCAGCCCACCCGAGCTGATAATGTTGTTATCGTTTATCATTTTCATTCAGTCTCCAGAGATGTATGTAAGAACAACCATGCTAAATCAGACTGAATCTTAACCAATTCCACTCTGTGTTGAGAGGGAAGTGTCAGATCAGGGCAAGTATATAATGATGTTTTGCCATATATTTTCCTAGAATTCAGCCATCTGTTGTTCATATTCCAGAGCCAACAGTGATATTTTTGAGTTGATGGATTTATTTTTTCTCCAGGAATATTATCTGTTCATTTTTGCTATTCATATAAACTTTTGTCATCTACAAGAAAAAAATCATACAATCATAGAATGGTTTGGGTTGGAAGGGACCTTTAAAGGTCATCTAGTCCAAATCCCCTGCAATAAGCTGGGGTATCTTCAACTAGATCACGTTGTTTAGAGCTCTGTCCAACCTGACCTCAAATGTTTCCAAGGATGGGGCATCTACCACCTCTAGTCAACCTGTTCCAGTGTTTCACCACCCTCATAAAAAATTTCTTCCTTATAACTGGTCTAAATCTACCCTCTTTTAGTTTAAGCCATTACCCCACGTCCTACCACAACAGGCCCTACTAAAAGCTTGTCCCCATCTTCTGTATAAGCCCCCTTTAAGTACTGAAAGGTTGCAATAAGGTATTCCCAGAGCCTTCTCTTCTCCAGGCTGAACAACCCCAACTCTGTCAGCCTGTCCCCGTAAGAGAGGTGTACCATCCCTCTGATCATTTTTGTGGCCCTTCTCTGGACCTGCTCTAACACATCCATGTCTTTCCTGTGCTGAGGTTTCCAGGGCTGGACACAGTACTCCAGGTGGGGTCTCACCAGAGCAGAGGGGCAGAATCTCCTCTCTTGACCTGCTAGCCACACTTCATTTTGATGCAGCCCAGGATATAGTTGGCTTTCTGGGCTGCGAGTGCACATTGCCAGCTCATGTGCAGCTTTTCATCCATTGGTACCTCCAAGTCTTTCTCTGCAGGGCTGTTCTCAAGCTCTCTGTCCCCCAGGCTGTATTGATACTGGGGGTTGCCCCAACCCAGGTGCAAGACTTTGCACTTGACCTTGTTGAACCTCATGAGATTCACAGGGGCCCACTTCTCAAGGTTGGCTAGGTCATTCTGAATGGCATCCCATCCCTCAGGTGTGTCAACTGCACTACTTGGCTTCATGTTGTCTGCAAACTTGCTGAGAGTGCAATTGATCCCACTGTCTGTGTGACTGATGACGATATTAAAAACTACTGGTCCCAATACGGACCCTTGAGGGACACCACTTGTCACCAATCTCCATCTAGACTTTGAGCTGTTGACCACTGCCCCCTTGATGTGATCATCCAACCAATTTCTCATGCGCTGAATAGTCCACCCATCAAATCCCTATCTCCAATTTAGATAGAAGGATGTTGTGAGGGACAATGTCAAATGCCTTACAGGAGTCCAGATAGATGCTGTCTGTAGCTCTTCCCTTGTCATGGCCTCACCTGTGTTTCGTATCTCAATCTCGATAATTTCATCTGTTGCTCATGAGTTTTGTGTTATGACAGAGTGAATAATTCTTTAAGCATTTACAAGCCATTCATAGTTTTGTAGACTTTGGTCAAATTGTCTCTCATCTATCTCTCTTGGAAGCTGAATAGCTGAATAGCTCAATTATTTGTTGTGTGTTTGAAAAATGTTTCATAGTTTTCTTCGATTACCCTTATAACTATTCTGTGTTTTCTACTATAGTGGGGTTTTTTGTTTGTTTGTTTGGCTTTTTTTGGTTTGTTTTTTTTTTTTCCTTTTTTTTTTGTAAGATGGAGGATGAGAATAGCACCCAGTGTTAAAGTTGTGGGAACATTTTACAATGGCCTAATAGCATTATTTGTTATGCTGTTTAATTATTTCCTAATAACTCCTACTACTGTAATTGAAGGGTTTTGATAGGATATGAGGACTGAGCTTCTATTCTCACAGATCTCTTCACTGAAACCCTCAGACTCCTTTCCTAAAATGAATTATCTACTCAGAACTTATTGTTCTGTCTGTTATGCTGGGATTGCTTTTCTCCATCTGCATTTTCTTTTTTCATACATCATCACTGAATTTCACCTATAATTTAACTACTCAGGTACTCAGTATTGCCAAATCCCTTTGCAGATCTTCATAGCTGGCTTTTGTTTTCATCATTCTGAATATCTTACTGCCATCAAAACTTTGTCACCTGTCTTTCCTTCCTTCTTTCCAAATCATCAGTGAGTAAATTGAATAGCACAAAGCATTGTGGAAGTTCCAAATGAACACTTCTCTCCATTGTGTAAACTGAAAGTTTTTTTCCTAACATTTGATTCTGATCTTCTAACCATAAATTAATCTGTGGGAAGGCCTTTTATCCCATGACAATTTCAGATCCTTTGGCAAGGGATCGCCTCAAAAAGCCTGTTAGACTTTATCAGCTAGGTTGTCTTTTCCTACAGGCTCTAAGAACCTGGATAGATTTAAGTTGTGTTTTTCATGTGAAAAAATCATGTTGATTCCTCAGTGATATCCAGAATATACTTGTCCAGAAACCAGTGTTAGCTGGGAAAGCAGTAATATGTTGTATTCAGCACTGTAGAAACATAGCAAGAAGATCTCTCCTTTGAGGAGCTCACATTTAAGGAAATCCAGCATGCGTTCTACAGTGAAGTTGGAAATTATAAAAATAGTTTCTTTCTAGTGTCTTATCTTAAATATTCTTAGATATTAAAGTTTATGACTTCTAAACCTAGTATCAGTAACAAAGTGATTCTGGTCTTATTTTCCATGCTTTTCCTGTTCAACATGTCTGTGTTTGCTTTTATTTTCTGTATAAGCAACTACATC
Source organism: Tyto alba (assembly GCF_018691265.1). Taxonomy (NCBI): domain Eukaryota; kingdom Metazoa; phylum Chordata; class Aves; order Strigiformes; family Tytonidae; genus Tyto; species Tyto alba. Next base: position 12,716,370 of record NW_024881261.1, read on the forward strand.
AAGTCAATGAGTAATAGACTACTTCAAAGCAGAAATTGGCTTCATTTATTTCAAAGAAAATTCTAAAATGTATTTACTCTGTATTTCATATGCTGCAAGAACAAAAACATTAAAATTAATTGTACTTTCCCTCCTTTCTCATTTATGCTTCAGGCAACTTAGGCCATAAAACTAAGCTAATATGACTGCAACTACATTAGCATGTAGTGCAACTCAATGGAGGTGGGTATGTAGAATTAAATGGTTGTTGATATTACATCTGTCTGCAATATGGACATTTTGGAGGTAGAGGATCTGACTTTAGAGTAGTGCTAACCTGATACTCTGAGCTAATTGTCCAAGTGGTTGGAACACATTAGATGCGTTCCTAAAATGTATATTCTGGTTTCATTTCCTTGAAAGGGAGTTCAGTTCCTGTGTTCTGACATCACTGTGGCATGAGTCAGAACATAGCATGTAAGGATTTGCTATAGAGATTTCCCCCCAGAACTTGGGGGATTAATTTCAGAAACACACTTCTGATCTGATCTGAAAGGCTCATGTAGATACACACAGCATTTCCTCTCTCTTTCTGACAGATTTTTCATACAGGTATGAATTGCTGCTAATTATCCAATAAATGCTATATTTTAGGCTTCTAACTGATTATTTACATGCAGATATGCTGTAATTAAATTTGCTTTTCTTATCTTGTAAGAAAAATGGTACTCTGACTGTGATGAGAGTAGTGACTACTTTGTCAACTCTAGCTTGTTTTGGTTTATGGCATCTGTGCAAAGTGATTGGCAATACAGGGTACAACAGTGGAGGAGACAATGCTGTCCCAGCACTGAAAGTTGGTCTCATAGTTAACAATCTGACTAATGGCTAGAGAGTCATCCATAACCTCCTTCCCCTGTCTCTGACTCTGTATGCCCTTGCATAAATCTGCAGCAGTTCTGCACAGCTCTGCCACATCTAAGACACTGTTGCTACTGGCATATGTAGAAAAACTGTTGTGTCCTGAAACACTTCATATGTACAGAATGGCTGGTTATCACTATGCAACAGCAGAGGATTCTGGAGACTGTAGATACCTGAAAATGCAGTAGTAATAGCCCAGGGTAGTAGTTAGCAGATTAAAGCCAAAGTCAGCAGTGCCGACAAGTCTGTTTAGGCACTTAACTTTTATTGATTGAATGAGCAATTAGGTGCTTCAGTGCCTCAACAGTTTGTCCCTCAATACCCTTTCTAAGAAATGGAGATAAGAGCACTTTCACACTCCAGAGGAGTGGCCTGACAGAAAATGTGTTAAGGCAGTGATGTGCTTGGATGTGACAGTGGTGAGGTCAGGTTAGTTCCTTGTGCGGGTGGAAGGAAATATGTGAGACTAGTGTGGATCTTGATTAACAACTTGCCTTAGAGGCACAATCCGAAGTCAATGACAAGACTCTTATTAACTTCAGGGAGCTCTGATCAAGCCCATTGATTTGTGCTTATTTCTGCTCTAGTTGCTGTAGTCCAAATTAATGCTATGCTGTGATATTTTCAAATACCAACATAAACAAAATCCACTCAAGAAGGAAGTAATAAAAATAGTAAAATCATAATACCTGAATCATAGTACTGAATTGATAAATGTTAACCATAAGAACATTGTCTCAGAATTTAGTCTGGTAAGAAAAAAGAACTGACTGATAAACATCACAATTAATTTTTGGCTTCAGAAGCTGTTTAGGTTACTTAGTGACAGTAGGTGATCTGTATATCGATATTTTGATTATTAATGCTTTCTGTTTAGCTTCTACCATGCAATCTTCAGTTTAGAAGTCACATCAATGATATGCTTGAGGTATTTGAAAGTGTTAAATGAAAATAAGAATGTTTAATTCTAATAATGCAAATTTTCACCAGATTTCAAATGTAAATCAGAGATACAAAAGGAGACTATACTTTTACACTACAGTGGAAACATTACCCTACTTTATGTTAGAGATACAGTGTGGTAACATAACTGATCTACGATCACTCAGGATATTAAAGTTCAGGGATTTTGAAGAACCCCAAAATTCCAAGTCACGGGCCAAATTGTTACGCTACCAAGGGGTTTCCTAGAGATAGATAACAACCTCTGTAAGTTGCCCAATAGTGAAGGACATGGATTATATGTGTATCTACATATTCACATACAAATAGTTCTTTAGCATCTGTTGTCTATCAAGACTTATGGTGCCCTATAATTCATAGGTAGTGAGTTAAGTTATATCTAACTCTGCCAGCCTAAACAAAAGAAAGAGAAAGAAATGGAGTGTGTGATTTTTGCATTGCCTAAACCCAGATAGGAATTTGCTCTGAGAAATGCCAGGTATGGATCCTTTTATTTGAGGCTTGTCTAAGAACAGATTGGTGTTTACCATTTGCAAAGCAACAGCAGCACCAGTACTTCAAAACAAAACAAAACAAAAAAACAACAACAACAAAAAAGGCAAAAAAGCTAATGATTCAAAGCTTTAATACCTTCCCAGACAAATATTCATCAGAAATTTTCATGTTAGTCATTCATGGTGCCTCTTTCCTGTTTCTTAGGGGTATTACTCTGTTGCTTGCTGAAATACTGGAATGATCTCTTTCTACTGCTCAAACCTATATATTCTCTTATGCAGAGACATATGAGAGGAGTATGTCATTATTCTCTCTGATTCATCAGCAATGCAGACCAATTAATACCACAGTTAATGGAGAGAAGTAGCTACTACAATTGCAAGCCATATATCTTCTGTCACTTCTGAACTAACACTCTTGGACAAAGCTAGAAAGCAACTTTACTATGTGGAGATTATTTTTGATACACTACCAAATCTATAATTCACAGCACCATAGAAGCTGGAGATGGAAAGAACCCAGCACGTTATCAAATGCGTTCTCCTGCCAAAGCAAGATTGCTTGTTGCAGACAGCCAGGTTATAACATTTCAGGCAATGAAACTGTCACCTTCTCTGAAAATTCTGCCAGAATCTAACAAACCTCACCATTAGAGATCATTCTCTGCGTGTGTCTTCTTTTTTTTTTTAAACTAACTTTTCATCTGCCACTCCAACAGATCATTCATGAAGAGCCTAGCAGCCCACTGTGGTTGTCTGGTAATTTAGTAAGTTTGCAGATTTCAGGTTTGATTTTTCAGATAACCTAAGCATAGTTCCTTTAAGTCAGTTTTAACCTAGTGGTAAAGTAATTTTGCCTATTTGATTATATATTATGTGTTTATATACGTAGCTGAAATATACTGTTTTCCTTACTGAAAGATTGGCTGTGCTTGGTTTTGACATTACATTGAAACATTTTGAAAGAGACATATTTAATAAGCTTATCTGAAGCTCATAGCTGCTTACTTATTTCTCTGTCTGACTCCTCTTCACCACTGTATTTTCATCTTTCCCTTCCATATAGATTATGCTGCTGACTGATCCAGAAGTTGAGAGCAGCTTATTAATCAGTTCTGATGAAGGGGCCACCTATCAAAAATACCGTCTGAACTTCTACATCCACAGTCTGCTCTTCCACCCCAAGCAGGAAGACTGGATTTTAGCATATAGCCAAGATCAAAAGGTAAGAATTGTTGGCAGCATTTTGCTTTGTTTGCTTAGGAAGAACGTAAGGTTCCCCATCTCTTTATGTAACTGCTGCAGAGTCTTTGGAATACAAAACTGGTATTTCCAAGCAAGAAATATTGAGTAAGCCTCAATGTAAAGGGAAAAGTAAAGGACATGGACATCTACTGTGTTCCTGGAAACTAGCCTGGCAGATTGCATTTACTCATCAGTCCTTTTGGCAATATCATGTGTCAGGAAATGGACAGAGAAGACAGCTAGGATCCTTCACAATAGGAATAACAACCGCTAATGAGGCATTTTGTCCTCTTATTTAACAATCCTCTTGCTTCAGACTAGCACTAGTCCCAAAAACAGTGTAAGACATTCCTTGTTCCTATCTGGTTGGCATATTTTCAAGTAGCCTTTGATTTTCTAAGAGAAAAGTAGTGGTGAATCAATTTCCTCTGAAGTCCAGTTCCTTCAGTACAGGTAATCCATCAACCAAGTAAATATGCTGTGAGATTTGCCTTGGTTTTTTGCTGCCCAACTTGAGACAACAGAATGGGACTTGATTGTAAGAGACCTTATTGTTAGAACTTTTTGACAATCAGGCACATCAATACGCACAAGTCAGTCAATCTGTATGGTTTACCAAAAGTCAGATTGAAGGGAAACTATCTCCATGGGGGAAGAAAAAACATATGATTGGACATTTTGATCTAGCAAAAATCTTCTAGCAAGAATTAATGGCTAGAAGTCAATGGCAGATAAACTCAGCTGTGAAGTAACTAGCTACTGGAACAAACTGCACTGAGAAGTGGCAGACTTTGCATCCTGATATTTTGATGTTTTTGAATAAAACTGGAAAAAGACCAAAAGAATTTACTGAGCTACCAACAAGGGTAAAAGCGTGAAATATCTTGTCATCTAGTATATATGCCTTTATACAACATAACTTAATGATCTCTTTTTGTTTTACATATGATGAATCTGAGAATCTGAACCGAATCAATAATCAAAGTATTATCTGAATTTTTCAGGTTACACATTAATGTAAATATCGGCATAAAAGTTTTAATTCTGTAATGTTTTCCATCTGTGTATTTGAATTCGTTTTATAAACGTTAAACAACTAATTTTCATTTAGCCTAAATTAGCCTTGTTACTATTACTGTAAGCGTGAGAAAATAAAGGCATAAGGAAGCTAAAAAGTAGATAAGGTCACAAAATGATCCCATGGCAATTTTTAGAATAAAAGTTCAGTCTTGTGCTTTAAACTCAAAACCAGTATCCTTCCAGGACTGTGGTGTAATATCCTTCCCAACTATGAGAAATACATCTTGCCTGCCTAATTCTTCCTGTAGAGTACACTGCATGCAATATTTTCCACTCACCTCCTTCACAGCATTTTGTAGACAGTACTGTGGTTATAACATGTTCAGAGAAAGATGCAGATTAAATTATTTCTGGGTGTTCAGTATGTAGTTAGACAAGGTCAGAATGTTTCCTTTCCCTTGTGGCTGTTGAATTCTCTGGACTGATATGAAACTGTACAGAATATGGTCTCTGCTGTCTTTTAGGACCCATTGGAATTAAAGTTACTGTGTGTTAGTAACAGGAAATTTATTACATGAGGATCAATGAAACTTTCAGTGGTAAATGTGTCAAATAAAAATAGGATATAGTAGAAAATGAATTTCAGCTGTTGTGGTATTCAGCCTGCTCAGGAAATAATTCTAAATTAGAGTCTGTAGAGCTAATGCACATCTAATTTATGGTAGATGGCTACCACCAAGTATATTGTCACTATTCAATAGGGAACTCCCACTGTTCTTCTGTGGAATCCTAAAAAACAATCTGGATATGGGAATGAAGGCCCCTTTTGTGTGTTAACCTGAATTCATGGGGTTGATGTCAGAGTTGTGTGTATGGGGTGTTTTGGGTGAGAGGCTACAAGCTGTATGGTAAACTTTGTGTTATGGCATTGATCAGCAAATTGGAAAACTTTTGGTAATTCAATACTATAGTTGTAAGAAAAAAATTATATAGCACAAGGTCTGTAGATCTGTACCAATTAACTCTAAAATAGAATTTTAGAAGTACTCTGTATGGGTATGAGTCACAGGCCTGGTTTCTACTTTAAAGCCTAATGGGTATATATTCTGACTTCAGCAAGCTTTGGCCAGATCCATAGACAGTAAACAACAGGCAACAAGTATTAAATGTAACTCAAATGAAGGGTCGAGCTCAGCCTGTGGCTAAGTGTAAATGACTCCTATTGGTTTCATGCTTGTGTATCCAAAGGCAGAATTTTCTCAGAGCAATTAAGAGGTCCTGCAGGTACTTAGGTAATTGCAATGGGAGCTGTGGAGTACTTTGGAACAAATGACACTGCTGTTTGCTATTTCGTGATCTTGTGCTAAGGAGGTATGTAAGGAAAGAGAACCCATTTCTCCTTGGATTCCAGACACTGTGTGTACACTCAGAGTCACCCCAGAAAACAAGGGAAATATATCTGCATGGTAAGTAATTTACATTTTGATATCACTGACTTTGATACCATTGACTGAAGAGGCTGTGAAGGCTTTGTAGATGAGGGCTGTAAGGAGTAAGTTGGATTTTGACCAGTTAGGATTGTCGCAGTTGTTTAATTTTGCTGTTGACAGTCAGGAGGGAGGTGAGAATCAACTAGAAAACATGCTTCTATCCTTCTAGCAAGGCACATCATTGTTGCCATACATTTACATCTTGTCATTGCAGCAGGTGGGACCAGGAGAATCAGGTGGCAAGTAGAGCAAGAGCTGGAGATACAGGAATCATATTGGATCTGGACTGTTTTGGTTCTTGGAAGTTGTCCATCCATTTCAGGACTGATGAGAGCAAAGCCAACAGTTAGTGCATGCCGCTCCTTGCTGAGCTGTAAGGAACAGGAAATGGGTTACATAGCACCATCCCTCAGACTCTTTACAGCCCACTGAGTCTATCACTGTGAGAAGTACTACAGATCTTTTTTTTGTTTGGTTAAATAGGGATTTACTCAATGGTAGGGAAATCTGTGTTAACTGAAGTAATTTTATGTCCCAGTTTCTTGGGTGTTGTGTGTGGGTGAATGTGGTTAATTACTGGGGTTCTGCTGAGGAGCAGTAACTCATTAAACTCCAGTGAGTTAGTTGCTTTTGTTCACATATCTCTTCCCTGTGTCTCTGCCTTGGGCAGCAAACTTGAATTACCACTGCTGACAGACCAGTCCCTTATTCAGTCATGACTTTTTCCTGCCAGTCTTGAGGAAAAAAAGAGCAGCAAACCATCTGCTGCCTGCTCTAATTGCTTCATGATTGCATTCATTGTTCTGGCTGACAGTTGTTACATGGCTGATTCTTACCACGTAATTGCAGAACTACTGCATGCTTCTCCGTTTTTTTGTGTAAGAGGAGTTACAAATCAGGAGGAAACTTCAGACACAGTTAAGCATTGCTTGTGAGGCAAAAGCTTGTTGGAGGTCTTGTACGTGTGAGCTCTCATGGGTTTAATCAGCTTGCTTGTAGAATGAGGGTCTGTATTTTATGGGAGTATTGCTTATGTATTACTCTGTAATCTTCGAAAGTGGTTTTCTGTGTAATCAGAGGGTGGAATGTAAGAGCCTCTACTTCATGTGGAGACATCTTCTGCGATTCAGATGGGTCAGACACACAGAGGAATGGTTAGTAATCAGCCATGAATAACAGAGCTATTTGGAGAAATACAGGTGAAATTGGGAAACACATGTCAGATGGGTGAAATGCAGGTTCGTAATTGCCCAGGTCAGGAATAAATGCATAAAGGCACTCAAGCACTGAAAGGCAACAACAGAGGCTGAAAAAGCAGATTTAAAATGGAGCTATCGTTGTTACTTCTCTCTCATTTTAAACTCTTGAAAAGCAAGGCACCTCAGATTAAAGGAGCTCTGTCAACATAGCACTAGTAAATTAAGAGGTTTAGATTTCCTTCTCTTTTTTTCTTTTTATTTTTTTTTTCATGTGGGCCTTTCACAGATATCTGATTCCATCTGTCTCCCTTTATTTATTGTGTGTGTCATGCTGGAGAGTAATTAATTAGGGACTGATACTTGGCTGTATAGCCAAAGTGCTGAAGTTTAGCAAATCAGGATTCTGTTGCTTGTGGGACAACATATCCTCTGTCATCAGACCATGTCATCTTCAGTTTCCTACAGTAAAAAAGGTCCATTCCTCATTCATTCAAGTGGAAAACAAAGGTGTTATGTCAGGGATGACAGACACTTAGAATAGAGATAAGGATACATATGACCGTAGGATGTCTGTGTGAGAGAATAGGCCAGCTCTTAAAAGTACCTTTAGCCCCATCTATCCATGTGTTTGGTCTAATGCTTATGTCTGACAGTAGAATATTTGCCATAGATGTAGCCAGTATTCGCTCTTTAAGATGTGATGGACTATTTTTAACGCACTTCATAATTCTAAAACCTTTAATTTCACTGCATTAGAATCTAACTTTGAGGGTGGCTCTGCTTGGAAAAGGGTCAGACCAGGGACCTCCAGATGTTCCTTTCAATGTAAATTATTCTGTTTCTGTTTACATCCTTTCAATTTCGGTGGTAACAGTCACTGTCTACATAGACCAGAGAAGGGGGAGTAAAAGCCAGGTTTATTTTATCAGAAATTTCATCATAGTTTTTTTTTTTTTTTTTTTTTAAATACCGTTAACATCAAGTGACATCGTTTTGAGGTGGGATTTTTTCCATACTGCTGTGACAACATTTAGAGGACTATTCACTTGGATTCATGTTAGCTAAAGGACGCTAATCCCATCTAAAATTAATGGAAAGGAAAGCTTCTCTAGAGTGGTAAGCATTAGCCACTTTGAATCATCTTTTGGAAAAGCCTGTCTCTTTTGACAGACTACACACAACCAGGGAGCTAGTTTGCATAAAGCTAATATTAGCCTGTGTGGATAACTCCCCCTTTCCCTACAGCACTACTCCTGCAACAGTCTATGCTATTTGTGTTAACATTTTGGGCACCACTAATCAACCAAGCCAGTTTTCCAGCAGAGTTTGATGCATATTATTGAAGATGAAAATTAATAAGGAGTTTACATGATAAAAGTTGTTTGTCTCAGTCTTTGCAACGTTGCACTTTCTGCATGATCTTAGATATCCTTTCTGGGTTACCAGCACTTGTGCTAGGGAGGGAAAGGTCCTTCCACACAAAGGCCTTGTGAACACTAGCCCCTATTTTTAAGGTTATGTTTCTAAGCAAGCGATCAATCATGCACAGAAACATCCATGTTTGTAGCTAGGGCTGTGCATGCCATTTGTGTGAAGATCTTAAGCACAGATACCTGTTGGGCATCCTGGTAACACGTTGCACACAACTCTTTGCAAATATGCCTTGTTATCTCTAGGCAAACTGATAGACATTTGGTGGCAACCAGCATCCTGAAAATTAACAAGGAAGGGACATCAAAACTATTAATCTGGCAGTTACTTTATTAGGAGTTTTACTCCTTTCTTTCCATACAGTCACTTCCTCAGCATTGTCTCAGTAAGAAGAATAATGGTGTCAGATTGTATCTTTTTTTTTTTTTTTTTTTAAGTTGGCTCTAAGCCAGTGTACAAACGATGTCATAAAATATGCTTTCCTAGACTACCCATCAGTCTTTTACACACCTCACTAAGCATAATGTGCTGGGGTAACAATTTAAAATAAAGAATGGAATTAAAAGTGGGAGGAATCTCTAACGTTCTTTCCTCCTCTAATAAGTAATAAAAAAAGAAAAAATCAGCTAGCGGAGCCCAGTGGCAGCCTGGAAGTCCAGAGAGGAAGATACATTTCTGGGCCAGGAGTGTGCTCAGTGAAACAGAAGGAAAGACTTGAGCACTAATCACTGCACTCTTTACCACTGACTCACTCATCTTTAGGCAAATCAGTATGTCCCTGCTTATCCGTCTGTATAAACATCAGTACCCATAGAGAACTTGTTCTTTTGCTGCTTTGGGATCCTTGGATGCTTACTTATAGCTGTGGGTAGGTCTGTTGTTTTTCTGCAAGGTTTTTTGTGCTCTACATAATTCCAGTTTTCTTACTTTCATGTAAAAAAAAAAATATTTTTTTCCTTTCCATCAGAGTTGGACAGTTCACTGGATTAGGAATAAAGAAATGTGCTCCATACCACTAGGTCTGCCACTGGCCTCTGTGATATCGCGCAAGTCCCTTCACTTTTCTCTATATGACTCACCCCTCCCTTCTCCATCTGTCATATGTTTTGACTATAGTCTCCAACAGGTCTTCAGTTTCTTATTATACAAAGTGCCTGTCAACACTAAATTCACTTGGAGCCATAGGTTTTAATATAATGCAAATGATAAACCATAATAATTTATTTTAAAATTTAAAGCTCTGCATGTGTACATGAAAACTCTGACACTTTGCCCTAAATTCTGCTGTAATAAGCCTTTTTGGTTCTGTTCTCATTGTAATATGATACACTTTTTAAACAAAAATGCATTTATTTAATGCAGTTATCTAAACAGTTATGAACCTACCTAGTAAATTCACAGTACAACAGAAAGCAAGTGCAGGATAACCTATTATATGTTACAGAGATAGTATTTTTTAACAGAGAATGGAATTAACCTTGAGGACAACATACTGAGTGGAGTAGTAAATTCATCATCCCTTGGACTTGAGATTGGATGTCTTTCCAAATGATACAATCTAGTTCAGCCATCAGTTGTTGGCCTGAATAATTCTCTCTACTGCTTGAGTTAGTGGTAAAGATTCTGCAGCATCTCTTAGGAGAAGAACAGAGTGATGATACTAGGGGTTCCCTCTGGCTTTAAAATGTATATGCCCGTCACATTCCCTTAAGTATCTGATGGTAAAAATATGCTTCCTGCCACTTTTTTAGCATATGAGTTGAATGCACTGGGGACATCATGCTAATACAGTTGCTTGCAAACTGCCACAAAACCAGAACACCAGCTGATGTGGCTTGTATCTGAGAATGTGGAAGGAGTTATAGAAGGACACGTAGGAAGAAAGCTGAGGGTCATCTCCAGGATGCTTTGTTCTGATTAGCATGCACAAAAGAAATCACCGTGTTACAACCATACTGAACAAGTCTACATGAAAGCAGTGTGTGGTTCATCAGCAAAAGCAGCCACAGAGCTACATACCTCACTGGTGTTTGAATGTAAAGCAGGTATCTGAAAGCTTTGTCACTCTGATGTGTTTCCATCGGCATTCAGTAAACACCAATTATTAGGTAACCTTATTGGTGGTCTCTGCATGGCATGATTAATACATTGCTTAACTTCAGATGTTCAAGGTCTGTGCCATGTCCTATGAACTTTATTGCTTCAGGGATAATTAAGCATCTTAGTACTAGAACTTACAGTTAGATCAGAGATCATGGAAGTAAATGAGTACCAACCCTGCAGCCCATTTTTGTGTTCTTGATCATGAATCTTATGCTCTATTCTCAGAAGGAAGTACCATGTACAATTTCAGATTCTTTTTTTTTTATGCAAAACATACTGTTCTATTAAACTCAGTGTTGGAAGATAAAAGCCTGGTCCATGGCTCTTCTAAATGAAGAATGGTGTGATTCAGGGAATAGTATACCTCCCAGCCTTTGACTGCTCTGAAGAAGAAATGCCTTGTGCAGCAATTTCTTTAAATTTATTGTACTTTGTTTGATACCCAAGTAAGCTGCACTGGATGCATAACAGCAACATGTGTGCATCCAAGTTCCTGTTCATTCTTTCTCACTGCTTGAAATTGTCTGTAGCACCACTGTGGAAATTTCTTTCCCACTGTGATAATTTTTCATCCAGCAGGTGGATTCAAGGGCTTAAGAGTCTGAAAGATCATAAAGGACTACTGTATATACCTATGTAAGCATGTTAAATCTTAAGTCCTTACCTGATTCAGTAACCCCATCCTTTTCGGCACACTGCATAGAAATCAAAATAAATGCAAGAGAGACTTAAATTGAAATAGTATATCACTGAATCGAAGCAATCCACGTGATGTCTTTCCTATTTTGCTTTGCTTTCCTGAAGGTTTTGGAGTAGTTCTAAATATGGTCTTTCACATTTGAATAACATTTGAATAATGCCCCTATGAACAATGAGAATAATGACTGAAACTTTGCAGAAGACTAGAATTTCTTCAAATATACCTGCGGTGATAGTAAAGTACAATTTATCAGCAATAAACTTATTCAGTATAAATGAATGGGGATAAGAAGAAGGACTTGCCTGCATTTATTTCAAGTTACATTGTTGCATCTTCAGAAAGAGTTGTCCTTATTCAGTTAGACACTGTTATGTTTATAGTTAAAGCTAAACTGTGCTTTTGGAATGTTGTATTCTTTGATAAATTGAGCTAAATTTTAAAGAAAGATACTGAAGATGAGGAAAGAGTGATCTCTCAAAATCTTTACATAGTTCATCAGTACAAAATCTGTGGTTTAGGTGCACTGGTGTTTTGGGGATTTTTGTGTGTGAATAAATTAAATTCTATTTGAAGGGGTGAGGGTGAAACACCATGAACAGGATTAGTTTTAATCATCTTATAGAAACACCAGGAAGAGTCAAGAAGTCAGCATATATGAAGAAACTATCAGGAAGATTGACCAGTAGGAACCTTCTCGGGGAATTTGAGGTGAATTTAAATCAAATCCAATGCTTTCGAAGATGTTCTGAACTAGTTTTCCAGTTGCATATATATATATTTTTTTTTTTTTTTTTAGGTCAATACTGCAGTGTAGGTTGAATTGCTTTAGTCAGATCTGTGTCCAGGAAGAAGAGTGGAGCTTTCATGGAAACTAGCAGTGAGAGAAAGAGAGCTTTTTCTTTTGTGAATATAAAGTTACCGAAGTTAGTAAATCCAATCAATGAATAAACTTAGACTCCATGATATATTCAATTATAACTTGTTTAGGGAAATTTTTTAAGTAAAAGAAAAATAATGGAAACTGCTAGCCTGATCAAAGTATTTCCCTCAAGTCACTTCCAGCATGAAATTTAAATCACCTTTTCTTTAGCAAGATTCTGAATTTCCATCTGAATAATGTTTTTTACATGAGATGAAATCAGTGCATAAAATTGAATATCCTCATCAGCATAGGAAGCACATGGAACTACCACATCATTCAAGATCAGTATGTGAAGAATCATCAGAACCAAATATTTAATCAGAATATCCAATTAGTTTAAGTGCTGAATGATGAAACATCATGGGCACTCTGGGTCAGTCAGATCTGCAGCAATTTGTGTAGGCATTAAACTGAAGTTGAAGCTATGAGGGACTCCACATGTGACAGAAAGCTTTTACTGTGAAAATGAATCTCTTGAGAACAGAAGTAGTGGTGGGTCTTGACTAGCATCGTGACCCTTCAAATGGCATTATATCACAATTGGTGGGTCATTCAGATTCTCAGTAGTTAGTATGTGTAACTGTATTGGGTTTGTGTGGCCAGATTTTGGGGGGTGGGGGCTACCAAATTCTCATTATCCTCTTCTGATTTGATTGGTAATAAATTAGACTAATTTCCCCAAGTCAAGCCTGTTTTGTCCATGGTGGTAATTAGTGAGTGATCTCTCCCTGTCCTTATCTGAACCCATGAGCCTTTTGTTATATTTTCTCTCCTGTCCAGCTGAGGAGGGGAGTGATAGAGTGGCTTTGGTGAGCACCTGGCATCCAGCCAGGGTCAACCCACCACAGTAACCTTGCTTTCAAAGTCAGATGTTAAATGAGGAAATGTTTGTCTGTCTTCTTGAATGACATATAGATTACTGTGAGTGTAGGTTTTTGGTATGGTGAGTTTGATGAATATGCAGGTAGCAGAATTACTCAGTGGCTCTGGGCAGCACAGAGCTTGTGGGTACTGGGGAGGAATGGGGACTGCTCTCTGTAAGACCAGTTTGCTTTTACTAGTAGCATCTGGTTGATGCCATGATTCTTACCCAGCAGGTTCAACAGCCAAATAAACAATTCAGCTGACTCATAAGAGTCAGATTTTTGGCTGGGGAAATCTCAGGGAAAATCCAGTGTTTGTAAGATAAATATGTGGTACACAGTACAGTTTTATTAAAGTACATGTTCAGGTATAATACTTTATGAAACTTAACAGCTCAACTTCAAACCCAGATAAACAAGCAGGATCCTGTAGGTCCTAATCTTATATCATTGGTGATTATATCAGGATGAATCAAATTTGTGTGATGCCTAGAGAACACAGGCCTTCAAAACTCATATTTTAGCAACTTATTTTGGATTTTTTAAAATGCAGATAGGCTAATAAAAAATAAAATAAAAAGACCCCAACATACAAATCAACAAACACAAAGCCAAATAAGACTGATGGTAAATTAAAGAGAGATGAATCTTTGTTGTCATTTGTTTCAGCTCCATAAAAGTAAGTGAAGGTCTGATGTTTTATAGGACTTGTGACTCCTACACAATCCCTTTAGGAGAGGTGTTTTGAAGATGATTCTTTATATTACACATTACATTTTCTCTATAGTGTTTCAGTGGAGATATGCAACCTTTATCTGTAAAATGGTGAGAAGGTTGTATTCTTTACAGTATTTATTTATTAGATATATTGCTCACTAAGGTGTGTCCATAGGAAGAACTATTGAAGGAATTAATTACCTTCTTAATCCTTTTTTGAAAGTCCAGTTACATAAGCTATGTATAAGGCATATATATATGTTTTATATAGAAGTAACATACAGGTTAATACCAACTTTGTTGATATTAATGCTGGTGTTCACATGTGACAGTATTTCAGTTCAGAGACTTACATAAGACATTGATGAACAATTGGAAAAATGAAATCAGTGGTATCTAAGTATTTTCTGAGTCACATGAATTATCGCAGCCTGTATTTGAAGCCAGTGTAATGTGGAAATCTTATGGCAGAGCTGTTGTTTTGTCTTCTCCAACGTTTCCAACAGTAGCCACTTGTTCCAGAGGAAAGTAAAAAATTCCTGGATTGCTATGCTGCTTTGTGGATGAAAACCAAAAGTATTAGAAATAACATGGGAAAATAAACTGTTTTCCACCATTCTGAATAGTAGAACCTTTTACTGAAGTATCTGTTATGGGGAAAACTTGGCCTTACACTTATCTGCACTTATAATATCCTTGTATTTATAATAGCCACTGAGAGCCACAGCAATCTTTATGGTGTGTAAACACATGCTGACACAGATGATTTCTAATCTAAAGAGTTAAGAGAGCTGAGTGAAGGGAAGTTCTCTAGGAGGTAGGATACATGGGATAACTAGGGAAGATTAAAATAGATCTAGTCAAACAATGGAAGGAGCCAGAGCTCTTTCACAGCTGTGAACTAGCACATAGGTAGACCATGAAAGAATACAGGTGTTCATCCTGTGCAATACAGGGCAGAAGGGCAAAGAAAGATGCATGGCAGAATATATCCCGCACCATCCAAAAAAGAGAGGATTTTATGAAGTTACTGTCTTGAGAGCTTTCTGCTTTGGAGAGATTTTCTGGAGCTGAAGTAAAGAAAAATAGATCTTTTTCCTCTTGCCTAGTATACACTTTCTCTTCTAAAACTGATGTTGCAGTCTAGATCAGTTGAGTCAAATAAAATTCCAGTTATTCTTCATGGAACATTGGAAAAACATTATTTTTTCTCCCTACATTTTCTGGTATTTAGTTACTTTTTTATAGTGCAAACTGTCAAACTAAAGTTAATAAACCAATCGGGCTTGACTAATTTCTGTTGAATATTTTACTTTCACTAAGAATTTACACATACAGCTTCTTCCTCTTCATCAAATGCTTTGTTTTATTTTTTGTTTGTGTTTTTTTTTTTTTTAACTGCAAACATTTCTAAAATATTTTATTTTTTCTTCTGCTTTTTTATTGGATTATAGGAAAGTTACCTTTAGTTTACAAAAAATATTTTTTGTTTTAAAAATATCTACACACTTAAGAATGTTTTGGCTGCCTCAAATTGACATCATTTTCAATGAATAAAAATAAAAAATGACTTAAGTCTAAAATCAGTGCTGGAAAGATCAAGAAATTAGAAGGGAAAGAGAAGGTTACATGGCACCTGTACCCTGTCAGTACCCAGATATCCCAGAGCATTTTAAGATGAAGCTTACACTATCACTATGAAATCCATGAGCAGCTCTTACACTTCTCACACAGGTTGGGAAACAAATAACAGACAGAGCAAATAGCATACAGATATTATTTGGTGTAGGTAAAGAAAGAAGTTCACTTTTCAGATGTCAGCTTTGCCTACTCCAGAAGATAGTAGTGTCATGTTGTGAAAAGGCTCTTTCTATAGCTGAGGGATTGTCTTGCAGTTCAGAGGATTTATTTGAATCCCTGCTCAGCCTCAAAAGGTATTTGTAACCTTGGGACAGTCTTTCCTTTTCCCTTGCATTTCTGTTTTCCCATCTAAAAGAGGTAATTGGTAGGTTTCCACTTCACAGAATATTAGGATTTTTAAAAGCAAAACAAAGCAAAACCAGACAGTTAATGATTATTAAGTACTCAGGTACTACACAGAAAAATAAATATACAAGAGAGGAGGAAGCAAGAGGAGAATTATTCCCTCGTGAACAAGGGTCAAATCTGAGAGATCAATACAAGATTTGTACTTCATAATAGTTTTGTTTCAGTGAAAACAGAAGTGTCAGATCACTACCTGGCCCTCTGATGAAAACATACATTGAAATTGTAATAGGTTCCTTTTCTATTTGTGGTTGGAAAAGAAGTATGGCAAAGAACACTATCTAATTTCAGTCTAATAATGAAAATTGTCATCAGACAGCAGTACTTGCCAAAGAAAATAAAATGTCATCTCTGGAGGGACTGCATGCACGAGTCTGTCACAAGAAGTCCCAGGAGAGAGAGGGCTTTTATAGCAACAACAAAATACAATGCTGGGTTTAAAAAATATCCATACAAGCACTATAGTTGCTAAATGGGGAAAACCAATCCCAGCTGTATCATAACTAATACTTGGAAGAAACCTAGCCTCTGAATATTTTTTTTTTTCAGATCCAAGTAAATAAAATTTGTCTGAAATGTATAATACTTAGAATAAAATATCTGAAAAAATTCCCATTACAAAGGATTTTTTTTTTCTTCTTCTTTTTGTGGGAGTGACATGTAAGGTGGGGAATGCCCTGTTTGTTAAAGATACATTAGTGCTGCTTGTGCTACTGTAAGTAAAGCTGAGATTGGTGCTGAGATAATGGCAAAGGAGAAAATATCTCCTAAAGCCCGGTTATTAAAGTGCCTCATCCAAGACAATGAGAGCTTTGGGCATGGGTTCCCAGGGAGCTGATATTTCCCTTTGAGAGCTGTTGCCTTTTCTCACGCACTGTCTCCAGATCACTGGGCACTGGCTTCCAATTTGAGAGGCCAATCCTGACAGTAGAATCACTATATCCATTTCCTCCCTTGGAAACAAACTTAAAAAGCCTTGAATTTCTCCACTTTTTGCCTGAATCACATGTCTCATTCAGGGCACATGCTGAGAGAAAGCAGGACTGCTTGGGTGCAGCATCACAGCTCCTGTTCTGCTGGCAGAGTTGTTGGGTGCACCGGGTGAACGGCTCGGCTGAAGAGTTGTGCTGGAAGAGCCAGGGGGAAGCTGTGGCACTGGGGCCGTTCAACCAGCAGGCACTGCAGGCTTGGAGGAGGATGCTACACAATCACAGAGAAGGCTTTGCAGGCTGTAATTGATTCATTCTGGATGCTATCACCAGCAAATTCAGAGAGGGGATAATGTGCTGAAAGTTGAGCTCTGGGAAACTAGAGAGGGAGTAGGGTGAGAGATACAGAAAGGGAAAAAAAACAAGATTTACTGTGATGATTTCACCTATCTGAATGCCTATGTCCCTGGAAAGCTTACATCCTATATATCCCTGGTCTGGAAACCCAGAGGTGTTTGCTGAATTGTTTGGATTGCTCCCTGTTCATAATTAAAGGATGATCTGGAATTTATTAAAACTTAAATTACTGTATGTCAAAGACATACTAATTGGCACGGAAGAAACGACTTTGCCATGAAAGGGAAAACACTGACACTGGAGAGATGGATTGACAGGAGCTTATTGTTACTATGTTTTCATTTTTGCTGCAATTATAAAAGCAGGTCTAGAAATGGATTTTGAATGTGAAAGGTAATGGTAAAATTCTTGATTAGTTGACCTCAGAGCACTTTACAAAAGTAATTGTTAAAAGTTCCAAAAGATAGTCTTTATTTTTAAAAAATGTAAGTTTTTCTCAGTTATAGTTAGGGACTCCTAAAATTTCAAATAATAATGTATCTAGAATCTTCTTCTTAAGGAAAAATAACAGACTTGCCACTGAAGTTTCCACTGAAGTAGATACATTTCTATCCACAAAGCTAAACTGTTTTTCCTTTTCTTGTCCTTGTTATATTCTATCCCCTCCACCTTCTTCCTTGTCTCTTTGACAGTGTTCAAGAGAAAGGGAGATGAGAAAAAGAGGTGAATTTTTAACTTTCATACTTTAAAGTAGATTTCAACATATGCCAGTCTACTGTTTACCAAAAAGCTGTTGTAATTATTTTCTCCATGTTCTTCCAAGGTTTTACAATAGGGAAGCTGAGAGTAATAGAGGTTTGCACTGGGAATGTGATGCAGAATAAGAAGTAGATCTCAAGGTTTCTTACATCCCAGTCTCATAATTCTTAAAATACATTCAAATAATCTTTCTGATCAACCCAAAGCTTTAAAATCAGTTTTTTTCCTTCTCAGTCGTTCTCATAGGCATCCATCTTTCTCTTCCCTGCCAATCCACTAATCCACTGCCACTACTCATTGCAAAAAAAAAAAAAAAATTGTCAAAGTTTTCACATAAAGATTCAGATTGTTTGCATTTTGTGCAAGTTCCCTAAAGTGGTGTCATGAAAAGGCAAACCACAGTTCAAAAAAGGGGTACAACATGTTCCTTGCCAGAG
This sequence comes from Tyto alba, assembly GCF_018691265.1. Classification (NCBI taxonomy): domain Eukaryota; kingdom Metazoa; phylum Chordata; class Aves; order Strigiformes; family Tytonidae; genus Tyto; species Tyto alba. Next base: position 12,734,948 of record NW_024881261.1, read on the forward strand.
AAGGGAGCTGACCAAGCCTATCAAGCAAGGGAAGGAGGGGAAATAGGATGAATCTGCAAGAAAAACATAGGGTTGACTGCTTCTCAGTGCTTCCATATGATAAATTTGAAGTTAAATAAAGCAAAGGAAAGACAGAACTCCAGTGATCGTTCTCTCTACTGTCTTTCTGAGAATTACCTAATGGCAGCATTTATGGAGAGCAGCTTTTTGTAAGTGGTCTATAACAGTAACATTTGTGAATCATTCCACAAAGACATGTCAAAGTATCTATAATACCTGTAACGTGCCTTTTTTTGCTGACCTTTCACAGTCTGGCTTGGTTTTTATCATGGGAGGATTTTCTGGAATGATTGATGTATTTGGATATAGTTTGTGTAACCAGACTAGGAGAAGGTGTCACGTTGTTTGCAGGACAGGAGCAAAGGGAGAATCACAGGTTTCCACGGTACAAGTGACTTGTGCTATTTAAACGCATTCCAGCAGCAGTAGTCTGGACATGTTAGAGCACTTTTTTGGTGCCAGATTGAACAAGCTCTCTAGGGATGGCTACTGGTAACTGGAAAAAGAATGACCTTTTAACATATTATCAAGGAAGGCAACTGTGTATATCTGTTTTCAGAGCTAGGCTAAGATATCAGACTGCTGTGTTATGCTGTACATTTTGTGTCCACCCCAAGTTTAATAAAAGTAAAAGGCAGCCTTCCCACACTGCATGATTTTATTACCTGGGAGCGCCTCAAAGAGCTAGATGATGAGTTTTCAGTCATGGCAGGTAGTTGGGTGTACCCATACGGTGATCCCTCAGGTAATATCAGTTGTGTCCCATGTCACACAGCTCGGTATTGCCTCTGCCAATAAAAGGCACCACAGATACTCTTCAGCTATCCCAGGTGTGTCTCGTTGAGACTGGAGGAAATAAAAGTCTGTTACTGTCTCAGAAGTGATACAGGCTTCTTCAGATTAATTTCTGTATTATCTTTGTCTTTTTCCATGATTCATGACTGTTTGTTTTTGTCCCCAGTTATTCAGTTCAGTGGAGTTTGGCAGGAGATGGCTACTGCTTCATGAGGGAGTTGCACCAAACAGATTCTACTGGTAAGAGCAAAAACCTCTTCCTCGTTTCCTAGACACAGCTTCTCCATACATACAGAGATGTTGAAATGGGGGCTTGAAGGCAGTGTGACTGAATGCAATCTGCACTGCTGATTTGCTGAGATTAATTTAGAACTGGTATGAAAGGGACATTATTCCTCCTGTTATGTGTTTATACAGCACTTGAAAATGGGGTTTTTGATCTAAGGATGATGCACAACTGAAATACACTGAATAATAGTCTGAAAAAAAGCATTGATTTGGGAGGGGAGAGTGCTGCAATTTCCTGTGAGCATTTTGGGTTCAAACACAACTCTGTTCAGCATAAGCTTGCTTGCTTTTGCACCAAATATAAAGAAGATATAAATCTGGTCCTGCTACCAGTGAGGGCCAAATACTGAATCTTGGAGTCTTTGAAGATTCTAGCATTTCTGTCACAGGTAACAGTGGATATCCTCCAGTGGCTGGTGTTACGCTTTTAACTGCTGTTAGACCTACTTCAGTCCTTGAAAATTAGCAAGTTAATGACCATTGAACTAGGCACACAGAGTTCTTCATTATGAGCTTAAATCACTCTGCAATATTGCTTCTAAGCAGCAGTGCAAGGTTTCCAGTCAGATTTCAAGCTGTATGAATCAGCCATGTGTAAGTTCCCCTTGCTGAATCTTTGAATGTCAATCAGTTACAGCAATGGCAAAACACTTGCATTTTGATGCCAAAGTTACCTTAAAGAAGTATCATAGCTCTTTCTCACTGATGTAAGCTTAACTCTTTGGTGTGTTAACTTATGCTATACAGTTTGTATCTAAATTCACTTAGGGCCATAGTGTACATGGTTATGATAGAATCTGAGCTTCTCACAATTTTTAATATATGGGGTGTCTGGAATGGATGATTTAATTTCCGATTTAAACACCTTGTAGTGGCCACAACCACTGAAAAATAACCCCTGAATGTAGGCTGAAACTTTATTTTGCAGTTCTTCGCTGCTAGCAAATTTCTTTGTATTTTGAGTCTCGTCTTCTTCAGTTTTAATCATCACAGATTTACCCAGTGCCAGTGATTCTGGTGTACAGATTCTCTTCCCATGATCCTGATTGCAGGCAGATCTCTTTGCATTTGCTTTCCATAGCAATGATTTACGTAGCCAGTGTAAAGCTCTGTAACCATGCTTGCAGTAAAATACATGTCTGAAACACCTCCATGCTGTCACGCAGTATCAATTAGAGAAACTTCAAATTATGTGGAAAAGAAAGCTGAGGAACGAACACTGGACTGTTTTCCTGAAAATACAGTTGTCATAGTCTAAATCAAAGATAAGTTTATTTTTTTATATTTTGGCTTACTCTTTTTGCTTACATTGGTGTAAATCTGAAAGACTTCTCATCAGCCCTTAGTGGAGTCAGTAGTCTACCTGTGAGTAGAAGTTGGCTCATGTCCTGTGAATCTGGGCTTTAAAAGAGAAGCTTTTGATAAAATAGTGATCTTGAAATCAGGAGGAGCTGAACCAGCTGATTAAAATGAGACCACCATGGTGGCTTCTAAACTGTAAGCGTGTGCCAAAACCACAGGTTTTGAACATATCAAGGTTCAGGAGTGATTCAGTCAAATATTTTCTTTTAATTTATGAAATTAGTAAGAGCTCTAGGTCAAATTTACTTCTAAAGTTGAATTTATATTTGGTCTGCAGAGGATATACCAGAGATTTTGTTTGCTGCTCCTGCTTTTTAATCCTTTCCCAGAACCTGTGTTAGCTGAAGCTTTTGCAAACTAAATTCCATTTTTAACTCAAACTTGGTTTTGTGTGTCTGTATAGATGGGCGCATATATATTTATATTTCTTTCCTACAGGACTCCTAACAGGGTTTCAAAATGTCAGATGAAAACACAGCCCCACACATCTCGTGTTATTTTCTGGGCTAATGAAAGCAGAAAGTCCTAGAAATCTGAGTACCCAGTCTTTGAGACATCCAGCAAAATTGTACTCACTGAATAGGCCCAGAGATCTGGAAAGAATATCCGTGTTCCTGGATCCCTATGTCCTGTACTGCACTTCAAACCTTTTGAAGTTTCCCATCCTTACTTACAGTAGTGGTTTATTGTGAATTGAGCTGAAGGATACCTGCAATAAGAATAATAATGAAAATGATCATTTTCCCTTGCCATGGAGCTCAAACTTTGAAGGCCTCTTAGAACCTAACAAATAAGAGAACTCAGGTTTGGAGCTTCAAAGGCAAAGAGTAAGTTGAAAAGATGAAAAGATGTTCCTACCACTCATATAATTCCCTACAGCCATAAACAAAACATGAAACTGCAAGCCTGTATTTTCACCTTGAACAAAATGTCCCTTGCATAACACACCTCAGTGTAAGCTAGACTGTACTTCTGCTATCAAAAGTAAAAATAATACAACTTGTGGAGACAGTGTTACATCTCACTGGCTTATTATGATCATCATCACCTGGGGAAAAAAATGCTGTTAGCTGCAATTATATGGAGACTGACTGCCCTCAAAATTACCCATAGTAGAAGACAGCTATGCATGTGTAATTGAGAACAGGTACAACACAGAGAGCAACACTGGGCTTTTCTATGCATTTCCATTTCTGCACAGCCAAGTACCTGATGACAAAATAGGCACTGAAGTGCTGAATCAGGGCAGACCTTTGTACTCAGAGCATGGCCACTGCTGACCCCCCCCATGCAAGAAAAGCAAAAGGAAACTGGGACTTAAGAGGGTGCAGTTGTACAGTTGAAATCCAGGCTTCTACAGCAACATCTCTATAGCCAGTGCTGATGTACGAGTTGGGTACATCCTTGCTTAGTGCCCTGTGGTTTGTTGGAGGAATTTTTTTAATAAAAAAGTCAGAAGACTGACTTCCAGTTATTACTAAGAGCAGAAATGAATAATGAAGGAAAAAGTCCTGAAGTCACAATTTTCTGAGGAAAGCAGACTGTAGGGATACTCTCTCCTGTTCCTGGTGCGCCTTCTCAGTCAGGTGGTTTTGAAGGGATCAGCCAGGACACAGCTGATTTGTGCAGAGAATGAGGGCTATTCTCTGATACCTAAGGAGGGCTGAGGAGTTGCTTTAATACAGACCGTTTCTAGGATTATCTAAACGGGGACTTTTCAGGAAGACACTGGGGCAGATCAGGAAGAGATAAAGCAAAGGCTTTGGCATCAGGCCTGTCTGAGGCTGCATTTATGTAACTCTGCTTCTTTTGACAGGAAATAAACATCTGGAATACTTCAGAGAATTTTAAATGGATCCACAGGGTTGATGAAAGCAAAGATGAATTTTCCCGATTGCTTACTAATATTTTAATTGCTATTTATGTGCCTTTGTAAATAGTGTGTGGGCCACTCTTAAGTCTTGTGACTAACACCACTGAGCTTTCTAGTTTTAGTCTTGAGAAGCCTCTGCCTGCAAATGCTGTCAGAGAAACTGTAGTGGCTTTTACAGCTGCATTTCTTATATCTGTTTCCAAGATAATTTTTTTTTTTTTTTTGCTTTTTTGGGGCTGCTCTGTGAAACACCCCCTCCTACTGCCACCCCAGAGAAATTTAAACCCCTGAAGAACAACATTAAAGCAATCTGCTGATGCCTACTGCATAACTCTGAGAAAACACTGTGTAGAGAAAACTCAGCTCCTTGTAACTTATATGTATTTTGTATTCTTGTACCCTTTGTTTCATTAAGATGGGTCATTAACATGAAAATAGAAACTTTGTTTATTCAGAGCTCCTCTATTCTCCAATTTCTTTCTTCCACATGCAGCTCTAGGTGATACCCTGACATCCACACTTGTGATGAAAGAGATTGTAATGCCACTATGTGGATATCATATGGTGGATGATGAGATAAACTCAAACCTTTAGAATGAGTGGTGACTAGTATTTTCTTATCTTAAAAAAAAACCAAAAAAACAAAAAACCAAAACCACCACCACCAAAAAAAAAAAAAAAAAAAAACACAAAAGGAGGAAAAAGGGATCTGTAATTCTCTACCTCATTAAGAGATTGTAAGGACACATTTGTGCTGGTCAGCCTTTAATGATGGGCTACTGTAAAACTGACACCTCTAATAATTGCTATAATTCAGGTATTTTATTGCATATCTGTTTGCATAATCTAGGTATGTGAAAATGGTATACTGAGGAAAGTGAAATCTACTCAGAGAATCAACTGTATGTTGTGTGTCTGATGGATACATGAAAGAATCCACATGGCATACAACCCCAAGGCACTGCAGTTCTGCACTGTATCAACACTATTCATGTTTTTTATTATTTCTCTGGCAGGTTCTTGATATTTTTGTTAAATGTACTGTGACAGAAAAATGCATGACAGTTATCAAGGTGCTTAGTAATTCTAGAACTGTGCTCGATGAAAATACACTAATTACTAGGAAGAAGTATTCTAAGCAATATTAGTTCAGCAGGGTAATACAGAAACAGCAAGTTAATATACATGGATTATTGCTGATGTGTTTACTAATGTAGTTGGTGCTACAGGAAGAGAATGCAGTAGGTACTAGTTAAAATAGTTGGATAAATGCTTTAAATACTTATGAGTTTATTTCTGTGATATTGATGATTTTCAGGATACATGCCTATGGCAGAATTTTGCTGGCAAAGATGCTGGTTTGTAGTGAATACAAATGTGAACACAGTTGGTGAATCGGTCATATTGTAAATTACTTTTTTTTCTTGCTTTTTTAAAGTGGCCCAGTCTTCTAGTCAAAGTTCAGTAGTGATACCTTGTGACTTACAAATCCAAACATACATGACCAGTAGTTGCAAAAAAATTAGTCAAAGTGCATATAGTTCAATATGGCCAAAACATATATGCAAAAATTGCTTATTAAAAGCTAGATTTGTATTCTGGTCCTCAAATCAAGTCATTCCTTCAACCAGAAATTATTTTCGAAAAGTCAGCAAGTCAAGGTATCACAATTAGAGTTGGCCCTAAAAAAAATAAATAAAAGGTTAAAAAGCTTATCAAAATGTCTGCAAAATATAATACTTTTCTAATCAAAATGACACATTTTCTGAAAAGATTCTCAGCTCATTCTAATCATAACCTAACCTTGAAAAACTTAGGGGAGAAAAAAAGAAATAAAGCCAAATAATAAAAGTGTTTTAAAAACTAGCATACAATGAACAATAAAAAAGCCCAGGAAGTAAATTATATCATCAAGATATAATCATCAATTGTATCAGTGCTATTGATTGTTTTTTTTTTTTTTAATTTTACTTATTTGGGTATTGCACCCAGGCAAGCAAATAGGTGAAATGCAAAATAAATACCACTCCATACTTCAAGAAGATCAGAAAGCTTTAATGATGAGAGGGCTGGAACACCTCTCCTGTGAGGACAGGCTGGAAGAGTTTGGGTTGTTCAGCCTGAAGAAGTCTCCAGGGAGACCTTATTGTGTCCTTTCAATACTTAAAAGGTAGCTTACAAGAACAATGGAAAGGCTCTACTGGTGCAGGGACTGTAGTGACAGAATGAGGGGTAACAGTTTTAAACTTAAAGAGGGTAGATTTATGTTAGATATAAGGAAGAAATTCTTTACTATGAGAGCGGTGAGACACTTGCCCAGATAAGTGGTGAATGCCCCATCCCTGGAAGTGTTCAAGGTCAGGATGCATGGGGCTTTGAACAACCAGATATAGTGAAAGATCTCTCTGCCCATGGCAGTGGGTTGGACTAGATTATATTTAAAAGTCCATTCCATCACAAACCATTCTATGATTTTAAGATAACTATCTTAATCAGACAAAAAATAGTGCTCAGGGCTTTCATGCACCTCATAGGTGTAACAGGCTGATTAGAAGTAAAACCATATCATAGTATACCTCCTTTCCGGCAGGGTGATGTGTCCATGGTGTTAATGATTTCCTGAAGAAATTACAGGAGATATGTCAGTTTGGTAAGAGATGTTGCTATGTCTCCGCCGTGTCTTGTTTTTTTTTCTGAGTATGGAAAGGAAAAGAAAACGGATGCCAACATGGTAAAAGAGCAGCCAACCAACCTTTCCCCTTAAACAATACAAAGATATGCACACACACTGAAAGGGAGAGAAAGATAAACTGGTAAGCAGCTGGGAGGACAGTTGAGTAGATAGGGCTATGTTTGTGATTTTTTCATAAGTAATGGCAAAGAAAGTTAATCTTCAGAGTAGAATTATAGAGTATATATCTTTTCTTTTCCAGAGGAGGCTAGAGACTTTATTTTAAAAGCTCTGACTGTGTTCATTGGAGCAGCTGAAAGAGCTGAAAATCAAGGGAAAAAAGTGTCAAAACTCTGTTTAAATCTTCATTATATTCAAGCATTTGGAGCAAGCTTGGCAAACTGTCCCAGTGTTGTTCTCAGACCTTGACCTGGTGAGATTTCACACCCACCCAGGTGGGCTGAGGCAATTTAAATGTCATGGCATCTGGGCTGTTTACAAATGGTACTGTGTATTGCTGAACAAGACCTTTTAATCACTGCAGGGCAACTGCTGGAGGCTGACAGGGAAGATGCCAGTCAAAGGGCACTGTGACAACCTGTCCATAAAATCATCCGCTTGATCTAACACACGAGCCATACCTGATGAGTTGAAGTGTACTACAAATTTAATTATAAATATGGGTATTTCATAGATTAAATATGATGGAGATGGGGACGTGCCAGAGGGGCACATCACAGAGGGACTCATGACAGTTTCAGATCTAAATTAAGCACCTGAGTGATGGGGAATAGCAAGAGTAATGAATTTTGCTTGATTTCCAGTGCTTTTTTTTTTTTTTTTTTTTTTTTTTTTAACTCCCCCTGAATTGAACACCACACATTTGCTTCAAGTTTCAGTTTGGCTTTTGGAAAAAGTCAGACTGAAGGTCTGAGTCTCTATAACACAGGCTGCTATTACCTTGCTAATATTTTAAGGCAGCTTCATGGCTGCCAACATAAAGATACAGATGAGCTGCAGACAAGCAACACTGCCAGAGACCAGAGTGAAGAGCAAATCTGCAACCGTACCTTTCCTTGGCCTTTACCATGCTGCTGCTGCTAAAATTACTGATGGTAAGTAACACACATTAGAGCACTCTGTTACCATTCAGTGCCCCTGACATTTACCATTTTCTCACCAGAAAGGTCAGTGTTACATCCTGCCCAGCCAGCATGGAAGGAAGCCTACTCTTAGTTGGCAGTGTTCACTAAAAATCCCATTGGCTTTTCAATGGATTTAGTAAAAAACTCTGCTTACATTTCTTAGACAGCTGGACCATGATGTAGCTCTATCTTTTTGGTACAAATGAAGGCTGAAATCTCTCAGATTTATCTTGGGAATTAGGATTTTATCCCTGTCTGGTTTCCAGAGATACAAACTTTCCAGCCACATGTGGGTTAGCAAGGACAGAAAAAAAGACATGCAGCTTCGTCCTTCAGTTGCTCTTAAAAGATCATTTAGACTCTTTGGATTTATTATAAATTTTAGTTCTTAAGAAACAGAGATCCAAAATACATATCTTTCTTCACTGGACAATGCTGAGAAAATTACCCAAAGTCACACAGCAGAGGTTGATAACTCTGGTCCTCTGGATCTATAACCACATCCTCTGGTGCCAGCAGTCTGCTTAGAGAACTTGTTACTCATAATCAAATAAAGATTTGTCAGAGCGAAATATAAGTCCTCAGTCCCAAATCCTTAGTTTGGCAGAGTTCTACCATGTGAGAGAAAAAGTTTTCTCAACCTTATTTGATTATCATGGAAACTCTAAAGATGGGGGGTGAAATAGTAACTTGAATGTTCTCCTAAAAGTTGTAACTGAATAGAATCTTGACCATTTACCTGACACTGCCCCCTTCCTCCCGTTAGAGTCTTGTCCTACAGCTGTGAATAAGAAGAGGTATACTCATCTGAATAAGCCTTTTGTGACTGAGAGGCCCCAGTCTGATTGATACATAGGTTGGTGTGTTTTGATTTTCTCAATTCAGATGATTTATCTTAAAAAAAATCATCCAGAGATACTTTATAAATGAGTTCAGACTCCCATGAGTTTCAACTTCTATCATCCACTTCCTCCCCATTAAAAATCTGCAGAAGTAGGCAGGCATCCATATACCAGGTTCAGAGTCTTGATTTGTGGGTTACTCAGTAGCAGAAGCCTGCAGTGCTACACAGGACCCTGGGACATGTCAGTCTTCAATGAGCATTGAACTAAGAAGCTGATGTCTCCTTACGTACCTATAAAGGGCAGCCCTTGAGAGGGTGAGACAGTTACATGGTAATGTTAGCTGTGGATTTGTCTAGATCTATGTCAGGAAGGTTTCGCTGCGATTTTCTGTTGTATGTTTAATGAGCAGCATACTGTGTTACCAGAGTTGACTTCCTTCTCTTTCTGTAAATTACTTCCTGGCCTCCTCCAGAGCATACCGAGTGGGCCACAGCACTACAGGATGCCAGAAGCATGCATCCTAACACAGTGGGAAACCATGATCATATTAGACTGTGTCAGTAGAGAAGCAGTAAATCAGGTAGATTTGGTCCATTATATTAGGGAGATGAGTTCAGAGGCTATAACTAGGGGATACCTTCCTCCTTCTTTCCCTTCAAATCAATACGATGTCTTAAGTTTCCTGCAATATATGAAAAAGGGATGTAGGACAGGAGGTCTATCATAAAATCAGTATCTAATCCTGGTATCTGAATTTTATCCACTTAGTTTAAATCCTAATTTTAAGACATTCCTCCTACCCAGCATTACCAGTAATAGACACCCACATCTCTGAGAATTCACATTCATCTATTTCAGAGTTTTAGCCAAATTTCCTCTCTGGAGCTTCCCACAGAGAGCTGTGGTGTAACTTCAGTGGGGGAGAAGACTTGGTTTGTTACTGTCCTCCAATCTGTGGGGTATATGGACATCATGGGGTGGAAGGCTGTGAGTAATCCTGCTCTAGGGTTGTAAAAAATGATGGCAAGAGTAGAAGTGACTCCACATGGCCTGGAAATCACACCATTACCTCCATTTACCTACTTACCTATTTCAGTGTTAGCAGCAACAGCCACCTGTTTTTCTGGGTCAGTGTTGTGAGGTGGCACAAGTAGGGGAAGTTGGGCTTTACTCGCTGCACTGCTATTTTCCATCAGTTCCATAGTAAATGTGACAAACTGAGTAAAGTATACCATAGGATGGATATGGCTCAGTGGCTGCCAGTTGAATTGCACAAAATTATATCATTTAATCTAACTGGACAATGTGGGAAAGAATAGTGCAGAGATGTAGCAGGGAAAATCTAATTAGATTATCATCAAGGGAGATTTATTGGCCAGATATAAAGAAATGAAGTGCTGATTTATGCCTGTCTGGAATCTGGCCCTTTGTTTCTAAAACATGTCAGGAGAATATAGCTAAGAGATGCTAAAGCAAGACAGCGGTCTTTAAAGTATGTTCCAGAAATAGTAAAATCTGTAAAATTCCACATAATAGGGACTGAACTAAAGAAACCACAAGAATTCCCTCCCACACTAAGCTCCTGGGGCAGTTTCACTGACCTCTGCAAGCAAAAAAAGAACAGAGAGTATCTGCAAGGTCCTCATGGAGTCAACACAGTAGTAAAAGAAGGAGGAGCCCGGAAGACTCTCAGGCTCTATTTTTGTCTCTGCCACATAACAACTGTTTGATCTTGGTCAAATCAATAAGGTCCCTGTGCTCTTGACTAATCAGTGGAGTTTATAAAGCTGAGAACAAAAATTTTCCTCAACCCCTATTTCTAACTTGGCTTGCTGGTCTTGTACTTTTCCATAGGTCTTGAACAAATCAGTAGTGTGCAGGAAAGGTTACTTAAAGGTTGATTGTTAAATACTTTTGTATCTTTGGACAAAAAGCTCCCTGTTCAGTGCTACATGTTACTATTTTTATGAATGGCAATTAGGATTTAGAGTGTTACAGCGCATCAGTGAAACCAAAAAATTGATGCTACTGAGGATTTCATGAACGTCATCCACTGTTGTTATTTTCATTCTGTCCTTTAAAACAAAAATCTGCCATTCACTAAGTTGGAATAAACTGTCAGTTTTTTAACATGAAGTGGCAGGATGTGTCCCAGAGGCAGTGGGGGAGCTGGTTTTGCATTGGCAAGATTTACGATAAGGGATTCGCATGAGTGCTGAGACTAAAGGAAGATAAATCCCCAAAGGCAAATTCTACCAATAATTGAATTACAAAGCCATTATCATGTGCTGAACAGAGCAACTTTATGGCTCTATTGTGACAAGATAAAGCTTGTTAGAATATTTATGTTCATAGGACAACTTCGGCATAAGGATCTCTGAGAGTATGTTCTCTCTTCTACCTGTCTGTTGCAGCTAATTAGTCTTTCTGCGTAATGCAGTATATGTGGAGATGGAAGTGTGCTGAAATTGGATATGGGAAGAAGGAATGCTGAAGGTCAGGAGACATCTCAGAATAAAAAACATACAAAGCATAAAGTCATCTGCAGAACGCAACTAGAGTCTCATGTCCAGAAGGAGACTCAGGACAGGTTGCGGGAAGGGGAAGAGAGGGCACAGAGGCAAATGAGCATTTTTAATGAGGAGGGGATCAAACTGGATTTTCCAAGCAGTGTGTCACTTCTCTTTTTGGTATTGCATTGCAGCCACTTGTAACCTACTCTGAGTCAGTGTTGATAAGCTTTCTAAGTGGCCAGAACTGTGTGGATCTCATTCCACCCACCTTAGTAGAGTCATGCAGTTATCTGTCATTTATCTACCACCCTTTGCTGCATGAACAAATCATACCTGTTTCCCCCTAAAAGAAGGTGAAGGATGGTCGTAGGAGTCCTCGTTCTGCACTTGCTTATTTCCTCCGAGACGTGGGAAAGTTGCATAACGTCTCTGTCCCCATATAAAGAATGAACGACATTTGCACTAGTTCTGTCTGTGAAAAGGGCCCAGTAGTAGCATTTTTGTTCTTCCAGCCTTTCATTCTGTGCCATTTGCACTGCAGATTCTGTAAAATAGCATTGTCTTTTATTGCTTAGCTTAAAAGACCTTTGATCTTGGCAACTGTGAGCGTGTATAATACAAGGAATACATACGGAACATTTGCCATCAAGTCTCTTGTGCATTTAGTCGCAGATATGGTGTGACTGTGTCTGAAGTCAAGTATCCAAACCCAGAGGCACCCAAAGCTACTTTCCAGAATGCATAAACCCTTGAGACGGAGCCCTTATTGTCTGGTGCTTCAAGTTCTTTGTTTATGACAAATGGTACTTTGAAATTAAGTACATCAAGTGGAAGCTTTTGCTATCTCCACAATGATGCCTTTTTGCAGTTCTGAGTGGCCTGACTGCCTTGCAAGCCTCATCAGTTCCCAGCATCCATAAACAACTGCTTTTGTCCCTAGAAGTGAAAAAAGATAGAAGAGGTGGAAACCCCAGGATAACAGGGTCTCTATTGAATTTCCTTGGCTCAGAAGAGCTGACAGGCCAAGGAAGCCAAGGTTTTAGAAATGTTTCAGACAGAGAAATGGCAATGGGTTGGTCACTGCAGAAATATGCCAACTAGCATTTGCTGTGCAATGGGTAGTGCCAGTCTGCTTTTGTTTAGTTCAGCCTCGTTCTAAACCAGAGGATGATTCGGGGTCTTTTCCCTGTGCTGCTTCTCACGGTGGATGTAGAATCTGCATTCAGAGCAATTACAGTGCTGCAGCCAGTGATATCGATTTGTGAAGCTCTCAAGTGCAGACGGTTACTTAGCAGGATTGATGGTGATTAAAATTTTGGGAAGCAACTTTGCAATAGGACTGTGGGAGTCCCACATTTTTCATAACATGAGCATCTTCTGCGTAAAGGCAATGGGGTCCCTGCCTTGCACTCCCCTTGGCTTTTTTAAATCCTCATTTTCCAAAAAGACTTTTTTTTGGTCTTTTTTTTCCTCTTTTCCTTTTTCTTTTTGCAAAACATCCAGACAATTATACCACCAAAACACAAAAAGCTAATCGCAAAAATACAATAGGCACTGTTCAGCAGAAAGTGTTGCAAGCATATCCCTGGTGTACTGGTTTCAGGAAGTATTACAGAAAGCCTGAGATAAAAGGGATGGACAAAGGGCATGCTGGCACTTTACCATAAAGTGAAAACATAGACTGCGGTAAAAAGAAAAGTTTGTGTATATATGAGTGATTGGTCTTTGAGAATGGATGCTGAAAGGGAAGAGTAGAATTGAGACATACGAGAAGAAAGTGCTGCCGGCATAGCTAAAAAAAGTTGCTCAGAATAGGGCATGGCAAGATTTCGGACTGTTGTTTATTTGTAGACAATTTTCTGAGAGAAATCAGTAACTGAGTGGGTCCTGGAGTGTTGTTCATCTATACCCCTGTTCTTTGCAGGGTGCTTGGTGCATAAGCTATAGAATGCACAGCACTTTTCCTTGTTTAGCTTGTGAAGTGTACATTGACCAGGTTGCACTGACCATGTGCAGAAAAGATAATGAAGTAGAGCGGGCAGTTGTATCAAGTTAGAAACACTGAGTTTGAGGCTTTGGTGTTATCTAGGGCAAATCCGGCATGTATTTTCCTTCTTTGTGTGAATCTTGTGTTGGTTAATCACTGTAGTTTTGCTATAAGAACTTTCAAATCCAGTCATTAGTCAAGACCGGAATATCTGTGTAATCAGTTAGGTTTATTAATTTTGCTTCATACTGATGTCATTAGCTTAACACTGTTACTTAATAATAAGGTTGTTTCTTTTTTCCCCTAATCAAATGGGAAAGCTGAGAAAACTCACTAATATTGTAGTTGCATGCTCGATAGTGTTGTGATAGATCTGTTTGACATACTGAGAATTTAAGGTTTCTGATGTATTTTCCACAGTTCCTAACACTTTCCAATATCTGCTTTAGGAACTGATTGTCCTGTGCATATAAAAGGATATGTCTATCTTCTTACAAAGTGCATGTTCTCAGAGCAGTGCAACCAAGGGCATAGTGCTTATCTCCTATATATACTCACTGTGGTCATTATTGCATTTCTGAATATCTCCTAGGCTTTTGCACACCATATAGTAAATAATAAAGCTGAGGTAAGCTATATAAAACATTACTCTCCCAGAGAGAAGGTGGCCTAGGCCATTCTCTTTCTCCTTTACTTACAATCAATAGTTTATCTGTAATTCATGTTTTTAAATGTAGGTAATAAACATATTTCTGGTCTGTTGTGTGACATGCTTTGGGATCTCTATGTGATCACATGTGGGTGTCTGTAGTGTAGGTGTCCAGACATCTTACATTCAATGGAGAGAAACAGCCCTTTCTAGGGTAAAGTTTGTCTTCTCAGAGAGTCATATCTAACATTGTTCAGATGAACCACAGTACAAAATGCCTGTTTCTCCTCACTGCCTGCAAAGAGAATTGAGTGTGATTTGCTCAGAGTTAATATCTATAGCGTATAACTGGGTAAGATGAATATTACTTTATGTGGATTTTCAGGTGGTATGGAAGGTTATATAGAGAAATATTACCGGGCAACCATGGAACAAGACAGCATGATATAAGAAAATGTGACATTAAAAATATTCTGGTCAGTAAGCTTTCAGCAGAATCCAGATGGGAGTGATATGTTTCTGGATGTCAGCTGTGTACAGCTAATATTGATTTGAGCAGATATGTATTTGTATTTTGCCTGTCCTTTGCAACTGATTGTTTATGTTATCATTTAATATTATGGGCCTGACTTTGACCTTGTGCTGTCAAAAGTAAATTAAGCCTGTTATATATCAAAGCAATGAAATGTATATTTTCTAAGGCAGGAAGAAAGTTCTAGCAGATAGGAAGACCTGGATATGGTTCTTGCCTCTACCTCAGACGTCCAGTTTGATTTTAGGAATTCCCTTAGATTCTCTGAGCCTTAGTTTTCATGTTCATTTGTCATCACATTTCTAATCTGTAGCTGTTAGGAAATACCAAAAGAAGGGAAGCCCTTGAGTAGATGAAAGATGTTTATCACCAGTCATATTTCAGCCATCCTTGTTCTGTACATCCTTAGGACAATTGATGACTTCACTCTACCCTCAGTTGAAGCTTCTGCAGTCTCAATACTGGCTGTCATAGTGTAAGACTAAGTAATATTCAGGTCACTACAACTGTAGCCTAATTTTCAGGGTTTGTTGGGTCCAGATATTTATACATTGCTCTTAAGATGTTTAAGAATTTGATGTAAATTATGTCTTGTATCACAAGTGAAAACAACAATGACAATCATGTCCCACCCATCAGTGAGATGTCTCATTTTGAATTAGCTGTCTTTGCCTGAGAAGCTGCAATAGAGGTGTTTCTTGGGGTCAGAATAGCACTGTGAGGAGGAAACTCACAAAGCACCTCACTCTAGACTCACAGGCTTTAACTAGGGCACTAAGTTATTTGCTGGCTGAATACCATTGTTGTGTGTCTCTGAAGAGACCAAGTGTTCAAATCCGTGGAATATAATCCTTGTTCTTTGGAGAGTTCATATCCCCATGGGGCTATATGAAGTCAGGAGGAGGAACGCACTGACAAAGCTGTACAGTGTCTTCTGTAATAGCCCAGTTCCAGCTGTGCTTAAAGCCCGTTTGAATAAGCAATAATAAAAAATGAGATATGCCATATTACAAGCTTAGTCCTGCAGCTTTTTAAAGCTCTTTGTCACTATCTTGAACTGAACCGTAACTAGCAGGCCCAGCATTTTGGCCCTAAATCTGATGATGATAGCAGGTAAAGGAAGAATGCCCTAGGAAAGTACTCCCTTCCTACCTGCATGGTGTCAATTATCAGGAAGCAGAGGTTTTAAATGGGAGCTGAATGTTTAGGAGAAAAAGATCTTGCCATAAATGTTATTAAAAATGGTGAAGAGGTGAAAGCAGTGCTGGCTCAAAATCTTCTGTAAAACTTCCAGTTCCAGCAAAGGTGAACAAAAAAATCCCAACCTTTTCTATCTAGAGAATTGTTACAGATTTTGTCAAGCAAATCTAAGGATTAATCAGAACACAAATAATGTTGTTATCGTTAACATTTTTATAATGTTTATTAGTTAATGTGCATGATGATTAAGAGCTGGAGTTGCCTCTGATTGCAGTCAGTGGGAACTGAATTAAGGTCTAAATCACTGCTTGAACTTCACTTTAGATTTCCTGAGAAATAATGAGGCTTTGAACAGTGCAGCATTTAATTTGTCTATCACTGGAAATGAATGTTTCTCTTCCATCATACATCTATTAACTTGGAGTTCAGGCAGCTAACAAGAAACCAGTTGTTTAACCCTTAGTCTTAATCCTAGATTAAGAATTAGATGATAAGACCAAGACCAGAAACAAGGCTGATTGTCAGGGATGATGTTGAGGCTGCTGTACGATGGGATTGGCACATATTTGCAGTCAGTACTGCCATAGTTCAGACTGTCCATCAAACCGCTGTCCATTTGGATTCTCTCAGGGAGTTGTTGAGGCCAGAAGTACCAGTCCAGGGTAACCTTGACAATGGAAGAAAATCTTGAGTCAGTAAACCCCTTATTTGCAGTGCTCAGTGTCTTTATGTTGTTTCTAGTTAATTCAGAGTGAGCAAACAGTAATTTTCGGAGTCAATCTGACATTTCTGTTATTAATGGAACACTTTTTATTAAATCAGAAGTGATAAAATGTCTCAGGATGAAATGGGTTTTTCAAATTTCTTAATCAGTGAGGGAATATTGATCATTAAGTGTACCAATTAAGAAAATGTGCATAAAATGTCCAATATAAAGGAACAATTATAATTAGTATGATGGCAAACACTATTACCCCATCAATTAAAGTCTTCTGTATCCCACCCAGAACTGAAATGCATTCTTCTGACCAAACCAGGAGACACATCAAAATGTCATGTACCAATGAGAGCAGAAACAAGTCTCCAGGTAGAAATAAGTGAAGGGGTCAAAAATAAAGAACTTGTAAATACAGTGACATGGATTTGATGAAATGGTAGAATTTCTTTAAAATTTTCAAGTTAATTTTAGGGAAAACTCTAAAATGCTTTCATAATTATCAGCTTTTACTTGTCAGTATGAGTTTAGGTCCAGCTAATCAGGATCTCCTGTGGAATTAATATCTCAGACAGTCATGGTATCTGTTGTTTTTAATGCCTTTGTGTCAATCTTTCTTTTACAGGTCTATGATGGGGTCTGGTAGGGAGCCTGATCTCGTGCACCTAGAGGCAAAGACAGTGGATGGTCGTAAGTACATTAGCTTCCAAATATTGTGGTATTCTGGACTGCCCTCATATTCTTGTAACCACACAATATCAGGATGGAAATCTGTCTTCTCGTTAGTGATTCACTCGTTTGATATGAGGAGTTTGACTGCTCCAAGGCAGGTCTGTCAGAAGAGAAGTCTTTCCAGCAAAGCAAAAGTTGGGATTAACAAGCTGTGAAAGGAACCAAGAAAATGGTAAAGAAAAATAGGTGATAAGAAGTAATTGGAGTTAGTATACATAGCCACTTTTCTTCCTACATGATTCTTGTTCATGGGAACATGGCATTGGACAGAAGTTCCTGGGTCACAGAATTTCACATAGCAGTTGCTGTTTCATAGAGCAGTACATAATATCACCTTGTTCGGAGCTTTACAGTTTTAACAGACTAGGATTGTACTTGCCCTAGGTACTACCTTTGAAAATACTTTATTTCTCTCTCATTGGAAACGTTTTAATGACTAGTCTAAGTGTCTCCTTCACTACTATTTCTTGTCCTGTCATTGTCCTTCACTTTCATCATCTCCTCTCCTTCCCTGCTTTGCCTCTTGAGGTGCTTTTCTCCATTCCAGGAGCTTCCTTTACCTTCAATTCCAAAATATTCTCTTAATTGGCTGTAAATTATCTCAAGCACCCTAAGCCACCCACTGGCCTTTTCTCCTCCCACCTATGCTTCCTCAAGGTTTATCTTTGTGCTCCTCTGTCTTTGCAGATCTTCCATGTATTTCTTTTCCAGAACACTGGATTGCCTCAGGCAAGCATCACACTGAAAGCCTGACTGCCATAGATCTCATCAGTGTAATTCTGTATTGTTTCCTCTGTAAATAGGAGCTTTGCTGCAACATAGATTTGTATATTTGCAATATATAAGTATTAATGATGCAGTCAAGCAATTCCTTTAAAAATGGATAAAATTTTCCCCTGACTTGTACCCACAGATGCAGTGGTGTTACTTAAAATGTGTAGGTTTTTCAGCAGAAACTTAAAAACTGTAAGGTTACCTGAAAAGGTAACCGTAAGGTAATCAGTTTTTTAACTCACTGAAATTTAGCATGAAAGAGAATTTTTTGGAAGATGAATTTTGTAAAGAAACAGTTGCAATAGAAACCATAAAACTTTAAAGGTCTTTCCATTTCAAGATATGCAAGATTAGTAAAAGTGAAAGAATGTATTATCTCTATTTCTTATCATCTGTGATCTTTGATTATTATTTTTCCTTTCAGTTTCACTTACCTGAACATGGTGGCAAGGCTGGGAGCATGAGGCTTTCTATTTCTTGGGATATGCTAAATGAGAATGAGATATTCTAACAGGACAGTGTCTATTTCAGCACAAAATATTACTGTTATAAGGCATGAAGAATTTGAGGTCATTGAGATGAAACACTACAATTGAGGTTTAAGGAGCTATATTCTGGTGATGCTTTTGCGGGATGTTCAGCTCACAGTGGGCAGTGGAAGTGCCATGCTCCAAATGCCATGAATGGTCTTGTTTGAGATCTTAAGCTGCAGTAAGAACATTTTGCACAGCTGTAGCACATTTCTGCAAAAGACTTCTCGAGTGCTTAGCAATTTAGAAGCTTTATTACAGCTTTTAAGGTAGAAACTAAAAAATGGGTAGATGAAGCTGGCCTCACTGAGGAGTCAGGCATATTAGTAAACAGTTGTGGAATAACAAGTTATTGCTCATCAGCTGAGCACTAGTAACTGATTCTGCACACTTATATTGGCTTAGTTGTGAGGCAGCACAACTTAAGTTTTTCTGTTTAGGCAGTGATGGAACTACTAATGTAAATATAGTAGTGGTGTCAAACCTTCAGCCAGTGGTGACCCCTCTTGCAAAACAGTCATTCGGATTAAACTTCTGCTTATGAGTCAGGAGGTCCCCAGCTCAGCTAATTGACAATGTAAGAAAATGTGTTGGGTTTTCAGTAAGTGCACGCCCTGTTTTGCCTGTTGCTCCGGGGAGCATTGATCTCTGGCAGAGGACTGTGGTGGGTAGCTGGAAGCAGTGACCTTGGAACATTTTTTGCCAGAAGACATTTGGTAGAACTGCAGATCACAGGATTTTGAGACTAAGATGGGCTAAGAGTGTGCGCATGGTCTGTCACTCTAGTTACTATGACCAACCTGGTATATTAAGATCTCTCCAATACTAGAGCTTTGTACTAAATCAGTCTCCTTTTCCTGGATGAAGTAACCATGATGTTTCAATGGATAAACAAACCTTTCTTCTCTGGAATGAAGCAGGTGTGTTGCTGACAGTAGGGTGATGGGGTGAAGTGTGCTGAAGTGAGATAGTTACATTTTTTTCAAGCTGAGGGTAATTTGCAAATAATTTTTCTTGGATATTTTGTGGTTTTGCTTAAATGTTCTTGCATTTACTTATTTATAATTTGTTTTGAATATTTCTTTTGAGAGTTAACCAAGTGTGAAAATTCAACAAAAGGATTAATTTTGAGAAGGTAGACTTGCCAAAACAAGGCAAGAAGAAAGAAGGAAAGAAAGGGGAGTGGTATGGAAACAACCACACAATCTGTACAATAAAATAAAAGATCCTGAAGTGGAAATATAAGCACTAAACAGAAACCTACTGAACTCAGTACAAATAAGAAAAACCACCTCATTCTTGTGCTGATATCTTTTCCAGCAGAAGCCGATTAGTATAACGTCAGCTTTAGGTGTGAAGAAGTAGAAATGTCAGCAGAGTATGGTATTAGCCTATCTCCCTCATAGGGTTGTTTGAGAACGTCTCTCAGTAGCAACCTTGGTATTTGGTTTTCTCTACTAGAACACCAGTAACTCTGTCTCCAAAACATCCAAACTTCTTCTGAACACACTGTGTCTCATCAAACTAGGGTGCATGTAGTGATGAACAAACTGAATACAGACTGTGCAATTTAGTTGTATTGATGGAGACAGAGTTGCAGGGCTAATCATTACCATTTATGTTTTTAATCCTGTTGTGTAAATTTTGGAGAGCATCAGGCAAATTTTCAGCTTGTCAAATATGATGGTTTTGTTTATTTTTTAAAGGCTTTAGGCCCAATCCAAGTCAAGCTGGGACTGTGAGCACAGTAGTAAAACTGATTTTTCTGGTTGGAAGAAGTTCATATGAACCTTATCTCACATTTCCATTTGTACGTTTGGGTGTCCCTGGTGTTTCACTTTGATTTTGGAAAATGATCAAAGTCGAGCCAGCAAAGTCAGCAGAAATTGTGAAATTTTTTGCCTGGTTTCAGGTCAACACCCCAGTAAGACAATTAATCCCCTACAGTTCTTAATCACGCGATAAGCTTCTCTTTGTTACATTCACCACCATAGTCAGGCAGAGTGACTGGTAGAAGTTAAATCTAGGTTTGTTCAAACGCAGCTTGAAGTGCTTTTGGAACGTGTATAAACTTAATGACATGTGGATTTTAGGTTTGTAAAGAATATACAAGTTCTGAAAGATCCTTAATTAATGGGCTTATCTGATCTGAGCTAGGGAGGGTTATCCCAGTAAAGCCTGATTCAAGCTAAATGACATGGGAGGTAATATTTATTCAGGTGATGCCTACTGAGGAATCCAGACTGTTGGTGAGACTTAGAACGATGGATTCCTACAAGGCATTTGGAGACTGGGTACCCACTGGCCCTCCAGGGAATGGCGAAGCTGACTCAGAGGCTGTGGCAGTTTCTATAGATGCAAGCCAACAAAATCAGCTGTTATGAGATACACATTCACTTATGTAGATAGATGCCAATTGATTTTGAATAGAGTTTTTAATTAATGTAATTTCCTTTTTTTTTTTTTTTTTTTTTTTTGGTAAGTGTGGATGAAAGGCACTAAGAGGTTTTCTAGTGTGCTGGCAAAAATTTAGAGAGCTCCTGATATTTAAAAAGTACTTCTGTTTCCTTTGCTTTTCTTCTGCTGTCCTGATTTACACAGCAGCTTTTCTTGTTGAAAGGTAATTTAGATGCTTCTGTGATTGCAGGTAAGACCAAAGCCTCACCTGGAGTCAGCAGGCACGCTCTGCTTGCTGATCAACAGGGACTGAGCATCTGGCCAATAGTGTCAGAATCACAAAGTTGTGCTAGGACTTCAATTTCTATTTTCACAGAACATTGCTAGGAAGAATAAAATAGCCAGTGCTGTGTTAAAAATGAGTAGGCAAGCTAGCCTGACAATCTTTTGCTAACAGCTAGAGTGGTGAATTAATTACTATAGTGCCCTAAACCTGTGCAGTGATTTTTTTCCTGATTATGATTAGAATTTGTCCTGGAGAATGGCATCTGTTATTTTCTCTAATTATATCCTTGTGCCAGAAATGGCAGAGGATATGCATCTCCATCTAAAGAAAGATTCCTGACTCTGACATGCAATGAAGAAAGAATAGCAGCTGGATAAAAACAGATTTGTGAGTAGTTAGTAAATGGGGTGGCTTCATTTCACTGATCATCATTACTGGTTAATTGCTTTGCTCATAAACGTTTCACAAATCAACATTCAGACCAGATGGGAATGGATGAAGAACAGTCATTTTGTGTGTTTCTCAAAAAAAGAAGTAGAAATATTAAAGTATGGGAGAACATCTAATGAAATTGTGGAACTCATTGCAGTGGGAGGTCTAGATGCTGAAGGTGTACCTGGACTACCAGCATACCTGGACAAATTGCTATAACCTTTTTGAGGTTTCTATTATTAGTCACTGTTGGAGAGGGGTTACAGGCCTGGGTCTTTCAGTGAGATGTTACTACCATGTTCTTACGGTTCATTAGTTACAGGATGCCAGTCATTCTTCAAAAGCAGAAACTATCCTTAATGTCTAAGCTGCTCAGTAGTGAACTGGGGTACTCTGTAGTTAATCTGGAAGACAAATAAGTCACAGATTATGTGGATGCTCTTTCCATAAACTACTGATTTGTCCTTAGTGGAATTATTTCTAGAGAGGACACATTCCTCAGTGAATTAAACACAAGAAAAGTAAAAACGATACATTTGCAGTAAGTACAGTGAATATTTTCTCTGCTCTCCTTGTGATCAAATAAGGTTTTCAAAAGGTATACATGCAAGCATAGAGTAGAAAGCAGTGGGTATGAGGCTTTGATATGTCATCCAAAATAACGCTCAAAACAAAGTATCCTGAAGAAAGCCCTACTCTGCTTTATGAAGAGATTTGAAACTCTCCTGTGCACTTTTGCAGAGGCTCACCAACCTCCAGTAACCACCAGTGACCTTCTGTCTCCACCAACTGAGCCAAGAAATGTCTTTGGGACAGGCTGGATGCATTTCCCTTGAGAACATATTAGCATAGAGCTCGAGCTAAACAGAAGAGACTAAAATATTTCATGGCACAGGGTCCCCCTGGCTCTTAGCTTCTGCTCAGTGTTGGCATTTGCAATTCTCTTTCACCACTGAAACGGATTAATCTTGTCAGAGGTTTCCCTTACAAGATGTCTCCTCTGTTCTTGTGTTCTGTGACTTTTCATGCTTCCTCTTTAGAAATAGCAGCCATTCCCTGAGAAGAATCCTACTTATAGGTGTCTAAACCTGTCAAAATCAAAGTGTCTGGTGGTGTAAGAGCTGGGAGTTGCTATGTTCTTCTCTCCAGGCATAGAGTGACTTTGTTGTTGTATATTAAAAACAGCAGCTGTTGTTGGAGGTGAGGGTTCTGGAAATGAAAAGCATAATGTCCTAATTACCTATGGCAGGGAAAACATCTGTGTGGGAAAACTAATGAAATTAATTCCAGAGCTTAACAACTGAATACATTAATTGACATTAATTAATGCTAAGTTACAAAG
Source organism: Tyto alba (assembly GCF_018691265.1). Taxonomy (NCBI): domain Eukaryota; kingdom Metazoa; phylum Chordata; class Aves; order Strigiformes; family Tytonidae; genus Tyto; species Tyto alba. The sequence goes on from NW_024881261.1 coordinate 12,758,076, forward strand.
CTCTGCCAATGGAATCACATAAAATGACCACGAGAATCAAATGCCAAAACAAAATCATTGAGTTATTGTGAGCACAGCAAAACTTCCCTTAGGAAAAAAGAGAGATCCAGGCACTGCAAGAAGCCTGCTTCTCATTCTTTCTGTCTCCCATAGCAGAGGGAGATTTTCCTGGTGTACACATCTCTGGATTTGTCTGTTTGGGAGATTAGCTTAAGCAATTTCAGTGCTCTGCCCTTTAGTAGTTATTACTGGCATTTTAAAATTGAAGCCATGGAGAATTGCACTGTAAAAGTTCACAGGAATTGCCTTAGTAAATCTTCATCAGTGGTACAATCACTGCTGCACAGACTCCTGTGATCACAGCAGAAATAGAAATAGTCCACATACCTCTATTTAAAACAAGATCGAAAAAACTTCAGTCACCTCTAATGGATGTCAACCTGGCCTACTCTTTATAATCTTTTGCAGAGGAGATTTCTTAATCTTCTTTGCTGGCTGGTCCCAGCAGCACCCATCCTGTTACTTCCCTGTGCTCTCAGGATAAATAACCCATTTGCATGAGATGTAAGATGGCACTGCAGTCTCCTCTTAGTGTCTCCCAGATGGCCAGTGTGCCTGTGGAAGTAAAAGGAAATAGTGGTGATGGGGGAGAAAGAAGGAAACAAAGTGGGAAACAGAGGTTTGATCATATATGGCTCTATGCTGGGTGATTCGATCCCGCCTATGAAAAGCCACCCGGTCTTGCCAACAGCTCAGGGGTTGGTGGGGCCAGCCATTTCAGCTGATGGTGCTTTTCCAGGCATTTCACCCAGGAACCTCCTTGAGACAGAATGAGACCCCACCAGGAGTACTGCATCCAGCTCTGGAACCTTCAGAACAGGAAAGATATGGACCTGTTAGAGCAGGTCCAGAGGAGGGCTGCAAAAATGATCAGAGGGATGGTACACCTGTCCTATGAGGACAGGCTGACAGAGTTCGTGTTGTTCAGCCCGGAGAAGAGAGGAAGATCTTATTGTGACCTTTCAGTACTTTAAAGGAGGCTTATAAGAAAGATGCGGACAAACTTTTTAGCAGGGTTTGTTGCCATATAACACAAAGGGTAACAGTTTTAAACTAAAAGAAGGTAGATTTAGACTAGATATAAGGAAGAAACTTTTTATGATGAAGCTGGTGAAACACTGGAACAGGTTGCCCAAAGAGGTGGTAGTTGCCTGTCTTAGTTTGGGCTGAAATAGAGTTAATATTCCTTTTCAGGGACTAGATGAGTGCTGTGTTTTGGATTTAGCTTTGCGTTTGGTATGGGAAGAATGCTGATAGCACACTGATGTTTTCAGCTGCTACCGAGACTTCAAGGACTCTCCGACTCCCCATGTCCTGCCCGTGTGCAAGGGCACAGGGAGCAGGGAGGGAGCACGGCCAGAGCACCTGACCCTAACTGGCCAGTGAAATATTCCATATCATGGAACGTCATGCTCACTATATAAAGGAGGGGTGGTTGGGAAGGAGCTCTCTCGCTTCCGGGATTGCGATTGTGGGATCTTGGTATCTCGGGGTCGCTGGCTGGGAATGGGCTGGATATTGGTCAGCGGGTGGTGAGCAATTACGCTGTACATTGCCTGTTTATATATTTCTTTTTGTTTTCCCCCATCATCATTATTGTTTTCGTTTTATTGCCATTATTAAACTGTTCTTATCTCAGCCTGCGAGTCTCCCTTTACCCCTCTAATCCCCTCCCCATTCCCAGGTGGGGAGGGGGAAGGGAGGGTGACCAGCTGCTGCATTGTGGTTGGCTGCCAACCAGGCCTGAACCACGACAATGCCCCATTCCTGGAAATGTTCCGGGTCCTGTTGGACAGGCCTCTGAGCAACCTGATCTAGTTGAAGATACCCCAGTTTATTGCAGGGGAGGTGGACTAGATGACATTTAAAGGTCACTTCCAACCCAAACAATTCTACGATTCTATGAATGTGAGGACAGGTGTGGAGAGCATGATACGATGGATTGAATTAAATGGGAGGAGTGGGAAGTGGTTGTGTTACAGGTGAAGACATGCATGCCGTTCTCTGTCTTATGACACAGAGGGGAAGTACTGCATGACACAGTACCATTGGGTGGTGGAAGAGGCTCTGGTCCCCTTGTCCCACTCCTTCCTGGGAGCAGAGGGACAGAGGGCTGAACAGCTCTGAAAGGGAACTTTCCTGAGCTCACTGGAACAAGCAGGCTGGGAGTTATGTCGTTACCTGCCCTCTCGTGGCTAACGTGGAAAAAATCATGTCCCTCTGAGGGGAAATGCATTTCAGTCTTGCTGTCTGGGCTCTATTAATTAATGTTTTGAAATGAGCTGCGAAAGCACAAAATGTTATAAACTGCAGTAACTTTATATATTGCAAGAACTCTGCAAATGTCGGGGTAAAATCATCCCTCATCAAACTTTCCTGAAGGTTCGTTACCCTGCATGTCTGTATCAAGCAGAAGTCAACAGCCCTTAAAAGCAAGGAAAGAAATGTCAAATGATAGATTTTAATTAAAATCAAGATTAAATGTGAGATGGTAAAGATCCAGCCATTTCTGTTTCAGTGTAAAATGCTACTTCTCTGATCAGAACGTGTTAATTATATCAAACAAGGGGCTGTGCTTTTCCAACTAGGAAAAAGATTAGAAGTAGTTCTAACATTAAATGCCATGTAGTGTTTCTGTCACATAAGTGCTAATGCTAAAATGCCAAAATCCTTCCTATAAATCAGCTTTGTCATTAAACAAAGTACAACTTCTTAATTGATCTGAAAGAACCTAAACTGAATACTGAGAATCTGGTTCTGTATTCTAGGATAAATTACCACCATGAAGAAATTAAAATTGTTTTTCTTCAGGTGATGGATTATAAGATAAGCACCCTACAGTGCTTCATAATAAGAGAAAAGAACATCCCATACAGTGAGAGTGGATGAGATGACTCTAGGGCTGGATTTAGACCTTTTACTTTGAAACATACTGCTCATTGAAACTCCTAAGGCCTATAGTTTCAAGAGAGTGTGGAATGATTGCGCGAGTCTGCCAGAGTGCATCTACCTACACTGTCAATAGAGAAATAGGTAAAACCCCTGAATAGGAGGTGGTCTGAATTACTCTGCAAAGTGTAAGTGCTGTAGGAAATACAGAGGTGTGCTGTGGAAGGGGTTCTTAGTGGTGACACTGAAGCATGTGTCCTCTGCAAATGTCCTCATACTTGTGTATGCTCCGGACCTTGGCCATGTTCTAAACAAGTTCAGCGTGTGACCATGGAGAAGCTGTCAGGGAAACTGTAGAGGCTCAGCACAGAAAGTATCTGTGCTGCAGCACAGACACTTTTCAGACCCATAATTACTTTGAGAGTCACAGGACTTGGGCTGTTTGTTGCCCCTGTAAAGGGTCTTTCACAGGTCTGTTGTTTTCTCACTAGGTCCTTGCTTTAAGCTTAAGCCTGGGTAGCATCCAAGTAAACTCAGCAGGACAAGTAAACGTGCTGAAGGATAGACTATTGACTAGGTTTCTGTCAGTCCTGAGCCACAAGCATTACATTGTACCACCTTCAAACGCTGCCTCTGGTCTACTTCCAGCGTGGAACCACAAGAATGGCATGGAGTAATCAGAACAGCTATGCTGGGCTTTCTCTTGGTATGAAGGAGCAATGTATAACTCTGATGTCTCATGTAGGGTGGAATTAAATAAATAATGAGTCTGAAGCAGGTGAAGAAGGAAAGAACTTAAAGGAAGAAAGTAATCAAAGTTATGAGGGATGTAAGGGAAAGAAGTGTTGTGTTGCATTGAATGGATGGTGTCTCTTTATGTCACATGAGGGTGTGAAGCAGAACTGCTACCTCAGCAAATAGGTTTGTGACAGTAGGAGGAATCTGTGCTGAGGATCTTAAGTATCTTCGTTTTCTTCTTTTCCTTTCAGATGCCCAATACATCACCTGCAAGATGCAGAACTGCAGTGAAGCCTCTCGCAGCAAACCTTTTCCAGGCTATATTGACCATAACTCACTGATTGTCCAGGACGATTATGTCTTTGTTCAGGTGCAGAACGCCCTCTTCTCTTATTTATTCTATTATTTTGTATTGTATTATTCTATATTATGTTATTCTATCTTATCTTCCATTCCTTTGTATGCGTGTGCATGTATGTTAGCTCCCAAATAATTAGGCAACACTGGATCCAAATACTAAAGGCACTGAGTGGATTATAGCAGTTCATTACAATGCTAATAGTGTTCCTTCTACCTCTAGTATCTTGTGACTGTAGGGTCACATAGTTCTTGCCTGGAGCATCCACCATATATACTGGAGTGCTCTGTGCCACTTCCTGCGATCTCATCAGCGCTCTAGGATTACTGCTTTAACCTCCCAACTTGAAGTGTTGTGTCAGTCATCTGCTATTGTAAGGAAGTGCACTAAAGGTTTTTTGAACATGAGAAGGAAGTAGAAAAGGAGGGAGGCAGTTAGGGGAAGAACCAAAGAAGGAGTAATCAGTCTTTATTGTTATGCCTCCGTTGTGATTATAGTGAAAAGGCTGAAGATGAGATGTACTCAGGCAAATGGTGTTCCAGGTGAGAGCTGGTGAATAGATCTCAACTATTGTGGGTTTCATTAGACTTCTGCCAGTGTCCATTTAATAACAGCCGAAGAGGACAAAAATAACAACAGAATTGTAGAGAACAGGAAGGTAAACTGGAAATCATTAGGACTAACCTGGTCTTCCAGGCAGTTTATATTCTGCCATGATTATGGGTGGAAAGGAGAGGACTGATATTTTAAATGGGATGAGTTGATTGCTAATTACCTTCAGTTAATGAACTCCATCATAAACACCAGTCTAAATCATCCACAAATAAATCTGGGACATATGTTCCAGAATAGATTTTGTGCCTGGAGTTTCTGAGGCATAAATTAAATGTTTATGTGCTAAAGAAAACAGGGGCACACATCACTGTTCTGCCATGCTCTCTCATTTCAGGATGACTGTGTTTGTGGCTTGAGTGACACAGGAGTTGGGGAATTTCTCTTTGTATGTTAATTGATTCATTACTTCAGCACTGATGCCTTGGTTTTGTGCTCTTCAAGACTGTTAGTCTTCTCTGTTCTGACCTGATCTTACTACACACTGTAAGGAAGCTAACCCCTTTGCTTCATCTGAAGTCAATACTGGGGTGATTGTCTATCTTTCTTGATAGCCCTGGTATTTTGATGAATTTCTCCTTCTGTCTATAAGCTGTTGTATAGTGTTCCTAGTGCTGTCAAATTTCAGCTTTGTTCTACTTCTGTGCTAGCTGCATGGTGTAAGGAGGAGTATGTGAGGAGAGGTAGCCTCTTACGATATTCCCCTTAATGCCCAATGGGACTTTGCACAGTTTTGTAGATTCATGTTTGTAATGCAGTTTGAGAAAGTATGATGTCATATTTTGATTTGGAAATTTCCCATTTTAATCCTTAAACTTAGGATTCTTAAACAGAAATAAATGTAACAGGTCAATGAGATAGTGCTTGCCAATCATTAATAACTGACATGTACAGGTATGAAATAATATTGTAATCCCTGGAAACAATCTCTGCTTTATTTGAAATAGTCAGTGAATTCAGTGTTGGCTGGCAATTTAAAATGGCATTCTTGAGGTTCTTATATATGTATCTGGCTGGCATGGAACAGTTAAATAATATGCTGTGGCTGATGCTGGACCATGCCTTATCCCAGGCACTGTTCTTCAGACAATGAAAAGCCCTGTACCAGACAGTAAAGGCTTGGAAGAATAAATGAACACCCTGAGTACCCTCCCCTAGCCTTCCCTATCTTCCTTGATCTTCATCTATCTTTTCTGTAACTAAGGCATTTGGCATGAGAATTAGTAGGATCAAAAGCACAAGAATAAAGGAATGTGAGTTTATTTCTCCCACTACACTGTATTATATTTATAAACTCACACTCTCTCATAAACAATACTTCTGGCCTTCTTTCACCTAACTTTTGCCCAATTCCCTTTCAAAAAAAAAAAAAGTTGAAGAGTTTTAGAATAAGAAGTAGTTCTTATTTTATTTAACCTTGCATGAACCTAGCCTCTGTGTATCTTGCATTTTAAACTACTTCAGTGTGTTTTAGAGCACTTGCTACTAAAGAGAAGTCTTGATAAGCCCAGATATCAGGCAATTAAAGCAAAATTCTGCATGGAGAATCCCTTGGAATATTTGTTCTTCAGTATATTTCATCCAGGGATTTCAATGTACTTTACAAACATTGATTATACTTCAGCAGCACTGGAAACCAGATAACATTGACAGCTTTTTTTCTTTCTAATTTTTCCCCCTTTTAATAGGTGGTAGGAAATGAAACATCACATTGCTCTAACCCAGTATTTTCAAGGTCTTGTGATCAGTATTTAGGCACTTAAATTAATAGCCAGCATCACAGAAATACCAAATCAACTGAGCTTCTCCTGCCTCCAGAAGCTGTGAATGCTTAGACACATATGATGGCTTGTATAGGGCCACACAGGAACCAAAGCTAGAGGCAGAAATAGAAATCAAGTGTCATGTCTGCCAATGTGCTGATCTAATCAATAGCCTATGTGACAGCTCTGCAGATAGCAAAGAACATACTGTTTTGTGTGAAGGCAGAAGAGAGCTGTGGAATCAGCAGGTGATATAAAGGCCCAAGTGAAGCCAGGGCTTCACTTTCCCCAGCCTTTCCCCTGAAATTCTGGCCTTTGTCTCTCTTTGCAGAAAATGGAATTCCTCTTGCTTTCTTCTTCATCCACTGTCAGTTGGATCAATGTTCATTTATCAGCTGTAGTAGTGCTGCAGTTTTAAGCCATTGACACGAAAACTGTGGTATTTCTCTTGACAACTTTAGCTTGATATTCTCCATGATAATAAAAAAATATTTTAAAAAATCCTGATGATAGCTTTTCTGCTTCTCTCATAGCTGACATCAGGAGGAAGACCACATTATTATGTTTCTTATAGGAGGAATGCATTTACACAGATGAAGCTGCCAAAGTACTCCTTGCCCAAGGTAGGTTGCTGTTGCTGGAATGCCCATATGAAAGTACAGGTATTTTGATTGAACAGAAGTTCTTGAATCAAACACAAGTAACTGCAAGATGACATGCCATGAGTGAAAACATCATTCTTCTTTAACAGAACATTTGCAAGCAAGAAGGGACTGAAAACAAAGTCAGCCCTTTGGCTAGTCAAGGACATCAGCATGAAATGTAGGCAGATACCACAGCCCATGTCAATTACCATTTCTTTATGGTTAGTTAATTAAGTTTTGATGGGGACTCTCTTTTGGTATTTTTTTTTTCCTTTTTTTGGTTTTAAAATGCCCTTCTCCTGTCCATATCCTATGTGGGTTGCTTTTTGTGCTGTGCCTCATTAGCAGATTTTAATGGGAACCAAGCAAAGAGATGTCTTTGTGTGTCTGCTCCATATCTTCCCTAATTAAGAACAATGGTGAATTAGCATTGGAGCTTGAAAGGCTATTGCTGTCTTTTGGAGCTGAATTTTTTAAAAGACCTATATAAAATGTTCACTTTTTTAAAAAAAAAATTCCATTTTGCAGCTGGGCTCCTAACAGCTTCTTAATAGAGACAGGATTTTTTTGTTGTTGTTGAGGCCTTTTCATCCTTGATACAGTCTGACTTAAATGAAATTTGAGTCCAAAAGTAGCAAATGATCTTGTGGATTCTCTGTGAGGTCTAACATCTGGAGACAAATGCATTCCCAGAAATTAAGCAAGGATTGTCAAAAGGAAAAAAAGAAAGTGCAAGGTCAGCCTTTTCCTAGAAGTGGAAAGTGCACCCGTAGGTAGAAATATTCAAAGGGATGATTTGGCAAATACTACAACTGTCTGTCTTCGATTCCTTAACCCAACTGACCTGTTTATAGTGGATTAACTGGGTGACCTTCATATAACCAGACTGCAGCTCAAACCCAAGGCCTTTAGTGCCACTCTGCTGTTGTACCCTTTGCTCCTGTTTACATCACCTGAAAACCCAGCTTACAGGACACTGAGGACTCTACTAGAAGCCATGATATCATCTTGGCTCTGACACAAAAGATCTGTGGTCTACCCCAAAGTCTTCAGTCATGTTTAAGGATAGGTTGGTTTGAAATTTCCTGTCCAAGCAGGGAGGAATTATTCTGCCAGTTCAGGTCAAATTAAAACAGCTGTTATTTGAAGTAGACTTTAGCAAAGGAGTTGCATTTTTAGTATGGATGTTGTAACACCCAAGTCAAAATTGTCATTTACAGCTGATTCAGACCATCTGTAGAGACACTGCTTGCTTTGAGCCAGTTGTCTCCTTTAGCCCACGCTTATTTTTCCAACTGTCCACCTTCTCAAAGAGATCTCTGGAGAGCTAGGGAAAATGCCCTACAATTAAATTGCAATGTTTTCTCAGAGAACAGGAATTGGAGCAATACATTCATGTTATTTGACCCAAAGAAAAAGGCAGATATTTAAGGATATAAGATGCTTTGTAGCAATCTCAGAATGTCTTCAAAGACTGAAAAGCTACATTTGGCTTGGAAGGAGCCACAGTGGAGCTGTGGCTGTCTAGGAGGCTGCTATCAAAGTAGGATAGCTGCTTTTATGAAAAATGCACAAAGTGTTATACTATTCAAGGAATTAAAACAAACAGCTTCTTTTAAGCTTAAATTCTCTTTTATCTCCTTCAGCTAAGAAATAGGGGCCAAATATGGTAAACAGTACAAAGTGACTTTTGGAATTGAAGATGGGAATAGGAAGCTTTTTGTCTCTTCCTAAACTGGAGGGGTGTGATGGCAGGCAGCTTTGGCAGGTGATCCTGCTGCTCAGGCAGGCATGGGCTGCAGCAAATCAAAACTAAAATATGCTTGTTGTTGGCATTGATGGCCTGGTAGCCAGTTTGATTAAAAGCCCAAATGAACTTGAAACTCTCTCCCATATAAGAAGATGCCTGTATATGGGCATACAGGTTGTGCTAACCTGGTAAATGGTCTTTATTGAGACTTGTTATTTTTTGCAGTGACGCGGATCTGTGGGTGGGTACTGCCTATTCTGTACCACAGCACCACAATGTGGGCTCTGTCACAGGCTCTTTAATGTCACTCATGATAATCATCTTAAATGTACACACAGGGTACATTCACTGCATTTTAGACCAATGCACTAGGCAGACATCTGTGAATACAAAAGCAAGCCAAGCAATTTCTCTTTTAAAAAGACCTGTCCTTAACTGATGCTGGGATGAATACTGATGGGATGGGTGCATGTGGTACCTCTGTTTTAAATTCATCACCTTCTTTCAACCTCAGGATGCACATACTGATGGAAGAAGCAATAACCACAAAAAAAATCCTTAAATGCAGACCTTAAAAAAAGCTGACAGTCCCAGTAATTGACGGGATAAAACAGGCATTACACATCCCTGCGATTTAACTTTCCAGGAAGAAAAGTTCTCTGACCAAGTGCAAAAAGGGCAATTGAAGCATATTTAGTAATTCAGAAAGCCTTGGCCTTTAGTCATTTGAGTAGACACCTGATCAAACCCATGCATAGCATCGTGCTCTTACTTTTGTCTTTGAAAAGGCAAGAGGGACAGATAGTAGAACTGCATATTAATGTACTTCCACTGTGTGGTGGAACAGAGGAAAGAAAGCTCAGACTCTCAGAAGGCAGATGCATGGGGAACCCCTGAAGATGACAGCATCTGTTTGAGAAAGGTGCTTGGCTTCACTCTCCTGTCCTCTTCCCTTTTCTAGGTTCAGGGAGGTGAAATGAACATATATTGTAGTAGTGGAAGATGCAGTGAAGCTCTTGCTCTATATCAAGATGAAGACTCTCTTTTTGTATTATTGATCCCCCCCAAAAAAGCAACCTGCACCCTGAAAAAGAATAAAATAGAACTGAACGTGTTATGCTGATTAGTTTTAATTTTCCAAATGTGGAAATAATAAAGTTCCCGATGTTGGTCAAAGACCTATTTGATCCCCATATACTGATCCCTTTCTATCAAAGCTTTGCATTGTTACTACACAATTGGACAAGGCCATATTAAGAGGAAAAGTTAATTGATCCCCAAAGGCAAACAGTTAGAACGCTATTTTTTTTTCACTTTCTGCACTATGTATTTATGCCAATTCAGCCCTACTGGAATCTTCTTTAGACTGGCATCTTACAGCATGATCTGATCAAAACTCAGGAAGCATCCAATGTATAAATTAACTTATTTACTTCTTAAGCATTCAGGAAATTGTCTTTAGTTTTTACTGGTGTTGATCAAAACATCTTTTTACCTCTGTTCCCTAGTTATTACAAAACTGTTGTCTAAAATGGTAAGTTAATAAAACTGTACATTCACCAGACAAAACAAGTTTTGCTTATAACCTCTCTCTTTTGTTTAGACATGTCTGCCCATCTGTGTATGCACATATGCAAAAGTTTAAACTTGAGATAAGAGCTGTGCTAGCCAATGTTGCCTGAAGCACATTGGGAACACCTACCCATGTAGATCTATGAGCAGATTGACTAAGATGACAGGCTGAAATAAGGAGCCTCTGACAAACAGCTGCGACAGTAATTTCTACTAGCACAGCTGGAGGGAGCTAAGAGAGGATATCTATTCAGAGGCACAATTAGAAGGCAGTGGACTTACATTGCCTTTCCTATTGCCTCAGGATTTAAGCCAATCTGTTCCTATACAAAACCAGCCCAACTTCTGGGATACATTTTTCTCCAGTGCAAAGAAGCAAATAAATCAAGTGAATATTCATCCACTCCATACTCAGATCTGGATCTGGATGAACAAACAACTGTTCTGAATCTTAACTCATGGTGAATCCACTTTCAAATTTATTGTTCAGATTTTTTTATTATATTATTTTTCATCTTTACATTACAAGGTTCCATCTGGAAGTATTAATTCCCCCTGCAAGACCACGAGAAAGTGATTTGTCAAAGACTATTATTAACAGAAGGAAGAGGTAGCATCAGCTTCCAAAAAGTATATTTTCTGAAAAAGTTACCAGTTTTGCATATAGAAGGCCCTGGCTGAGATTCATGGAAGCAGAATAACTTTGGGATATCTGCCCAAAACACACAGAACAGCTGAATCTTCTGGGAATCACCTGGTTCTAAGAAATCTGCATTTCTTTTCCTACCTCCACAGATTTTTATGGCACCAAAGAACTCAGGGTGCCTGTGCTGAGCAGATAGAGCCTGGGAATTTCATTATAACAATCTCTTTCTTGGTGGCTTTTTCCACTGGGTAGTAATTTCTCCAGGCATTGAAAGAACGAATCCGGTTTAATAGTTTCTGTTTTTTCTTTAATTATGCAATATTTTCATTGCTTCCTGCCTGCTGTAACACACAGAAAAATAGAGTAAAACAAAACCTCCCTCACAAAGTAGTGATCTAACTACAGTTCTGATTTTTGCATCTAGTGAGGATTAGGGTTGTCTTTCTGTTACATTTCTTGGGGTAGTGTTTAGCACAGTGGTCCAGGTCCTTGGCTACTAACCTACACTGTCATTAGAAATAATAAATAACAGCAGCACTGGCTGCAGATGTTAACCCATTAAATACTTCTTTTATCAGCTCCCAAGGTTTCTAAATGCTAGGCAAGAAGCAGATATTTCAGATGCTGCTTTTTTCTTCTTTTTTTTTTTAAAAAAAAAAAACCCACATTTTTAATATCTACAATCACAATCACAAGTGGAATCACTCAGGTGATAAAAAAAACCCAAACCATCAACAAACATCTCCCCCACCCCCCAAACAAAAGTATTCATTAAAATGAAACTGTTAGTAGGAGGGGAGAGAAAGTGATGCTGTACTGCCAATGTAAATGTTCAATTAACACCTCATCAGTTAATTACCTCTTTGAAAATTGGCAGAAGAGAGCTGGTGTAAAATATTCCTGGATGGAATTATCCCCTTACAGGAGTGTTGTCTACAGTTGCCGATTAATTTCCAGCCTAAATATATCCCTTGCTCCTCCACAATTACTTTGGTGACCTTGGAAATGACAGAGCAGAGCTCCCTCTAGTAACCTTTCTCTCTTTTCTTTCCCCAGGATATGCACGTTATCAGCACAGATGAGAATCAGGTGTTTGCAGCTGTACAAGAGTGGAACCAGAATGACACGTATAATCTGTATATTTCTGACACCCGAGGGGTGTACTTCACCCTGGCCTTGGAAAACGTCAAGAGCAGTCAAGGGCTGGAGGGGAATGTGATGATTGACCTCTATGAGGTATGTCATGACTCCAAACATATCATTCCTATCTCAGGAGCTCACATGATGCCAGTACTATTTCCTTGTTGCACATCAGTCTCGTAATATGCATGTGAACAGCACAGTCAAAAAGTGACTAAAGACATAGTTTTAACTTCCTTTTATTTAAGGGCCTCAGTGCAATCATTGGAGTTTCAAGGCCAGATTTACACAGGTGTTGAATTTAGGCCCAGCCTAATATTATGAACAGATTCACTGCTGTACTCTCCTGTAGATTCTCAGGTGAGGAAGAGCTCATGGCTCTTTCATGCATAGGAATATGCATTAGAAGATGTAGTGGATTAGTTCACTCAGTCCCCAAGAGGAACTCTAAATTTCTCAGCCAAAGTTCTTCTGATCCACATTGGTCCAGCCTATGGCTTTGAAAGGTCCCAACAATGAATAGCATCATTCTCCAATTTTAGTTGCATTTCTGACAGTCTAATCTTTTGGTTTAGAAGTAAGGTGAGACAGCAGTTTTCAGCTGTTTGTCACCTTCCTCAGCTTGGGTAATTCTGGGAACTGAAGTGATTTTAGATACGTCCTCCTGAGCTATCCCATGAGCGTGAAAACTCTCCTACCTCATTTTGATGTCCCTTTTACCCCTGAGCATTTTCATATCAAGACCATTCTGCTTAAGATCATCTGTAAAAAGGCCAATTTACATTGTCTCCTATGAGACAATGGATCCTAAGAATATGACTTCCAATGTGCCCTTGTAATTCTCTTGCTCTGATGCCTGTTTTACTTCTGGAGACATCACTCAGCTAAGTAGAAATTTAGTCCTCAGCTGCTGTTTTGAGGGTCAGCTTCTCTTTTCAGGTTCTTCCAGGGGAATTTCTGACCATTTAGAATAAAGACCATGAACTAGATCTGAGTTCCTTTGAAAATGCAGATGCTTCCCATATTTCCCCATCAACATCTGAATATTAGCTTTGCTATGTAGTTTGCCTTCAGCTGCCCTTGGAAACCACCTTGAATTGTCCAGAGAGCCCAAGTATTGTACATAAATGCAGATGAATTGTAGGAGGATGGGCAACTAGCACTTCAGTCATTTGGAGATTTTTACTATTAATCTCTCTGCAGTGCTGGCAGCCCATGGAAAAACTGTTGCCTCTTATTACTATCAGCTCAAGAAGCAATTTCACTGCATTATGTAAAGGTGTCCTACATCCCGAGGGGAAAGAACAGCCTTTGTTTTGCTTTATTAGGCTGACACCACACAGTAACCTGGATTGAAATTGATGGAATCAGGCTTGTAGTGTCATATCTGCTGATCATCTAGATATAAAGAACATTGTCTGACACTGAATCTGGAACAAACCTTCCTTTCAATTTGATGTTCTAGCTGGAAGGGAACAGAAAACCATCCAGCGTGATTCTCCCAGTAGGTTTGTTGCACATGATGAATGCTTTAGGGATAAATGGAGATGAAGACAAGAAAAAAATCCGTAGGTAAATTAAAAGGAAGTGGAGAGATTTCAAAATGAGCCCTTCTGTGGTGACAGTGGTATATTTAGAAAAGCAAGATTGAAAAGATGCCAGAGAAAGACCTGTTTAATGTGCACATGTCTGTATGCATGCTTGTCAGGTGTTAGAAGTAAATTCTTCTGGTTGCACTGTAGTGAATATGTGTGTGTAGATTCCTAAACTGATTCTACATCAAGGATAAATCTGATCAGTGTTGCTCAATGGGTAATTGCATTTGGCATGAAGAGAATAAAGAAGTTCTTTCATGGTGCCTCATCATGTTCTCCCTTTTTTTCTCCTGCAAGTCATCAGGAGCTTTTCACTTGGAGGTTTTTATTTCAGTGTGTGGGCTCTTCTGCTGCCAGACCTTGTAGGGGATGAGGAGGCCACTCCTAGAGGCACACTATTCCAGCTTCTGCATGGGGTATGAGAATAGCTCTTCCCTCCACCATCTTTCTCAGTAGCACACTGCACTCCGCATTCCGTGGGTCTGCAGTCACAAAAGGGCTGTCTTAGAGACCATCTCCTAGAGCAAGGGAGTAACAAGAATCACTGGCCATTGGGTCTCAGTGCCCTTTCAAGTTCCTGCACCTCTCCAATCATGGGGTATGGCTCTGCTTGACTCTGTAGTTGGACTAGTCCACAGCAAGGCAAGCCTGCCTGTGGGAATCCATGACTGAAGTGATAACAGACTGTGAGAAGATACGTCTATAGCTATGATATATATGCCTATCACTCTGGGACTTATTTTTTTTTAGCAGTATGCATCTTGGATGGGAAGTATGTGTTTGATGTATGAAATTGGTGATGGGGAGTGAAGAATGTGTTTTGAGTTACGTGTTTGAATCTTTCTAAAACTGTGGACAGCATTTGTATCTGCACACAATGCATCGGGGCGGTGAGGATTGCCTACAATGCCTGTGTGGGAGCTGATGAATTGCTTTTCTCTCTGACGACTGGTGGTCATGCACTTACTTGCATGAGTCTTTCTCTCTTACGATTGTATGAACAGCAGGGATGAGCAGATCATTGTGTGTGTCATGGTTGTGTATGTTCATTAGGTATACCTCTTCCTACTGAGAGCACACAAACATGTATATTGCATGTGGTCTTTTTTTGAGATAAAGCTGTCCAAGACTGACAGTATAACTTACACTTTGCTTTTTCGGGAAAGGATTCTGAGTCCCAGCCCATGACTAGAATCATAAAAAGAAAAATTTACAGGATTTCAGAACACATTTATCACCAGATATATAAAATGCTCTTTAATCATTTATGGCCAGCATTTCACAGGGACTATATAATACAACTATTTCAGGACAACAACAAAGAAAAGTACAAATGGAGCTATAGACTCTGGCCTCTGGTAGTAAAGGCAGAACTATGTTATTTTTCCAGCCCTGTCTATTCATGCAGTATCACTGGGAGACAGAGTACCCTTGTCTTTTCAGGATGCCTTTCTACTACAACAAAGAAGTCCTAAATACTTAGTTGGGTGGGACCAAGCAATCCAGCTAAGAAATTTAATATACTATCTTTTTATGTTTATATCAACAATAAATTAGTTAACTACTTAATTTAAAGACCACTGCCCATTATAGAAAGTCATGTCCGAGTATTTACATAACTTCAAATGAAATTCAGTGCCATTGCTCAAGCAGAAAACTGCTATTCAGAATGACTAAGTGCACCAAGGTACTGTACCAATGCACTGTACACTGATAGTCCCACAGCATGTGACTAAAAGTGTGGTAAGGTCCTAGTCACTGGGAGTTGTAGCATCCAAATCCAGGCGTGTAATTAAATCAATTGAGCTTGAACAAACTCTGAATCTTCTGTGTAACCATTTGCCACATGTTGTCATTTAAGTAATAATCTCTATGAATAAAAAGTCTTGATGAATGATTTGGTGTACTAGTTCTACATCAGAAAAAGAGATATGGTGGATGACTGAACAGACTTGCTAGAAACCAGAAAGTTTCTCACTTCCCCCTCCTTCTACAGATTTTGCTTCCCTTTTTATTGCAGCACTCAGATTGCAGAATGACAGCCTAACAAATTCATTTGCAAGGTGCAGCAACTACCGGGCTATTGATTTTCAGTGTGCTGAGAAGATGGGAACATTCTGCAGTGTGAGTTGTGGTTTGAGGTTGGCTTTTTTTTCTCCCCACTAAGACACTTTTGGGCTTGGTTCCAATGTGAGTCTGTCAGCATCTTTCCAAAATCTTCCTTCAAGTCTGTGGAGTAAAGCTACTGGGTAAAACACAGGAAAAATAAAAGGATGAGAATCTCATTGCTAGCTCTATAACTAGCATTCTGGGTGGCCTTGCTTGAGTCACCAGTGCTTCGGTTTCCTCAAAACATGAAACAGTAATCAAAATATACCTGTGCTGCAAGTTATCTTGTTGAAACACTGATAATTATGAAACACACCGGGATGCTTAGATGAAATGACTTAAGCAGGCTGTATGAGATTAGAAGCACTGAACTTCAAGTTTATGTGTGTGTTTCCATTTTCTTTGCAAGGCCAAAAATGCTGCTATTTCAAACTAATGCACTTGAAGAGACAAATAATTGCCCTGTATTTCATCATTCAGGGGGAAGGATGCCTACACAGTTGACAGAGTGTCACTTTATAGACAATGCTATTGACATCTTACCATGTTCCCATGCTGAATCTGAAATACAAGCTTTCTTTTCCAATTGTCACCTTTCTACCTGTGATGGTCTTATCTTGTCCCCTGCACCTCAGTTTGCCTTCCTTTGATGCTCCTTGACAATTCTTGTCCTGACATCTACCACACTGACACAGCCACCAGATCCCTGTTGGGTTTGACAGGGCAAGAGAGACACATGCACAGAACCTGCATCGGCTTGATCTATTTTTCAGCCATGTCAATTTTTCCTAGGTAGCAGGCATAAAGGGAATGTTCTTGGCTAACAAGAAGATTGACAACCAAGTGAAAACTTTCATCACCTACAATAAAGGGAGAGACTGGAATTTGTTGCAGGCTCCGGACACTGATCTGAGAGGAAACCCCATTCACTGTCTCCTAGTAAGTACCGGGGGGGGGGGGGGGGGGGGGGGGGGGGGGGCGCAATTTGGAGGGTGATAGCATCCCAGAACAATCTTTTTCTACCAAGTAACACAAGAAGGAGTGGGCAGCTTCTCCCTCCATCCAGTGTATCTCGTGAAGGGAATATGGCATGTTAAAAGTGCAGTACAGCAGGCTTGGGCTGCCAGGTGGCATTGTAAGATCTGGCATTGTAATTTAGCTTAATTTAAGTTCTGAAACAAAAGGAAGCATTGTAGATCAGCTTCCTTCTTCACAACTGATTGTCTCCCCTTAAACAGCAGATGAAGCTGGATGCTGTTTCTGCGCAGTTGATTCTCTGGACACTAGATGGGAGGAGTGAGCTATTGTAGCTCAGGAACTTTCAGAGACCTGACTTGAGACAGGCTCAGAGGAGAGGAGGGCTCTTATTTCTTTCAGGCCGCTCTGTTGGCAGTATTAATGTTTATCATTTTCTCTTTGAGCTCATCCAAATATGTATATAGCTATATGTTAGGTGTATATTATATCTGTCTTTGTACATATTAATAAAGGTCAACATATAGGTAAGTCTTTAATCATCATTGTATGTAAACACTTTCCAAGAGTGAAAGTGAAATATAAACAGAATGAACAGAATTGGAGATCTCTGTCAAATTAGAAAGTTTAGTCTTATCTCGACATATTTTTCAGCCAATATAATCTATATGCAGTAGTGGGATAATACTCAGAACCCCAGCCTTTGGGATTCTCAGTAGAATTCTCAACCAAATTCTAACATGGTTCCAGGCAGAATCAGGGGCACTATTTAGATTGGTCTTCCTGCTGTCCTCTAGCTGCATATTGTTTTCCATCAGGAAAAAAACAAAACAAAACAAAACAGTTGTTTTTCATTTTGAGTCTGTAAGCTTGTTAGAATCTGAATCAGTGTTATATTTTGTGCATTGTGGTGAACATATTTGATAAAACCCCCACACCTTGGCTTTTTCAAATTATGACCGATTTTATCAGAAACCCACGATTTGTATTACGTGGTATGATAGTGTAATATTTTAGGGGGGTGGCAAGGCAGAAGAAATAAAAACCATACAGGCAAATAAAATAATCAAAGCAAACTTTATTATTTTTTCCATAAATTTGAAGTTTGAGTTCTGAGAAAATGTCTTTCTTGGTATTGTTGTGCACTGATTAAGAGAGATCTGAGTTGCCATTGTGGTTATAAATGAGCCAGAAGTACTACTCTGTGGTGTCCTTATGGAACAGTTGCTTGCAGGAACTGTGTATTTTATGTACAAGGGTATGTTGTAGTTATTCATGATATAGTGGAAGTGGTCATATGACTGCGTACAAATGAGGACTGAATGGTTCTTACGGACAGAGGGGATTATGGCTCCCTTAAGCCTCCCCATCCATACTGTATCTGCTATTATACTCAAGAGCACCTGAAAAAATTAATGTCATTTAAAATTAGACCAGATGTGTCTGGAAAAGATGGAATTCCCTTGAGGGTGGTAAACTTGAACAAGCCATGCAAGAGGTCACGAGCAGGGACAGAAGTGTGAGGACTTGTAGGGACATAGTGAGAACTGACCCAGGGGAACTATTGGTTCCATGTGGTTTGCATTTACATCTGTGTAGCTCCACTATGTACAAACCGGTTTTTAAACATTGGTTCGTTTTTATTTTGCACTATATGTACTTGCTCTGAGAATTGCTTCTACCTGTGCAAGCTTGACATAGGCTTGTCATCCTGTTTGCACTGGGAAACACCCACTTCTTAAATGCTTTGCGACGTGCTGGGGTAGGCATCTCAGATCTGTAGGCATCTGTAGAAATTGGTCCATGACTTCAGGGCAGTGAGGGACAAATCGTCAATGGACTCAAACCATGTAGCTCAGTCTTTGCTCTTCCAGAAGGAGAATGGAAAGGAGCTTAGCCCTTCCCTGTGATAAGGCCAGAAGAATGTTCAGCCATGTTTATTTTTCCTCTTCCCTTAACATCAGGTAAAACAGGCAAGAGGCCTCTTTCATTGTCTGAGCATGACTGAGCACTTCTTCATGCTTTGGTTGTCACAAGCTAGTGGAATGATAGCAGCGCAGAGATCATCAGCTGAGCATGCAAGGTCTCAGGTGGTCAACTTGCAAATTTGCAAGAAAGCAAATAAATGAAATATGAAATAAACTGACTTGCTAGATCATTTACAGGAACAGGCAGTCTACCTGCAAGAGATAGAGAGGATAGTGTTACAGAAAATACACCAAAATCACAAAGTAAAACAACAATCCTGCAGTACAGAGCCAAGCTATTTAAAAATCCGATTTGAGCTTCACACTTGGTGGGGTAAAATGAAGGCAGAATGTAGAATGCAAGAATTCAATAAATGATAGAGAAGAGACCACAGAAGTTGGGAGCGGGAAGGAAATTTTTGAAGCAAAAACACTGGAAATATATGTCCTGGAAGTCAGGGATCCTGAAGTAAGGGCATTCTGCTGAGGGAAAACATGGAGAAAAGGAATTATCCCCTGCTCTGAGGCAATTCTGTTCCTTGTCAGTGTGATGTAGCTATAGTATTTAAACAGTTCGCAAACTCTACTCACCTCTTTAGTCACATTCAGTCTACCCTTGCATCACCAGAAGTTTTAACTCCTTATGTCAGTTGTTCATTTTCCTTCCACATATTACTGTTCCTGATATGATCTTGATTTTCCTTATAGTATAGCTAAGTGAATTCTTAACAGTCCATTGTAGATCTAGCTTAGCTCTCATCTTTACTCCATGGCAGATACCAATGCTTTCACACGGCTGGTTTCCAGCATATTTGTCTCTAGCAGTAGCTTTGGACACAGCAATGACATATGTTCCAGCTTGTTGGCAGACTGGGATCTGCTTTTTCCTAGAGTGACAGGTGGGTCCCCAGCCTGCAAGTGCAATGCTGTGTCCTCGGTGCATCTGGTCTTTAAACCTAAACCAAGGGAGAATTAATGCAGAAATAAGTAGGTAGCAGCTAAGTTGGCAGCTAAGGAGGTTAAGAGGAATCTGGATGAAACACAAGGCGAGCCATACGGAACCATCCCTCTACTGACAGTACGCTCGAGGTGTTTTTTTCAAAGCAACTCAAAGAATTTCTTTGCATTTTTTGTGAGATGGATCTGAATAATGAGGATGAAGGAAAGTAATGAAATTCCAACTAATTCCATGGGTTTATTTTTCTTGTTTATACCACTTGTTTTCTAAGCTGAATACACTTAATCTTCATAAAATAGCTGCCAGGTTATTACGTCCCAAAGATGCTGGTTTTGTTTGATACTTATCTTATGCTGTGAAGTGGTTAACTGAGGAGTAATTCTATCTTGCAAGTTATGGACATGTGTCTAGGAGAGTTAATCAATTAGCTTTCAAGGATAGTCTGTGGTTAAAACACAGGGCTAAATCTCGGGAGAATCTTGATTCAATTTTTAGGCCTAGCTCCAATTTCCTTAGGCAAGTCATTTATTTTCTCTGTGCCTCTCTTCCCCAGACATCTGTTTATTCCTTCCCACGTTTTGTTTGTCTTGTCTATATGGATTATAAGGATTTCAGGACAAAGGCCCTTTTCTCATAAGGGGGGCATTCCTGCCATCTGCTACAGAATAATTTAAGCATCTGAGCGAGGTGTTTTGAATATCTCTCCTAGAAGTGTTTATCTCTCTTTATTGCTCCTTGCTAATACTGTGAATACCCCTAGGTTTGTGAATTGTGTCTAGCATCATCCTTGTGTTATAATACTTTGTCCCACTTCTGATCAGGGGCAGTCAGTAATAGCTGTTTTGTATGTGTTGTGCCATTGGAGACAGTTCAGGTGGGCTTTGCAGAACAGCCAAGAAGTGGGTTTGTGGGTATTTATGATAAATTTTACCAAGGACTGATTACCCTGCTGAAAGGGGAGCATAAAAAGTGCTGGCTTGAAAATACTGGGAAGCAAGTAATGAACTCCACCATGATTATAGAAACTGTGGCAGTGAGCAGAGCAATGGGCTATGTCACTCATGCTTTATCTTCTACCTAGGTTGCAAATGCTCCATGGCAGTAATTGTCTTTCCCTTGGTGTCTGTAGAGCAGCTAGCACAGCTGGGTACTAGGCAATGAGAGGGGAACCCAAAATTGGTGACTCTGTCAGAGTAGGGAATTGCCTGATTTGCTGCCATTAGCTGTTGTCTTCGAAATGCTGAAGTGGGCTTGGAGTATGTTAGTTTTAAAAATATGTTCTGTATTTGGTCTTTTCACAATGTATAAAAATGTAAAAGGAAAGGATTCATGCTCTTGCAATGCTTTTCTACTTCCTGTATGCATGTCAGCTTGATTTGGTTTCCACTCCCTCCCTGCACCCCTGGGCTGCTCCAGTGGCTGCCCTTGCAAAGCTGTCAGTTAGACTTAGGCTTAGTACATTCCACTTGGCAGGTTGTGTTCCCTTCAGCACAACCCGTATCCTTCTTTTCTGTCTCACATAAGTGAGAGCTCCCATCCCTCCTCACCACCCTCATTTGCCTTTGCCAAAAAACCCTGCCATTCCCACAGGGGGATTTTCATTTCAGAGTCATAGACACCTGCTTTGAGATGGTGCTAGGTATCCTGTAGAGGAAGCCTACAAAACTGCAGACTTAGCCTCTAGGCAGCTGATATTAGACAGAAAGACCTGCCGCCTTAGAGCCTGAAGGTCCTTCTGCATAGCCTCTCCTGCTTGTCTTACAGAGCTGTGCAAGCTGAAGCATCGGCTTTGCTGAATTTGTGTTCCTGTGTGATGTCCCCCTCAATTAGTCCAGTTTGCTTCAGGTTTTCTTACCAGTAATTTTCTACCTCCCTTCCCTTAGCATGTTTCATGAAGGGCTCTTCATGAGGTTTCGAAGAAAAAAACCTCTGAAAATAAAACACAAGAGAAGGCAAAAATTATCAGAAATTTTCAAAAATTGTTACACTACAGATTTGGAGGAAATTGTAATGGTAACTTTGGCAATCTGCCTGTCTGTCTAACCTTCTTGCCCAGATGATTTATTCTGTACCATTCCTGTCTTATCTGAGTACCTGACATACAAAATCAATAACAAATAGGTGAGGTTTCCATGGATGTTTTTGTATTGAAATCTCAAAGGTCACATCCAGATGGGGCGATGAAACATTGTTTTAAACAACTTTTAAACTAACACTTTCCAGTCCTGGTATTTCTTCTTAGTGCAGCGCAGAACAGAGTCGTGTCAAAAATACTTACAGTCAATAAATGGTATGGTGCTGTCTGAATTAAGTGGTTTCTCACAGCTAATTTGTGGTGACTCAGCACCATACCAATAGGGTTAAATTGCTTCTTGTTGCAGAGGTAGCTTGGGCACTGCTGCTCTAAGAGTCACTTCATCATATCTGCAGCCTTGCTTGCTTTTCAAGAGAGCTAGGAGCCAGGGGAGCTAGGTAGTCCTTACCATTACCTGCCCTTGCAAGCTTGGTTGCTTCCTTTGTGAGTACAACCTCAAAGATCTTGTCCTTGTGAGAGGGTTTCAGCCTAGTGAATCAGTTTCCCAGTGGGAACGGGTTGCATCAGAAAGTGATAGTGAAGCTCTTGCAACAGAACCAAGACAGGTACTGTGTCTTCCTAATGGTGGATGAAGGCAGTGATTAGGAAGTAATACAGAATGACACTACATATTGCTAAGTCTGTAGAAATAGGAGCATGCATTTCACGTTGTGTCTGCCTTTTACTTTTGTTTCCTCTTTCTCCATAGCCCTATTGCTCCCTTCATCTTCACCTGAAGGTCTCAGAGAATCCCTATACCTCAGGAAACATCGCCAGCCGAGACACTGCCCCCAGTATTATTGTAGCTTCAGGTATGAAATGTTTAAAGATTGCCTGTGTATGATGTACAAACACTGACAGTGTGAATCTTTACCTTGTGATGGTTGTGGAGGAGGGTGTTGAGTGGCTTGTGGGGTGTCACACCACCAGTATTGGGAAGGAAGGCGGGCTATCAAATGGAAGTCCTTATGGGCCTTCAACTTGTCATATGTTTTTTATGGAAACTGGCCTTCAAGTCCAAGGAGATCACTTCTAGTCTTCTACTCCCATGAACATAAGATTCAAACTGGGGCATTTCCTTTGCATATGGAGTTGTGTAGACCTGTATGGATTGGATCTTTTATATATATATTTTCTTCAAACTGAAAGTCTTTCCCTTCCCCCTCTTTCTCTTCTTGCAACTAGAAGTTCTATAATTGCAGAAGGTAAATAAATACATTTACTCCCCTGATGCGCTAATTCTGATGTTTCTTAGAGTGTTGCATCACTAATCAATGCTCATCTTACAGGTAATACAGGCACCGAACTATCAGATAATGACATCAGCATGTTTGTTTCTTCTGATGCTGGGAACACTTGGAGACAGGTAAATGACACAGAATCATAGATTTAAATAGTAATCATAGGACATTGTCATAAAAGTAGATAAAAACTGTCACATTTTTTGTTTCTTTTGGTTCAGAGTAGCTTTTTGCAAATCTTTACAAAAGGGTAAACTTCGCTTTTGAACAGTAGAGAGATGCTCAAAGAAAAAGGCTGAATATGTCATTAGACTTCATATAATAGAAAATTATTTTTATAATTCTACTCAGAGTTTGACTTCAGTTTAACCCTGTAGCAAAGAGAATAGATTAATATAAGAATACTAAGGGGAGAAAATCTGTTTCCTTTTACTGTTGCACATCCCTTGTACTGATCAAACCATTTTTCTCTTTGTCTATCATTATACTTTCCCAAGAATCAGCAGTTGCACTGGTCTACTTTCCCTCACTCCATGTGGGAATTATTTCACCTAAGTTGAGTTGTCCAAAATTCAGTGTCCATATAAATAGATATAGATTATTTTTCCTTGATCTTAAACTAGTGGAGAAAAATACAGAATTCAGTTCATCTTGTTCCGAAGCTACCTATTTCTCCATTAACTGTGGGAAGAGACTAGATGATGAAGTTAAATCAAGTTCTTAATATTTAGATGAATCCCACCTGTTAAGAAAGCATTGCTACTCTTTAATGTGTTTATCCTCAGAACAGGAAACACTGTTGTTCCTATTTTCTGGATGGGATATCAAGTCATGGAGAGAAAAAGTGACTTTCGCAGACTGACAAATAATGGTGTGTAAATGGTAGAGCAAATGCTTGCAGAAAACCAATACAAAAAAGACATAGGAAAATAAAACCTTTTAAAATATTTGATATTCCAAGTATCTAATTATTTTACAATGTTTGACCAGCCCACATTTTTTGTCTACATCATTTATGTGAGATAGGACCAGATACGTGCAAACACACGTTCTTTAAACTAAAGTCTGTTATCGAAAGGAGGGAAATTGTTGATTCTTGCAAAAATTTATGTTTGTAACTTTCTGTCAAGCAGAGGCAGAATGCATTTACCAAGGACCTGAATAATCTAAAAAAGCCCAAATAATAAAAAACAAAACTCAGGAGCTGTGTCTGTACAGAATGTCTTCATCTACTCCATAACTTCCTTAGCACATACCTGTCCTCTGTCATGATCGTACTTAAAGAATGATGACATTTTCTTGATACTAAGGAAAATAGGTTTAAATAAATACTTTTCTTCCCACCCCACCTCCCTCAGATCTTTGAGGAAGAGCACAGTGTTCTGTACCTGGACCAAGGCGGAGTACTGGTCGCCATGAAACACACATCTTTGCCTATCAGACATCTCTGGTAATAACTCTGTCTGTGTTAAATCTCTGTTGTCCCTCTTTTCAGATGACAGGAAGCAGGCAGTTAGGCTGCATCCAGAGTTTTCTGTAGCTACAATCTAGAAAATGTCAGTTAAGATATGGGCAAATATTAACTCAGATAAAGCTAAGAAATCCTGGCAATTCCAGTTTACATAATTTCAACTTGTCCAGATCTGAGGTATTGTCAATGTAATACTACAACTTGACTTCTTGAGTTTGATTATTTATGTAATATGTATCTGGATTATGCATTTGTCTCTTATTAAGTTACCAAAGTAGTCTTTCTTTTCAAAATTATTGATGAACTGATCTTCTGTGTGGCAGACAGCACTTACGAACCAGAATTTTGTTGAACAGGTTCAGGGTTATATAGCCAATAAGGCAAAAGTGTCTCTACTAGTTAGCACTCTTAAGTTTGTGTGGTAGGTAGAATATAGTTTTTGTGCTGGTCTGCATGATTTACTTCCACTACAGTCAGCATCATATCACACACAGACCCAAGTCTTAAGAAGTGATGAGTGGTTCCAAGCTTTAATGTAGACTCACCATAGGGAAGACTGCTGGTCAGAAGAGGCAAAGCTCTTGTACTCCATAAATCTAACCTCCTTAAAATGTCTTTATGTTAGGGAACCAAAAATAAGATGCTCAAAATGACCTGTTTATTTTTAAAAAATCCTAGCCCTAGGCTACATTTTGCCCTTAAAGAATCAGTCTCTAACATAACTTCATTAGTTTTCACCACTTAAGTATTGGCCATGGGTTAGTGGTATGATGCCAAACAAGCTTGGTCAATGCTCTGATTTATGATGCTTCCCCAAGAAATAGTTATTTAAAGGACTGAAAATGCATTATCCAAGAACAGAAGCTGCTTCCTATTGTCTGTAGCAGCTGTAGTGGACTAAAATCTCCTCAAGTAAAGTAGGAGGAGAGTAAGAAAAGAAGACACTAATTCTGCTTTCTCCACTAGGTTAAGTTTTGATGAAGGGAGATCTTGGAGCAAGTACAGTTTCACATCCCTCCCTCTGTTTGTAGATGGAGTTTTAGGGGAACCTGGAGAGGAAACTCTCATCATGACGTAAGTGAGCATGCCATCATGCTACTGTTGATAGGAACTGCACTATAAATATCTTTTGAGGGTTGTTTGTAACATGATAGCATTTCTGGTTGAGGACCAAACCAAGTACTATCCGAAGCCAGGAGTATGCAGTCTTCTGTTGCTAAATCAGCAATGTTTATTTGTGATATGATTGAGGGAATGACATTCAGATTCCTTGCAAGCTGTAAAAATATTATCACTTAGCTTATCAGCATGAAACCTGACTCCTCAAATTGAATGTGGTTTAAAGCAGAGTTATTTTTGACAGTTGATTATTTGAAAGAAAATGGTGGGGCATTTTTATAACCGTGCTTTTGCTGCTATTTTCTTTTTTTTTACCTGACACACAGAAAAATGAAGACATTCCTTTGTAAAAATGAATGACAAAATGTTTTCTGGAGGCTGAGTCATGAAAAATTATGATTAGTTTCAATGTGGTATGCTGAGTTCTGCATGGTGCATAAATCTGGATTCACCCTACCAGAAACTGTGACATTTTACCTGAGATCACATTTGCAAAAACAGAAGGAACATTCAGTTTCTGTCTGTAAAAAAAAAAATGGACTGATCTGTAATAAACAGAATATGTGGCTTGGAAACCAACCTGAGTTAATTAAGATGTATGAAGTATGTTCCCTTCAGGTTCTGACTTTAATTTGTGTGGAAGGGATTCCCAAAGCTTGTAATAGAAATATCAAAGTCCTATAGGTATAACTGTCTCCAGCCCCACAAGTCTTCTCTGTATAGTCATTTAGAAGATTGAAGTAAGTGGGAGGATAATGATCCACAGAAAAAAAGCTGCATGCAAGTTTTAAGAGGGTTGTAGATATTTAGCAGCCTAAGTTTCACTTTCACTATATCAGTCAAGTGAAAATCAGTAGGACTGTCACTGCTAAAGCAATTATTCTCTGTTGGAAATTTGTAAGCACCTCTGTAACTACCAGACTCTATCTGGTGCTACTTTTTACTGTATGCTCTTTCTGCTGGATTCTGTAGAGTGTTTGGACATTTCAGCCACCGCTCAGAGTGGCAGCTGGTGAAAGTAGACTACAAGTCCATTTTTGATCGGAGGTGTGCAGAAGAGGACTACAGGCCTTGGCAACTCCATAGCCAGGTGAGAAGCAAGGAGGCTGGGATCTGACCTGAAGTAGGTAATGATCCTACAGTTAAGGATAGGCATAATCCAGTGTTTTTTCCTGTTAGTTTGGTGTATCAGATTGTCCCTTACTGGATGGGTCTGTTTTGTTACATAGGTGTGTTGGCTTCAGATTGTACTCTGTGACCCCCAAAGGATAAACAGCTGCCTTTTGGGTTTCATTCACCATGTGAGCAATTATCTCAGACTTATCCAGAGCTGAAGAATACAACAGCAGTAGAAGCACTGCCACTGAAAGAGCCCAGAACACCTTTACTCTTAAATCTCCCATCCAATTTCCCCCTCCTTACCTCCTTTCTCTTCCTCCATCTTTCTGTGTCCTCAAAGCCAGTATCTTAAGACCCTTCTAGTTGCTTTCACACAGGTTTCTTCAAGTTCCTGCCCTCTTAGCCTCATTTTTTACTCATTTGGTTTCATCCTTGTTCTGTCTGTCTCATCAGTGATACTTCTGCTGTGTGAGTCAGGCACTTTATTCCCCAGTTTGTTGGGCCACCATGCACTGTCCCTTGCATCCTGGATGCAGCTGCTGCATCACTCCCAGAACTGTTGTTTAAGTGCCCAGCAAAGTAATGCACTCCACACAGTACCTGCACCTGTCTTGGGGCACCTTCCTAGCTCTGCAAGTTTGACACAACACCCTGTGTTATATCAGGTTAGAATAAAATATGGCCCAAATTCTGTGGTTATATAGACACCACAGGCTCCACTAAAGTCTAAAGTGAAACACCCATTTATATCATCAAAGGTTGTCTTTCTGTATATATCCTGCTGGTAAAGAATTTAATAATGAATATGAAATGAAAGTAGCTTGACTCATCTTATCTGCTCACACAAGGAACAACTCCACACTAAAAATACCAGTTATGACTTAGATCTTTAGATGTTGAAAATCAGTACAACTTCCTTGAAATACAAGGAGGAGGCACAGCATTTTACACCAGTTGCCATTCAGGCCTTTCTGTTTCATGGGCAAATCAAAGCCATGAAAAGCTTCTCTTTCCTACAGCAGTTTTAACAGCATGAAAGGTAACAAGTGAGACCCCACTGTATTTTGTTCTTTACTTTCTTGTGCTTGCATAAGCAAAAGTGCCAAGGATTTTTCAGTATATCTTTGAGGATGTTGGCTTTGGAGCTTGCAGAGCTATTTTTAGGAAGGCTGCTGTGGCCTTTTGATTTGCTTTCCATTGAGATTACAAGGCTGAGCCTTGTTTCCTAGATAGAAATATTTAGCAGGGTGCTGAAGATAGGATTGAAAAGACAAGGAAATTTTAGCATCCACATAACAAGTCAAACCCTGTAAAACCTGAACTCATGGTCCATGGAAAGTATTTATATATACACATACAGTATGCATTACTAGTTTCTACTGAACAAATCCATTGCCAAAGAGATCATACCAAAGAAATAGACCTGCTCTGTGTCTCAGAGGGATCAGGCTGTTTTCAGTTGCTGTGAAACCTAATCTGTAAATGAGAAATGGGCCTGGATCAATTGCTTATTGGCTTTGGAACAAATTCAGAACTGAATCAGATACATAAGTAACCTCAGATCATTTCTTAGTGTGTATTGGTAAAGCTGGTTTAGTTTCAGTTAAAGCTTCAGTAACTTTAATTAGCTCCAGTGTACTGATGTGACATTTGACTTCTCGTCCTCTTCCCTTGAGTCACAGTGCCCATTGCACAGGCGTGGAAAAATTGGGTGATACAAATAGCCTGGTGGGTGTCAGAGAAAGATATTTTTGGTTTTGTTTCCAGGGAGAAGCTTGCATCATGGGAGCAAAAAGGATCTACAGGAAGCGCAAGTCAGAGAAGAAATGCATGCAAGGAAAATATGCTGGGGCTATGACCTCGGAGCCATGCCTGTGCACAGAGGCAGACTTTGACTGGTGAGCAAATTAATAAATATGTAAGTGGCCAAATAGGTTGCTCCTTGAAAGTGCAAGTATGTCAAAAGAAGGAAAGGTGGAATAGATAGATGTAATCTGCTAAGGCTGCCACAAAATTGGTGCTGAACAGGCCATTTTCCAGGTTACATCTGAACTCTGTGTAGCATTAAGATAAAAGGCCCATTTAGCACGTCTAACCTCAGCAATGGCCAGAGGTGGCTGTGAAAGTAGTGTGTAAGACATATATAGTGTGCATAAAAAATAAAATAAATTCTACATACATACACACATACGTATATATGTGTAAAAGTAAATATATGCATATGCAAAGTAGACCTTCAGCTTCTGGAAATCAAGTATCTAGGGAATTTCTGGGTCATTTATTATATTTGGACCATGTTTGATAGTATCCAACAGACAGTGTGTTCGTGATTTGGGCTAATCTTCTGAAGCCTTTTCTCCTCTGCTGTGTGCTACAGGAAATAGAGTCCATTGGTGAGTTATGAATGATGTGATAAAATGTTCAGCTTCTAGTTTCATTTCAAAATTCCTGCTGACTCACAGCAATTTTCACAAAAAAGGCAGGGAACCACATTATTGAAATCTCTCAATCACCTGTTTTCTCCAAGTAAGAGACAAGCCTGAGTATCTCAGGAGAGAGAAATGCTGGCTCTGGCAGTACTGATAAACCCCCTTTGTGCCTCACCCAGCTAGATCTACTCCATTTTATTAATTAAATCCAGCATCTGTAACATGCACCCTGAAGAGGTTCATCTCATAAATATTCTGTTTCTTACTATATGAGTTCACTTCAGGACCAATTTACAGCATTTCTCTTCTCACCCTCCCATAACTGTACTTACGTTGTTTTTTCTATATAAAATCACAGATTCACAGGATGTTTTTCCATGTGTTGAAAAAAGTAAATTCTCCTGTGCCAAACAATAAAAATTATGAGCACAATTGGGCCCTGATTCTCTGAATATGGTTTCCTGATGAATTTCCCCATCTTCCATTGAGTTCTTTGTCAGGAAGAAGATACCTCAGTTCCGTGTGTAGTTCATCATTTAGGTGCCCAAAGATCCTGGATTTCAACCATTTAATATATCACTAGTAATGTAAAAAAGAGAGCAGCCAACCAGAAAAAAAAAAAAAAAAAAAAAAAAAAAACATGAATAGAAAGGAAATTCCCTGAAGATTTTGACCCTCTTGTAGTATGTGCGGTATAAAGCTGTGCCAAGCTCATGCCAAGGATCAAGAATATAACTGATGGGATTCACATCTGTTAGTGGTTGGGCTTTCCTTCCAGAACTTCTTTCTCTGTGAATGTATGTTTTTATTTAATTAAAATTGACTGTGTGGTTTGCTACTGCAAAACTTTGTTGCTAGGTACAGAACAAAAGTACCATGGTGACATTTGCTGTGGGGAACATGCTTTTGTTTCTTTTTACATTCACTTCGAGGAAACTTTCTGCAAAAGGTCTGCTGGGTTGTGAGAAAATCTCTAAGAGAAAACTTGGATGGTTGAGGATGCGCGACAGATGCTCACAGTTCACATGCACCAACAAGCTCCCTCAAATCTGGTGGAAGAGGCAGAATTACGACTTTGCAAAAGTCATCTTGTTAAATGTAGCCTGAGAAAAATACCTTTAAAAATACTGCAGGTCTCTGTGCTGAGCTGACTGATAGAAAGCCTTCCTGACCTAGGAGGGCCTTCCTCCTTCTGATGGAATCAGCTTTGGTTTAGAGAAGACTGCAGTGATCCCCTCCAATTCTCTCTGAGCTCTTGTTATTCCTACAGTCCTCAGATCTGGATTTTTACTTTATCCATTTCAGCTTCCTTCCCCACTGCCTCTGAGGAAAAAAGACTGAAATACTGCTTTAAGCATCCAGTTCAGAAATATTTACCAGCATAGTTTTACGTAGATTTGCCAGAGAAGAACAGAAAATCCACAGGGAACAGAAAACAGAGGTTTATCAAGGAAGAAGAAAAGAGGTGGCAAGAAAAAAGTCATTCTGCTGGTTCTACTGAATTTCTCAACCCAGTTTTATTGTGCTAAGAAGGGCAAAGCTGCTGCTGTGCCTTAACTTTCAGTGCCTGCCTTGTTGAACTCTGCACTAGGCTTCACTGCCAATGCACCCTGCAGTATTTGGTCCACAGAGGCATTTGGAGGAATATCAGTGAATGAATTCCTGCTGTGGAAGGATGTCCTCTGTGGGGTCCTTCCTGCCAAAGGAAGAAGCACTTTCATCATCCTCATTCACGACATTTTAGCAGTGCTTTTGAATTCTCTGTTTCTTTTTTTTTGTTGTTGTAGAGGGCTCTTAATTGAAGAAGATTGAAGGGGACATGTATCCCCCAGGCAGGGAGAAGTCCCTTAGGTGGCTGCATTTGATTTTGCAATCTTGAAATAAACTGGGCAGCTTTTTATAGTAACACCAATGCTTACAGGACCCAGACTTGTATATAGCATTAAAGAAGACAACAATCCCTGCCCTAATCAGAATATCGCTTTCTTGCTGTTTAAACACTGAATTTGTTATGAGAAAATTTTATTATCTAAGTTTGTCAGAGCTTGGAGTAAAAAAATGTATCAATGTGGTCAGGTAAAGTAAAAAAGAAAAAGAAAAAGTGTTGTTGCTATTAATCCTGTGAGTGCTTTTTTATCAGTTCAGGGGAAAAAAAAAAATGCCAGTTATAAAAGACATGAAGATTTTATAATGTTACTTCTTCTGGTAATATCATAGAACTCCAGGTTCATTTCAAATCTGTATTCAGCCCATGGTAGTTCTTTCTCAGAGAAAAGGGCACATTTGTTTATTGTTTTACACAGCAACAAAACAGGGTGACATTAGAAATGACTGCAGTTTCTCTAGCCTTGGGAACCTGAACTCTTCTGACAGTAGACATCTCTTATCACGGGCTAGAACCAAAACTAGCTGGGGACAGGCTGAAGCAGCAGGTATTTGTTCTCTGTGCAGGGGCTGAGGCTCGCAGCCAGAGGGCAATAATGCTTCAGGAATAAGGGGGAGTGGAAATGTGCGGAAGCCCTCGGCAAATACGGCCTAGCAACGGCCTAGAAACGAGAATGTCCTTCTTCATTTAATTGATTTGGGTAAATGGATGACACCGTTACTTGTGTGTTATTAAAGCATTAATTTACCCGGTTTCCTTACTTGTGTTCCTTCCTGCCGTTTGAGCATTATTACGGCAATATCTCTTCAGTAGAAACACCTCCTAGACACGCATGGAAATCTTTGGTGGTGTTCATCTTTCAGCTACCTGTCTCCCAGGTCCTTTAATAGAAACTTTGCGTTAAGTGTCTGGCTGTCTGAACTCACTGTCATTAATACAGAGCGCTGCTTCTATCAGTATTCCTATATCTTGCACATTTGTGGGAGGTATGAGCCTGTTGATACTGGTGCTAGTGACACTGGATAGCCAGAGAGGCACAAAGAAGCCTCAGTGAACATGAGAATCAGGTCTGTTTATTTCACTGATGATATCAGCAAGGATCTGAAGGATCTGGCTGGCTCTTTTTTTATTGTCTGGCACTCTGTTACAGACCTGCCTGCTAGGTTTAGTTCTTATGCTAAAATATCAGAGTCCTGCATCATGAGAAACTGCCCTGACAAGCCGTGGGGAGGCAGAAGGCAGATACTGAATGTGATCAGACTCTGTTGGCTTCATGTGTTCCTACTCATCAGTTCAGATGATCATGCAAGTGCCAGTTCTGAAATACACATACATTTGCACCCTTCAGTTAGCTAACTTTGCTTTACCTTTGAGGTAGGCTTGGTTAGCTAACGAATAGTAATTTTGAATGAATTTTGAGTTCATGTTGAATGCTTGTAGAAAATGCAGATTCACTGTGCAAAGTCTACAGTTTATCTCTGCATCTTTAGGGGTCTAGAGATCTACCATGGATGGATTTACTGGTAAGATTCTGGGGATTTTAGGTTCCCTATTAACATGAGCTAGTATAGCTCAACTCCAAATCTGTGATGCAATTATAATCATATGCCTTCATAAGTCCATAATTCAAACTGAAGCTGAATCCATCCTTCTCTGAGATAAATCCCATGTCAGATCATGTAGGACTGGGAAGCAAGCACGGCACAAATCTACACTGGTATCATTGTGCAATATCAGACAATGGTATTAAGTGAATAAAAAGGTGGTAAGACTTTTCCATGGCTGTGGTTGCAGTTATTTGTTTCCAGAAGGGCTTTTGCAAACTGCAGAACAAAGGTGACTATAGTAATGGATACCTTGATTCCACCCCATTTAATGTCTGAAAGTTTGCAAAGCACAGCATACAAAACCACAAGTAGCATTTTCAGTTTCTGGCATAGTTGACCATAAGGTAAAGCTGTAAGTGTTAAAAAAGTCACGACGTTACATGTTAAGTCATCTCTTGATTTTTAGAAGGTTGTGAGCATTGCAATCACTCATGTGACTTAACTGGTTGTTTCTATATCTTAAAACAGTGGGATTTTAATAATTTCATGCGAATTTACAGTTCTTCCATGACAGTATGTTTGTCAGGTCTGTATTCAATCTACACAAACTTCCTTAAGGGATTTATTTTCCTTTGATTATTAACTGTGTTGCAAATAATGTTAGATAAGGGAATTTACTTTGAGTTTTGAGCAGGGATATAGAATTTCTGGAATGACTTCATACCTGTCTCTAATTACAGAGAAGGACTTGCAATCCTACTTGACTAAGACAAATAGAATTGTAGTTTAAACCAGTAAAAGGGACCAAATTAAGGCCATCATCAGTGAGAACCACATGATAGGCTGCTTAATACAGATAAAATAATCCCTGCTGGTAAATGCTTCACTTTTTTGATGGGTACATTATCTATTTCACCTGAGTTCTTTTCAGGCAGGAACAAATATCATCAATATATGCAAATTCCAATTCCCAGTTACGAGGCAATGACTTTGCTAGCTGATTGCAGTCTAAAGCTGATGCTTTCCCTCTCTCCAGATTTTGCTATACTGGCTCGTGCTATGGCAATCCAATTGATGCTAATGCTTGTTGATTGCTACAAAGCCTGTTGTGCCAAATTGTAGGCAGCAATTTGTTGTCAGCATCAGTGTTCTGTGTGCACCAGGCTGTAGCCAAGGAATTCATTAGATTCCAAGACTGCAGAGGTGAATGAGTGGCTGGTGCATCTGTAGAGAGATATGGAACAGCAATTCATGTCATTTACTGGGATGATATTTCTGTAGGGCCTTAATGAGCCAGACAATTTGCAAACCTGAAAACAACACTGAAACTTCTGTGCTTAGAACTATTTCCGCTGTGGAAAATCCTATGATTTCATTCTCTTGACTTTGAGAAATATGATCCAAGTATAGTCAAACCCGGTTAAGTCAAACTTCGTTTGTCCAGATGTGCAGGTACTAATAGGAGCCAAAATTATTGTGTGAGTTTAGATGCATGTATAGTAAGAAATCCCAGACTGATACTACTCCATCAAATTGTACTGTGGGTACTGATCCCCCCTGAGGGAGATTTCACTGTATTATTTTGTTTTATTTTCACCTAACTGATTACAGAACGTTGTGTGTGTACAATGTTACAGCTTTTTAATTAATGACACATGATAATTTAGGAATACAGTGCTGCAGAGTGTTGACAAATGAATTACAAAAGTACAGGAGTCCCGCTTGTATGTAAATATTTGTTTTCTCTAAGCAAATCAGAATGGTGTTATTCTTCATTATAAAGTGTATTCTGCAGCTATAGTATTCTTATTCCAACAAC
This sequence comes from Tyto alba, assembly GCF_018691265.1. Taxonomy (NCBI): domain Eukaryota; kingdom Metazoa; phylum Chordata; class Aves; order Strigiformes; family Tytonidae; genus Tyto; species Tyto alba. Next base: position 12,792,556 of record NW_024881261.1, read on the forward strand.
GATGGTTAGAGAAACACATGGCAGTGGGAGAATAGGTTGGCTGATGCTTCCAAAGCAATTAAGCCACATTCAGTCACTAGCATCTGAGTAAATAGATTTATGAAAATTCAATCAAAAAACTGAGGAAAAGACTATTTAGGTCATCTATTTCATTGCCGTTTCCTAGACTATGTTCTCAATTACTTGTTGTAGAGATCCCAAGCATTACAGATGCCCAAATGTTCCTTTGGAACAGTCATGCAGTCTAATAGATGTTTAGGAGTTTTCCCAAGTGATATGCTGCTTTAATTTTCTTTTGCTTAATGTCATCTTTTTAATTTCTCCTTTTTTATATTACCTCAGAATTTTTTTTTGTCTTGATTCAGAAGGAAAAGTTGCAGGCAGGAGTAGAAAGTGGTGACAAAAGTCTTGCCAATGTCCTGCTTTTCATAACATATATAAGAAATTTGACAAAAATAAATTGCTAAATATTATCTTTTTTTTTTTCTTTGTCTCATATCTTAGATCAGTACCAGACTTCTTAAAATTAGTTAATAGTGAGTGATTCATTAAATTTTTGTTTCAAGCCATCATAATTTGGTCCAGAAAGAAAAAGACACTTGAAAAAAGTCATTATGCTAAATGTTATTGTTTTTGTTAATATTATTCCACAAATATAATTGATCTCATTGTTGCCTATTAGGAGATGCTGAATCCAGTAGCCTGATAGAAGTGAGGCTGTTGCATCTCTTTGTCCCCTGACCCAAGCAGTAGCAAGGTTGAACATTTGTTCCTGATAGGCACAAGTGTGCATATATGCACAGTACCTATATGCATATGTACATGTCTGGTGACACAGATCAGCACAAACAGAAAACACAGCACGCACACAAAGACTAGTTGCCTCATGCTGTTCCCCACTCTGGCTGATCAAGATGAAATACCATTTGTGGAAAATATGTGCACTATAAACATACATACAATATTGGTCCCACCGGTACACGGGACTATCCAGACCTGCTTCTTTACATATACAGAGATGAGCCTTTAATCACATAATCTAATGCTGCCCTAATCCTCTTTTCTTAGACTATCAGGCTACTCTATACCAAGACATTAAAGATAATAAGCAAAAAAAGTGTTTTGTAAAGTGCCATTTTAAGATCAAGCATCATGTTGCAACTGGAATATTGGAATGGAGTTGGTGGACCCTGTGTAGCAGTTCTCAGAAATGACATCCCATTAACTTCTCCATTATGGGCTATGGAGAAAGCTTAGTAAAAGGAATAAGAATGATTTGCCAACCAAACAGTTCTTATTACTCAACAGCTGGAGAGTAAAACCACATGTGAATGGATTACTGATTAAAGAGATTTTTGTTTATTTGTTCCACAGTAATAATTTATATAGAGTCTTTGTTTACCTGGAATCAAAACCAATTTGAACTATTGTTTAGTGGAGCCAAAGCAAATTTAGTCATAGTTAAACAAAATTGGGACAAAAGATTACAGTTTGATTCATTGTTTCTAATGCATGATTTTTGGTAGTATTTCCTCTTCCAAACAAAATTAGAATTGAAAATTGCAGTCTTCTTTTCCATTAGCAAATACGCTGTTAATACCTTCAGCCAAGAGCTCTCTCAGGACTGTAAATTTTTCTCTACAGCTAATGTTATATAGTTTCCAAATACAATGAACTGTTTAGCGCTTCAGTTTTCTAAGATATGACTGATATAGCAATGATTAAACTTAGCTTAGATCTCTAGCTTTTATTATTTGAGTCTAGAGTTGAACCTGAGAAGCACTGTTAGACTGTGGATGGAGAACAGTTAATGCAGTAGCTCATAAACTACCTGGTCTGGTTCTGCTTGTTTAAATTGGGACATATTCAAGGTAACTCCACCTCCCCCCAAAAAAGCTAAAACAGGATGAAGAATATATTCTATCAATAAAAAATCAGAAATCCTACTAAACAGATTGAGAAAATCAAAACTTGTATCGATAGTATAAAGTGTAAGCTAATACCTGTATTTTTTTCTTTTGTTTTTTTTATGTGATGGTTTCTTTTAATGCTAAAACAGTGATTATGGATATGAACGTCACAGCAATGGGCAGTGTTTACCAGCATTTTGGTATAACCCATCTTCCTTGTCAAAAGACTGTAGCCTTGGACAGAGTTATCTCAACAGCACTGGGTAAGTGGCCCACCAGAATTTATTTAGCTAGAGCACCCATATAGAATTTAACCCAATGACAACTTCAGATTACATTTACTCTAGGTGTCTCAAAGCTGGCTGAAGCTCTTGGGACTTCTTCTTCACTGACTTTGTTAGGGTGCACAGTCTGGCACTCCAGATCTCCATCATATATGGTCCAGACCTTTCTCTGAAAAATGATGCCTTAAAGAAACTTTGGGGAAAAACTGTAAGGCAAAGGCCAAGTCCTTAAAGTCTCTGAAAAGACTTTACTTATGATCATGTGGGATCAGGTGAGGCAAAAATGATGTAAAACAAATTAGAGGAAAGAGGTGAAACTGATGTATATGTGAACTGAAGTAATAGATGAGCAACCAGCCTGAATGCTGATTATTCTTTGGCTGCCATGGAAATCAGTGGAAGATGTAGTTTAAGTTAAGATATTGACCTCAAACGTCCTTTCTGATGCAAGTGACTAAAGGATCCCAAAAAGTGACAAAGGATCCCAAGCTGTATTTTGGCATTTTGTACACTCAAATATAAGCAGACTTTGCTTTTTTCTTCTTTCTTTGTAGCTCTTGAGTGTTAAATCTTTAGAGAGAGATGCCTCACAACTGGTGAGAAGTGGAGACCATGTGAGAAAAGCCATTAAACTATGCCTAACAGTATAATAATTGAATACAATTCCATACTGTATGTGTATATAATTTATTTATAAATTTATAGTTAAACATGTAAGAGATCATCATATAGTTTTATGTTTTAGGCAGCTTATTAATATATGGTATATAGATATGCTTTGCAGGAAAATATTATGTGCCATTAAGAACAGTATTAACTATTTTTATATTAGGCACGAGGAATGCTTGGCTGAGACAATTGCTAAAATAATCTGGGAATCTGTTTTCTTCCAATCTCCTTAGTCTAAAGAAACCTCAGAAATGCCTCCCTGTTCCCTGTTAATCCTGTTACGCTCTCTGTCAGCATCTTTCTGACAGATTTTTCTTTTCCTTTTCAGATACCGGAAAGTTGTTTCTAATAACTGCACGGATGGTGTGAGAGAACGCTACACAGCAAAACCACAGCAATGTCCTGGCAAAGCCCCTCAGGGCCTTCGCATAATCACAGCTGATGGCAAACTGACAGCTGAGCAAGGACACAATGTCACTTTTGTGGTGCAGCTGGAAGAGGTAGGCTCTATTTTTATGTTGTGTCCCAGGATCCATGGGTGTATTTGCACCTGATTCATACCAGACAAAAATTGCAAAGTGATGAAGAGGTGAACCAAGTGAGTGTGGGATAAAGTCAGTCAGCAACATGATGTAGCTGGGTGGAGTTTTCTCTAAAATGTAATGGATGATGTCTGGGGATGATAAGACTAAGAGTATTGTGGTGCATAGGGTAATAGCTGGAAGAAGCTGATAAAAACTGTGAACTGGTTTGATCTGGGAATTTCATAGTAGAACTGGAGAGTGCAGGTTTGTATTCTGATCTCCACCCTTAATTGTGCTTTTAACTTCTTGCTGTGTTTAAAACTGAATTTCCGTTTTTACTTGACTCTGACTTTCAGCCAAACATGGCTAAAAGTACATGTGCAGATCTGTCCCCATTGCACAAGCTGGTACATATTGTTTAGGCGTTTGTGGGTGAAATCTCAAGATATCAACAGCAGCGTTAAATCTGAAATTGATTGCAAATGTGAAGCTGATTCAGACTCTGATCAGAGCCTGTGTTTTTGCTACATCTGTATCTTAACTTGGTATTTCATTGTTCTTCTCCCTCCATTTCTGAATCCGTAGAAAAAAATGTTTAAAGTATTTTCTCCTGATTTTTCTTCTTAGCACTTCATTATCTATGTTTAATTGTAGGCTCCCAAATAATATTATTCACAAAGTAACTGTTTTCTCTTTTCTCCAATTTGATTTCTTTAAACTTCTTCCTGCATACCTTGCCAATGAATCCTAAAGCAAGTATGCTTTTACACTAGGGGACAATGTACATCCCTTTAGAGTTTAGAGCATTCATGGAAATTACTTTTGACCCTCTCCATAGTAAATGGCATCTGTAGTGAAGAGAGAGAAATGAGGATGACCTCTGAAGCTGAGTTTTGTAGGGGTATGTTGGGATTTTACATCTCTATTATTGATACTTTCCCCAGCAAATAGGTGTCCTGATTTGTAAAGGCAATAACATATAATAAATCATATCTAACCTGAAGCAGTTGTTTGACCTGAATGTTCATTTTCTCCTAAATGTGATCGCTTTATTTCAGTAGTGACAGTCATACAGCATTGCTACTGTAGATGCTGTCATAACAGTATAAGCATATAATTTTATCTGGATAAATTATTGATTTCTGTGTTTAAAGATGACAAGTAAAAAGTCCAAAACAAGATTCAAACTCTTCAGGCTATTAAAAAAAAAAATAAAAAAAAAGAACAAGTGTTCATGGCATCACCTTTCTATTCTCAGCAAAGTTTTAAAACAAATTGAGAGAAGGAGATGGGTAATCTAAGTCAGTCACGGAACTATCAGAGAATTATGCCAATAATCAGAGGGAGAGACAATCACACACAGTGAGGAAAACTCAGGACAAATGTCCTGATCTAATTTCTGTGAGTATTTCAGCTCACATATCCTGTAAGAATACCCTGACCACGCTGTTATACAGGGATCTGCTGTGAATTGTTCTGTCTTTTCTGTTGATTCTGATCTATTTTGATAGCCCTGCTTCAGTATTCGCCAGAGTCTGGAAGCAACATTCTCCATTAGGAGATGGTATCTTTCTCATGCTGTGTATTAAGGAGTACTTAAAGTATGTTTTGATGAGTTAGTCAGCTCCTGAGGAGATCTAGAGGGTGCCCTTCTTTCAGTATATCTGATAAGAAAGAGGTTAGGAATTGCCCTGAGGGCTGAAACAGTTTTGATCAACCTCCAGCCTTTCTGATTACTCTCCCTGCTAGATGTATCTTGACCTTCTGCTCCTGGATTTGTCAATATAAAGAGTTTACAGAGCAATCAACAAAACTTTTGGGTGAATTTGACCCAATCTGACAATGACTTTGGGCTGATGTTGCTGCAAAAGAAATATTCAACAAAGAATAAAATTTGTTCAGCTGTATGTAAGCAATAGGAGAATAAACTGTGTTTATAACAGCATAATTGTATATACACTGAAGCATTTACTGAATTTAACTGTTTCAGTAACAAAAATCACACCACTCACTAGAAAATTTAAACCCAGCAAAAGAACAACTGCCCTTTTATAGAATAGATATTGATTTCACAGAATCACAGAATAATTGAGGTTGGAAGAGATCTCTGGAGATTGCTTAGTCCAACTTCACTTCTAAAAGGGAAATTTCTTTCCCCTGCAAACATGGCAGACATTTGCAAGCCAGAACTTGCCATTTTTTTTTTAGTTCTGCCCTGCACAGGTATACAGCATGGTACAATCCAGAATGTTCAGCATCCACAAAATTTGTGCTACTCCGTTTTTGCTGAAGAGAAGGCATCAGGCAAATTAAAAAAAGCTGGATATGTCCGTGGTTTTTCCCAATAGCATATGAAGAAAGTGTGCCCTATTCAACCCTTTCCTCCTGGAGTGGTGGTCAATATTTTTAAGTGCTACACCCTGGTGAGGACTATTTCTTTAGCTTGTGTCAGAGTTAATATCTTTTTGGATGTAAAATAACAGTGGCCTTTACTTATGTTGTCGTCCCTTTGCATCTTCGTATCTCCTGTGTCCCCCTGAGACAGGTTGTCTGAAACCTTCAGATCTGCAGAGCTGTTCCATACAACGCAGCCTCCCAGCTCTCTTTTTTCATGTCTGTATTCTACTTGACCTACAGGGAAAAAAAAAAAAAAAAAAAAGAGATAAGGAGCTGGTGAGTCAAGGTACAAGAGTTTGTTTCAGATTTGTATTCCTATTATCTTTCTAGGGCTTTCTGCTCCATCTAAGGACCTACCTGGGTCCGAAAAGAAGACCGAACTGCAGAGGCAGGCTCACTGAAGGCCCTGAAAAGTCACTGCATGTCTGTAGTGGAGGGAATTACTAAATGGGCAGGGAGAGGCAAATGATAGCAGTAAAAAAAACCTGATGTTTTCACTCAGATATGGGATTCAGGGGCAGGAACCACTGCACAGGAGTTTCTTGTAGAGCCTTCTTGTGCTTGTGGTGATGCTGAGGGCAAGGTTTGTGTCATTCTGACAATAACATAATGTCAGTAAAAGATGTCTGAAGAGAAGCAAGGAGAAGTATTCAAAAGTGTTCTGCTATTGAAGAAGACACAAAAGGAAAATAATCACTGAAGTCTATGCAAGTGTAGAGGGGTTAGGCACCAAAATCAGCAGTGCATAGAGCATTGCTGATTTCTCAGAGCTGGGATTCTGTCCCAGTTTCTCTAAACCTGACTCACATGAAATTTTCCTGTAAAGCATTTATATCTGGCAGCATATAAATATCATTAAAAGCAAAACCAACCAACATTTCCTATTTAAATAAACTGAATGTAAGAATGCTTTCCAGAGAGGTCTAACTTGCCCATCGCCTTCTTTGATTTCTGTATGACCTCTTAAAATCTGTTTGTAAAGTTGCACTTAATATCTTTGGCCATGTTTTTGGAAAGGTTTGTCCAGGTTTGTCCTCCTATTAAATCTTGGTTTAATCGTCATGATAGTCTTACTGGGTAACAACAGCCAGGAAGCATCAATATTTCCTTTTATAATTAGCATATGTCCCATTGTACAGCGTTAGGAAAGTGTTTAATAAGCAGAGCACCATACTTAAGCTAGCAATTTTGCTCTTAAATTTCCATTTTGCTAAGCAGAATAGCAACAGCATCTTTGTCACTAAATGGCAGCACAGAAGAAAACTAGTTACGCTTAAAAGCAAATTTTCCCATTGCCTCAAAATACTGCCAGTTTAAAGGTTAATCTTTTGCCCTGGCCTCAGCTGTGTGCACAGACCCAACCTGGCGCCTCTCACACTGCAGCGTTCAATAAGAGTTGTTTCTCAGCCTAAACAACCTGAATCCTTATTTTATTTTTTCACAGCAACAAAAGAAACCCAAAACCAAAAATTACAAAGACATTTTGTGTACTGAAGTTCTTCAACTCATTGTCCTTGACATATTTTGCTGCCCTGTTGTAGAAAATAGAGGAATTTTATTAAGTGGGTGTTGTTTCTGCATGCCTTCCTCATCACATGGTTGTGTAGGTCTCTTGCCTGTCACAAAACCAATTGTTATTTGTGTGTTTGAGTTATTTGTATGAACATCAGACACTTGTGCTTGCTGTACTGATTCAGCAGAGACACTGAAAGCTGCAGCCTCCAGAACAGTGCTATTCAACACAATGGCTTTCAAAATTATTTCATCTGATTGCTCATACATCTTTGCTGAGGAAATGGACAGTAAAGACACTCAGGGCAGAAAGGTTCAGGGCTTTGACTGTTTCATTACAGATAATTCACAGAGAAACTGCCTCCACTGATTTATTTTTTATCTTGATAGAATGACAACCAAAAGTCTTTGACATTCTAGGTCTGCCTCAGTTCTCACTTGACAAAGTCACTCCACTGGGAGTAGATTTTGGCTTGCTTTTGACTGCTTGCCGGTGCTATATGATGTTTGGATTAGACTAATGTGCGGGGAAAGCTCATTTGTTCCTATGGTTCAGGCCATGGGCTAGTATTCAGGCAATCTGAACTCATTCCTGGACCGCACTCTGAGCTCTTTCTGCATGACCTTGAGTAAGAAACTTAATATTTCTGCTTATTTATTCCCTCATTTGAAAACAGAGCTTTGCTTTCTGCCTCATGCCCTCAATGCCTTCCATTTATGTGCTGAATGCTTATACGGCCGGAGAACTCTCTCCTACCATGTGAATATACAGATGGAGCACTGAATTTCCTGAAGACCACTATGGTTTTCTGTAATGACAATGTTAATAAATGGCTCTGCAAGGTACATTGTGTCTCAAGTACACTTAATGAGCTTGGGAACCCTGCTGGGGGGACAATACTATTAGCATTTTCTACCTCCGCACTGTCTTTCAGTGCAATTCAGAATTCAACTCAGCTGAAGTCTCTGGAGATGAGCTTAGCATTAGGATTTTTTTGATTGTTGATGTACTTAAATTAAAGTTGCAAAGCTAGTAGTACTTAAAAGCATGATCTGTATTTTTTTTTTTTGTGGTATCCTACTGTGTTCCCTCTTATGATATCACAAGTTAGTAATGATTACAGAAATACGAAAACTTCATCAAAACTTTAAATATACATGCTGAATCATGGCTGTTTATCTTACCATCATATTCCTGTTAATAACACACAGATGAAAGATCAGTACATCCCCTTCCCCATACCACTGTCATCTGAATTATAGTTGCATTTTCCACGTTACTGATGATGACAAGCTGGTGGGGAAAAATCAGAGCCTTTCATGCATTTTTAAATTCACTGATGAAATTCCATGAAAATGTATGAAAGTTGACCTCGCCTTCATGATGACTCACAGTGCTACAGTCTTCTAATGTACTTCCAGTCAGACAAGTTGAATTATTCTGCATAATCCTGAGAGGATGTGCTTATTGATTTCTGTGGAACACAGAAGATCTAGTCCTGTAGAAAAAGCTCATAGCTGAATTGAGCTGGCACAACTGGCAGTCAGAATGAATGATATGATTTGTACAATAAACTGCTTCGGTGTAGAAAAAGAAGTAAATGTGAAAAGTATCAAGCTATTTGCTCTGATAGAAGACATTTCTATTCAGTTTCTGATTTTAAAAAGTTAAGAGCATCTTTCTGAAAGCAGGAATTTACACAGGAAAGGGTGTTTTTCAATACTTGATCAAGTTGGACTTGAATATCTGTTTAAAATTAAGCATATGCTTTAAACAGACCTAGACTAATGGTATCCCACATGTAGATATTTAGTTGCTATAGAAATGTCTTTGATGAAGGTTTTCTGATGGTGACAGGAAAATGCCAAAGAGGAAAAAGGGTTAATCTAAAGAAAGCACAAAATATTAATCCATGAAAACAATCCAACAGCAGCAGTGTCTGTCTCTTGCAAAGGATAATTAAATCCATGATAAACATCTGTTAGGAAGACACACAAGTCGGTGCATAACCGAAGACTTAAAAATTAAATCTGAAACATGGGAACCAAAATTAAAAACCTTGAACTGTGTTTCATTTTTTTAATACTTCCACATAGATACAAATGCTGGAAGTCAATAAGGAGAATTCATTATTACAACCTTCTGGGCAAGATTCAGATGGAGTGTTTGAGAGAGAATGCTGCTGGATGGGTCTCACATCTCACATACACCACAATACTGAGATCTGCATAAAAGTAATCAAAATCGAAAAATACTGTTGCAAACGGTATGGGCTGTTTCTTGATATACACTGAGGCAGGAAGCTTCACAGAGTTTTTTGAAAGCATCCAGGTCCTGTGTATGCTCTAGACTCATTCTTTTAGCAAGATAAAGGAAAAATGTGTGTTTGGCTTGGGAGATCAGGAAGGGGAAAGAGGGAGGGGAATATTCTGTGTATGCTTGAAAACCTCCTGGACATTTAATGATAAAATCCCTTAGAAAACAGTAAATTCCTGATTTACATTATCATAACAAATGTTATATAAGTAAAGGACATAATATGGGGCCTTGGGAAACATATTTTTAATTCCCATGGCTTCTGTTCAGGCTAAAAGGAGTAGTCATGCTTAAAGTTCAGCATATACTTAAGTCTTTGGCTGGACTAAAGCCTTTGTCGAGATTGTAACGTTATATCCAAGCTTGTGCATATTGCATATACGTAGTACAAGGTAAAAAACTTCCATCAAAAGTATTTTCATTACTTTTAGCTATTGTAATTGGTTGCGGACTAGCTTAGTGTGATTAAAATACAGCAGCTGAACGCAGAGATACCAGCACAAGCAGCCAAGTTGGCAAATTTCTCCATTGCTGCCTAAGATCACTGGCATTAAAGACCTCTTACAAGGAAGGCTGGAGAGGCTGCCCAAAGATAGCTTGGTGATGATTGCATCCAAGTGCTTTGCTGTGGCTGCAGAAGTAATGCAGAGAGTTTTGTGTCTGCCTTAATTGAGCTAAAAGCTCTAGAAAAACCCTATCATGTAATATTTGGCTTATCAAAATGACAAGGAGAAGCTGGGAAAAAGCAACAGGAGAGAATTTTGCAAAATATATGTATATTCATCAAATTGTTGCAAAACAAAACTTCTCTTGGTGAAACAGTCACTTGTAAGTGGCTCTGGAGATCTGCCTGAGACAGATACAGCTGGGGTTGATGCAGATCAGGTGTGGCTGTATGGGAAATGTTTTGATTTTGGCTCACCTGCTTTCTCTTCCTATCATATTCTGCCTGTGCTCTCACCTGGCACAGATAAAATATTAGAATAAATCCAAACACAGTCTCTTTATTTTCCTGACTTTTGTCTACCACTTCCTAAACTAGAATTTTAAATGTCAGCTTTTCAAAATGTGGCATTTTCAATGAAGTGTTATAGCCTGGATCTTACTGAATGGAAAATGCATTTCCAGTTCAAAGGGTTTTAAAAGAAAAGAGGAAAGGCCAAGACAAATGAAAAAGACTGAGGGAACAGCAGCTGAAGTTCTTCTCTAAATAGATTTTCAGATGTCTCTGTCAGCATCTTTTCTCCCTAGGGAAATTGGAAGTAAAATTGAAATCTGAATCTTGCATGCCTTAGAAACGGCTCCATTCCCTAGCAGCACCTGTAGACACCATGGATTTCATGGTTATGGACAAAATAAAGACAAAAGAAAAAAAATCCATTAGAGGCCAAATTTTGATGCTTTCAGAAACAAGGCTGTTCTAAAATGCTGTCACCCTTTTCATCTTCCTCTGCTACCTGAAATATGCAGAGGAAAATATCTCGACCTGAAATATACTTCAACTACATGACCTCAGATATACTCAGAGATGATAAAGCCAGCAGGATCACTAAGGTGGTACAGTTTTAACCATCTGATCAACTATTTCTGCCTTCACAACAAGTTATAAAAAGACTGAGAGAACTTGAGGAATATAAAGCTTATGTTTAATTTCCCTCTCATACACACACACACATTTCCCTTTCTGACGTGCAATCCTGCCTGATGCCAACCATTTACACAGGTACCTTTCCAGTTAGGCATCTAGAGGACTGTTTGTCTCTCAAGGGAAAAGAAAAACAACAAAAAACAAAAAACAAAGGAAAAGGAAACCAAACCAAGGTAAATTAAATGTCCTTTCAGCCAATTTTATGAATTGCCCTCAGCTATTAATTTACCAGCATTCTTCCAGACAGTGGCAGCTGCTTCAGCACGCCAGGCTGAGGAGTGAGCTGCTCCATAGCAACAGCCAGCAAGCGTGAACACACCTAGCATTAGCATCATGCAGAGCCACTGAGGGGGACTTTCAAAAGGAGTAAGAATGCTTGATTTTAAGACAAGGTACTGCATCTTACCTGAAAGAGAGAGGATATACAGCAGCCACAGTTGTTATACAGGTCAGTGTAGGCTGTGTAACTATTTGGCTGACAGAAACTGACCTTACCATAGTCATATTACTGCCTCGTGATATGAGAAAATCTTATAGGTGTTTCTAGCATGTGCGACATAGGTTATATGGATTTTTTTGTCTTTTAAACAGGCTTGCAACCAGAAAAATTATAAAATTGCTTTTTGTTTGTAAAGCAGAGTAAGGAAGTTACATCACTCCCCTCTTTTGGGTTTTAAAAGTCTTTTTGGGCTGGGTGATTGACACAGAGTTTGGTGAAGCTGCATGCACCAGGCTGGAACTAAGTTTCAGGAGCAGAAAATTAAAACCTGTTTCAGGGTTGTTTCACATTAGTGGATCCCTGTTCTGGCATCCCTGATATCCTTGGCTTCTGGTTTGTTACGGGGTTTCTTTGTTTGTTTGTTTCCCAACTGTGATTTTTATTTATTTATTGTAATTTATTGTTACGATTCTGAAACTTGCTAGATTAGCAGCCCAGGATACTAATGTCACGAAGTGGCAGTCTGAATTATACCACAAGCCTACTCTGCTGGGTTTACGGCTGGGCAGGAGGAGAAGAGTTTAATCAGCTCTGTCAATCCCTTTCCCTTCTGAGGCAGGCACAAAGGGTCCTGCTTATTGTCAGTAGTGTTGATAGCTGTTCTGAAATAAATACAAATGCAGTTCATTTTAAATCAGACCACTGAGCAAGTCATAAACTGCTGTAAGCTGTTGTTATCATGTGAAGCTGAAGTGGTTCTTTTGACACCCCATCACTTTGATATAGTTGACCCTTCCCTGAGAAATTCAAAGTTTTATCTTCCTGCTTTTTAAATACAAAAGGTCACAATGTACGTTGTTCCAAAGGTTCCTGAAGCAATCTCAATAACTACTCATGTCCTGAGTACTTGCTGAGATGAGCACCGTTTCCCACTACAGCCCTGCTCTTCACCATAAGGAAACCCAGGGGAAGGAGTCAGCCTATTTTCCAGAAGATCGCCATGTCCCCTGATGATTGGGAAAGCAGGGCTACAGCACGCACCTTGGAGAACACCTCCTTCACAGTGCAGCTGTCAGCCTCAAGAGGGGATCACTTTCTCTCCACTGACTACTGAACAAGTTGATGAAGTGACCACCTTTCCTCTGATAACATCAGACCTTGTGACTATCCTCCGGTTGGTCTAGGTCACCCACGGAGAAAAAAAGCAGAGTCTACTCTGACCCTTCCTCTTTTCTATCACCACAGGGAGACCTCCAGAGATCCCTCATTCAGGTGGATTTTGGCGATGGCATTGCTGTGTCATATGCCAATCTCAGCTCTACAGAAGATGGCATCAAACACATCTACCAAAATGTGGGCATATTCCGAGTGACCGTGCTGGTGGAAAATAGCCTAGGTTCTGACAACGCTGTCCTCTACCTGCATGTAACATGTATGTATTTTCATACTCATTGTTAGCTTCTGTCATTCATTAAAAAACATTAGTTTGTCCTTGGAGATGACATTTGGGGCTTTGCAGCTGGGAGCAGAGTGATGGGATATGATGAGTGTTTGTCTGTCCTCCAGCAGAGGACTCCAGACTGAAGAGCCACAGGCAATAGTATTGTTTGTTTTTTAAACCATGTTCCACCTCTAATTTTGGGTAGTCTAATTTAGGACGCCTCAAAGGAGTGTCCAGCCCTTTCTGAAATGCACCTTCATTAGCATGTTTACACTTCCAAAAAAACAAAGGCATCCAGGGTCTTTAATCACTTTTAAAAGCCTTGACTTTTACTTTGTACTGTGTTTTGCCCTCTAATGAAATACAGCCACCTTTGGGAGGGAACCCAGTGTGTTTGAGTCTTTCTGTTGTCATAGGAACCAAAATCTTAGTGTTAAAGAGTATTACAAGAAAAAATATCTTCACATTGCTCTTCTGCTGTTTCTTTTAACCTTTTTATACTTTATTCAGCCGTCTCTGATTTACAACTGAAATATATCTCAAGCCCTTGCATAAAACCAGCAATGTGTTCTTTCATATTTATTCTAGCACATGGTTATGAACCCAAAGGGTCAACCTATTATTGAAATTTTGTAACATCCCTAATGGATTGTGTTTGGGGCCATTGTTTTCTTTATACAGTGTTGGGTTTTTTTGTCAATTATTTATGTTTTCAGCTGTGTGCCTTTATGCCAGATTTACTGAAAAAAAGAAATTCCAAGATTTAAAGTTATGCTAACAGAAATACCACTTACCTTCTCCCAGATTAACTCCACATATTGTCTAGATAATTTAACATATTCTGTATACTTTGACTCTTAGTTTTGGAGTTACTTCATACAGCATGAAAGCATCTGCCTCTTCAGGGCAAGAGGGCAGCTCTTCAATGATGCATCATTGTACCAACAGATGGGAGCAGTGGGAGGTATAGCTGTGGGAGATAGGGATTTTATGAGGGAGCACTTAAGAAGCAGGAGCAAGTATCTCCCCGAGTGCCTCATGTCAAAAAGGCTTTCAGTTCACAATCATAGTGTAGCATTTATGATCCCCTAACGTGTTAGATCCCAGTCTGTGGCAAACTTTTGTGTCACATAATCCTTCAGCATACCACGTATTTGAAAAGCTTATAATACCTTGCAAAAATAACTGTATTCATAAACTAACTTATTGTGAAGCTTGGGATTTTGATTTGGGGGCTTAGCACTTCTGTGCTGAGGCACTGGTGAGTCAGGATAAATTCTTAGTTTTTAGACAGCTACTGATTTTTTTTTTTTATATTTTTTAAGTATCATCTTAAATAGGGTAGAGAAAAGGGCCTATGCTCAGAATAGTAATTTTTACAGCTTTGTGTAATTTCTTAATTTCTGGAGTCATATTCTAGTTTGCCTCTCAGTGTGTGCTTGGGTAATTATCGTGGGAGCTGCTGTGGGCTCCGAGCGCAGAAATCCTCCTCCCACTGCTGCTGGTTATAAAAGTCAGCTCAACCAGAGCCATGGTGGGTTTTTTTAATCTTTGTAAAGGTCACTGGAAACAAATGGAGAAGTGTTTTGGTGGTTGATTTTTTGCAGGAGGTTCTGACAGCATCTTGTGAACAGGGTTTGTAATCATTCACTGTTTGACAAGAGATGATTCCATGGGGACCATTGCACACCCTCAGCCTATGTGCAAAGTAATGAGGCCACGTGAAGCAACAACTACTTTCTCATGCAACCACCACAAAATAGAAGGAAAAGGCAGGTGTCCAGCCTTCTCTCTCACTCATAGTGGCTTTCTGATTTATAGCTGTTTTAATCCATTTTCTTGAGACCTTGAAGGTTTAAGAACCAGTTTGATTGTTTAAGCAGTACAGGAGATAAACAATATTCAGACATGTTCATGTGACTTAGCAGCTGGTAGTGTATACTTATGTGTTTTGTGTACGTAATGTCAGCATAGGACTGAAATGCTGTGTGACTGTTGGAGCCAGGTGCAGATAATACGTGCCTGACTCCCTGGAGAAATGACAGCTCTAAGGGATATGTCTCACCTTTCTCTACATGACAAGAATTAGGGACTTCAGAACAGGTTTCAGACCGAGCATGGTGACACTCAGACTAGCAATAGATTTTCCGAGGACAGAGATGTACAGCAAATTCACTCCCCTCCAGAGCCTACCACCCAGATCCACAAAAGCTTTTAAATCCTGTTTAAATACTTTCATTGCCACTCAGCTCTCTGCTGAATATACTGCTTGGGGTGTATGAGCTTGGCTCTTGGGAAGTTTGTAAAACTATCTGTCCTTAGAATAGACATACACACTGTACTGCTAAGATCCACAGAAAAGCAGTGTGAAGCCTGAATATCCAGAGAATTTTAGGAAGAGCTACTAACTGGGTGACCCCTTGTTACAGAGTTAATACCTGAGCGTGTGCAGCCAGATCTGGGCCTTCTGACACCCTTCCCTACCTGTGGCCAGCAGCCTTGCTGAGGGAAAAACTGCAGGCACTGATCCATGGTGCATGTGATCTCAAAGAGTAAAGCCTCTATCCCATGTCCTCCTCATCCTGCTGCAGCCGTGGGGCCAATGCACTATAGCAGCTCCTTTGCTGCAGTCAGTCCAGGGATCCAGAAATGCAGGATATTGTGAGGCAGGACCATTTTGGGATGGATGGACGGTAAACTGTACATAAAATCCTCCAGGCAACAGGCTGTTCCTGAACTTTCCTGACAATTCAAAATTTCCCCCCGGAAATTTAGTTATGCATTTGCCTGAATGCTTCAGAATAACATCACCTGCCCAAGTGAACCTTTTGAGAAGCTTCTCCCTTTCTGTTGTCTGGGATTTGTACACAGTTTTTTTCTGGGGCAGGTGAAGGTATGTAGTATCCATGGCTCTGCATGAAGCTCAGAAATTAATTCGCTTGAATTCTCTTCAAATTTACCCAGGAGAAAGCAGTCTGCTACCAAGCTACTGGCCTATCCAGAGTGAGCTATCCCCATCTGCTGGCCAGATAATAGTTCAGCATTTCAGCCACTTTGACCCATCAGCTATCTGCACAGAAATACTCAGGCAGAATTGGCTTGCTTGAGCCATTCTTTCATGTTCTTTCCTAGCCGGCATATGGTGGATGTTCAGGGAGGTGCTGGCCACTCTCTGCAGTGCAGGATCATTTGAGATGTATTCAGAGCAGCTATACAGTTATGTTAGAATGTATTAGACTTTGCATGGGCTCCATTGTCACTGCTGTCACTGCATCCGGTGTTAGGAAATGGATTTCGTTAGAGGGATGTGCTGACATTGGGCATCTGGCAAACATATCAAAGGATACCAGAGATGCAAAATATTCAGCCTGGGAAGCTCCTGGTTTTCAGGTCTCATGGTCTTGCTGAAAGCAGTCATGGCTCGGTCACAGAAATTTATCTGAAGGGAATGCAGTTAAAATAATAAAGGTGAAATTCTGGCTTCTCATGAATTTTTCAGGAGTGTTGACTCCTGATTTTAAAAAGAAAAATGAGCCACATTCTGGTCTATAGCAGGCTTTGATTAGTCTGATCATGGATAACTCCTAATTGGGCTGCTTCAGGTTAAGCAGCAGCTGTGTCTACAGCCCAGAGAAAGCTGCATTTCAGTAATAAGTCAGGAACACTGGTCCTTGTTTATTCTGGAATTGTTTGTACAGTCTGATTTGGGAGATTTTTTTCATCTCTCTCTTGAGTGTGCTGGGGTACAAGGTGCTTGCTCCAAAATGTGTGATGTTCCTTTAGGTTAAAAAGCTAGGTCTAAGTGACAATACGTTCATGGGATATGTCCTAAAAAATCTTCTCCTGTAATATATAAAATCCTCTAGCAATATATCTCAACTCCATATGGACAATGTGATCAATCCTCCTAGCCTGTGGTCTCTGCTTCTCATCACTGGGAAGCCTGAAGATGTAAGACATGTAGATGTGGCCTTAATTTGTTTAAGAAACTCAAGTCTCCATGTCACCTGGGATTTCTTTCTTTTTCTTTCTCTGTCACTCTCAGAACAATTGCTTTCTTTAAGTGAACAGTCAGAACACATTTTAAAAAATAATCTATAGGACAAGATGTAACAACAAAGGTCCGTCTGCCTCCAGAAGATGGGAAGTGTGTAACCCTGGGCGTAATGTCACTTGTCGAATGAATTATGTTCTGTTTGTACTAAAGAAATAAAAGAGTTTATTGAGGAAAAAGAGGGAGTATAAGGTAACATTAAAATGAAGGCGCTCAGTGAATAGCTGCCTTCAGATAGAGTTTCAGCTGATATAAATAGATATGCCACTGCTGAAGTTCACCAAATCATAGCAGTTTGCATCAGCAGGGATGCTTCATGTCCACTAAAGCCATTTGTCCTGCACATTCTTATGTCTTCCTGGTGAAGGCCATATTCACATAACAGGGCTCTGCTCTTATTGTTTAAGTTGTATCTGAAGTCCCTGAGTATATGATGTTCATGCAGTAGAGAGTCCAAGTTTTTCAGCTCCAGGTACAGTGGTAACCCCTGTTCTATGAGGAACAGACTTAAGCTTGCCTGTTTAGAAATGGCACCAAGCCGAAACATTAACTGTCATGCCCCACAATGATTTGGAGGACTTCTGTCTCCTAAAGAAGTGGTTATCCCCCTTGGTTCTCTTCTCCTCTCATCCATTTCAGATGGAGGGAGGACTCACCTGCTGCTTCTGTCTCTGCAGGCCCCTTGGAACACGTTCACTTATCTCTACCATTTGTCACCACAAAGAACAAGGAGGTCAACGCCACGGCAGTACTGTGGCCAAGCCAAGTGGGAACACTGACTTATGTCTGGTGGTTTGGGAACAACACGGAGGTTTGTATTCCCTATGGACTGAGAGATCAAAATAATCCTGGAGGAGCTCTCTGACTGAGAGGGAGGGAGAAAGGGATATGGGAATTCTTCTAAATAGGCACACACACAAGAAAATTATAAACCAGAGACCAAGAGACTGATGATTCTTTGACATACCAACACTGAAATGTAAGAACTACTTTGTGTTTGTTGCTGTGACTTAGCTGTAGGGTTTATTGCCATTTCATGGACAATACCAAGGACTTTCTCCCTATATTTACATCCAGAGTGGACATAGTGAACCAAAATCTGGAAGAGTTTCTAGTGTGTTTTTCCCCACCCTCCCTTCTTCAGTAACAACAACGTAAAAACGTAGGGGTTTGGGGATGATTTTAGGAAACTAACCTTTCAAACTGTAGCTGTTTTTAAATCTGAAACTGACTTTACATAGCCCTAGAGTTTATACCTCATTTCTCTGGCATCTAACAAAGGAAGTGGCTGCCATCAGTTCTTCCCCTTAAATATGCTGAGCCCAATTCTGAGCCCCCACACCCTCTGCTAAACCAAATGTGCAAGAAGACCCTATTATCATGTTCTACCAGTGGATGAAATGGTTCCCAACACACCTCCCTGCCACTGGGCTCTGCTCAGATATGAGAATAGCATGTACCACATTCTGCTGCCTCTATGCTTGCAGCGTTGATAAATCTGCAAAGGCATTCTAAATGTTATTTTATGTATCTCTGTGGCTGACATATGCAGAGACCCTGATTAATTACTGAGGGGAGAGATTGTCATCAATTTTGTAGAGCCAAGAGGAACCTTCAGCCACAAATGGTTATCTTCTGTATAATGCAGGTCAGAGAGTTTCATCAGTACATTTTGCTTTATTTAACTCTTTGTGATTAAAGCAGAACCTGACTTCTCGTTGTTGTTGTTTTGTGTTAATAATTTCCCTCAGATGGTGGAGAATTCACCGCTTCTCTTTTTTACTCTCTCACCCACAGCTAATTATCCTGAGCATTGAACACATGCACTATGTTTGTAGTCTGAATGTATCTAGCTTCAGTTTCAAGCTGTTGAATCTTGTCATGCCTTTGTGCGTAGATTAAAAAACTCTCTGTACTATCAGAAATCATCTCCCCCTAGAGGTACTTACAGGCTGTGATTGTCACCTTTTAACCTCCCTTCTGATCTGCTAAGCTCGTAAGTGATCAGAGTTGGTCTAACTCTGTTCTCATTGAAGTGAGAGTTTTACTAAACTACAATGACAACAGAGTTTTACTTAACTACAATGGCAACAGAGCTTTACTTAATACTAGGTGCTTTGAACATCTCACCCAGAGTTCATTAATAAGCAAAAACAGAAGTTAGGGCAGAGACTGCTGAAGGGGGATACAACTCACTGATAAATGGTTGCATAGTGAAGCAAGCTGAGAGAATCTGTGTCCTCTCTAAACATGATCACTTTCCAAAAATGATGTCTCTATGTCTAAGGATAATATGGTAGAACAACTGAGAGATCTTAATTTGCCTGCTGGTTCTGTCACAACCTCCTCGAGTCACCTTAAATGAAACACAGCTAGATCTGGGAAAGGAGTGTGACACTTGAGCAGTGAGTCTTGCAGGCACTTGTATTAGGTTCTGAGCCTCTCTGGGGAGTGCAGCAAAGATCAACATGTGATCCAGAACAGCCAGCATGCTAAATGGGAGAGAAATAATGGGATCTTAAAATGTAGCTCGTTTGGAAATTATAGATATCCTGCTCTGAGATTCAGGAGGACATCCCCATCTGGATCCCTGGGTCCTCCCTAGAAAATTGGCTTCCATGTCACAGGACTCCTTCTAAATCTTAAGTTTCCAAGCTGGAATTGAATCCCCAAGCCATCCCAATAGGCTAAAGAGCCAAACTAATTTTTGCTTTTCCTTACCAGCAAAATTAACTTAATTTCTCCTTTTCATATATTTGCAGCCACTGATCACATTGGAAGGGAGCATCACTTTCACATTTTCTGTGGAAGGGATGAACACCATCACCGTTCAGGTCTCAGCAGGAAACACCATTCTTCAGGACACAAAGACTATTGCTGTGTATGGTGAGCTCTTCCCCCTTCATTTCACATAGGATTCTCCATAGTCAAGAGCTAGAGAGCCAGGTTATCTGGCAGCAAGATGAGGTCTTTGTTACCAGATGCTTTGAGTGAGATTATAAGTTTGGTTCCAGTGTTATCAGTTCAGCATAACATTTCTGAAGGCCACTGGCTGACATTGGACTGAGATGACTGCAGAACATTGATCTTCCTTCCCAGAGCCCTCTGCATCTGCTCTATCACTATTTGGTCATCCTACGTAACTGTCAAAATGTTAGTTTCGCAAACTGGTTTTCCCCCTTCTTGGCCAGTAGAGGCCTCTTAACTCATGCAAAAGCTGCTTAGTTTGAAAGATAAGTCAGTGCTGTGTGCTGCAGTTCTGTACAGAAATCTGTACTGATTCGGTATTGTACTCAGGCCTCAGAAGCAATTAGGGCACACAAATATCGTATAGAGTAGATGAAGCCTAAGAACCACTGGGAATCCTGGTTTTAGCTGTTTATACTAACCACATGGTCATAGTGTGAGCAATGTGATCATCTCTGTTAACAGCAGCAGAGATTAAGAAGTACATTTTCCAAGTCTAGTCCTCCCCCCACCCTTATCCCTGTCCCCTGCCAGTTAAGGTTTCAAGTGTTTGTGGCATGTCTGTGAAAGTACAGTCACAGCTTCTTTCACAGGTCTTGCCTGCTTCAGAAGTCAATATGAAGATAGCATTTCATTTACATTCCCAGCACAGCTCCCCTTCCAGTGCTATTTGTCCACTGAAGTAAGGACTGGTCACCTTTTTCGGTCCATGACACTCGAGCAATGAATCTCTTGGATTCTCCAAATCTCAGTGAATCTCTCACACTCCTGGCTTCTCTGACAGTCTGTGCATCACCTGCAGACTGGTTAAGCAAAAGATGAGCTGCAGCAGGTTTCACTACGTTCTGCCCACTCGTTTGGTACTAGATCATTTCACAGTCTTTACTCACCACCATGTCATTGTATCTGCAGAGCAATTTCAGTCCCTGCGGTTATCATTCTCTCCGAACCTGGATGACTACAATCCAGATATCCCAGAGTGGAGAAGGGACATCAGTAGAGTAGTCAAAAGAGCTCTGGTGGAGGTAAGCAATGTGCGTAATCTGCCTTACAATGGTTCTAATTTCTGCTTTGTGCCTACATTAGGACTGGATCAGCTGTTCTCTAAAGGTGTCTGTTTCTACGAATTATAAAAGGAGTCTAGACTAGTGTTTGAGGCCAGAATCCTAAATTTTAGACAGGTGAAATTATCCCATCCTATGACAGTCTGGTGCTCAGTGTCAGCCTTCAGTTTATTCTTTTTAGTAACAGTGGATTATGTGGAATATTTCTGAAAAAAGGCCATATAGAAAACAAATTACTTATATCTTATAACTGCAAATATCTTCACTGCTGCATACCAATTCATACTTCTTTTACTGCTATTCTTATACAGCAGTGTAAAGTAGTGCTATTCTAATAGAATTACAAATATGCTGTATGAAATTTAGGAGACCAAAAAGAAAACATTTTTTACTACAGAGAAGAGCACTGCAGTATGTGCTTTATGTCTTTCATAGAGCATGAGGTTCACGGGTCAGGACTGGATGATATTTTTCCCATCAATACTATGGAGAAGCTCTGAAGTTCCTTCTTTAACTGTGGAACAGAATGTCATAAAAATATTCTTGTGTGGCAGAAGATTTAGATTTCAAACTGAGAGGCTAAGAAAAGTTAGAAGAAGCAGATAGAGTTTCTCAGCTCAACAGAAAACCAGTGAAAGGAACTGCTTGAAACAGGGTTTCTGCTTATTTTTTTTAAAATGAAGATACTCAGATTTTGGAAGTATAAAATGTTTGTAGATGTTATTAGCAAGCTTATATGTTCATTCCTGACATTATCTGTACAAAAAGACTGGAAAGACACTGTGCACTAATCGGGTGCATACAAACTTGTTTGGATTTTTTCTGAGATTTTTTTTTCTTAAATTTCCTCAAAAAAATATGAGGAAGGAAGAAAGGAAAAAATACGAACATTTTTCTGGAGCTTGTTATCCTGACTTATTTATGTCTGTATCAAGTATTCAAGGATCCATTTGTCTTCAGGATGAATTTTCAGAGTACAAACAACTTAAAATCAAGCCATAAAGAAAAAGGATTATAAAACTACAGTACCAAGGCCACATTTCAAAAGCAAAGCAGTGAAAACACAAAAGTTTTTTTTGTTGTATGCGTAAAAAAAATAATAGAAATTGATAGATAATTATCCCTCTTTATATAGCTATATGATTCACCTGAAACAAGCCTTTGTAAGAAGTTCCTGTAAAAATTAAAGATAAAACCAATAGATTTCTACATCAATTAAGTAAACTGTATAAAAATGAGTCGAATAACTAAATAATTCAATAGGAAATTATATCTGTGCTATAGAATTTTTATGAACTTTTATTAAAGTATTACATTCTTATTACAGAGTACCATAGACTTGGATAAAAATTATGCATAAGAAATTATAGTTCTCTACTAAAATCTGATCTTCTCTCTAAGTAGGGATAATTTCATATTATCACAAAGTAGGATATTTTGTATTATGATCATATTTATTTGCTCACATCATTGATTTTCTGAGTCCTGTCTCCCACTTTGGATGAAGAAGACAAGAATGAACTGAGTAGATCAGCCAAAAGCTTCCAGACAAAAAAAATCATTCCCAGCCTCTGAAAATGAAGACTTTCCATTAACTGGTAATACTGTGTCTTTTTCTTGACATCTTAGAACAACCTGTTAGGCAAACACAAATAATGCAAGCCCTGGCTTCACAGAATACTTGGAAAGAATATATGAGACCTTTATATTGTTACATTGGTGGTTTTTTTTGTTTGTTTGGTTTGGTTTGGTTTGGTTTTTTTTTTTTTTTTTTTCCTAAATCCATTTAAAAAGCCCACAACAGCAAAAAAACTTTGGTATGCAGTGGAGGGAAAGGGTTCCCTTTTCATAGTTCCACAGGGTATCCCCTGGACTGTCAGCATTCACACATGGAGTAGCCACAGAATTAACTCAGGTAATGGTGACTTGTAATCAGTTTTGCTGACTTCTTGTCTTCCATCCATCATTTCCTTCAATGAGCAACTGCTCCAAGTCTTTGCTCCTGAACTACTAGGGAGAAGAATTAATGAATTTCAGGTCTGATTAATGTCTGAGAGTTGCAAGTCCTGACTGTAGGGTAATGTCTGTGCTGGATCCAGCTGCTGTGGTCTGTCCTAATATTTGAGGGCACTTTTGTTTCTCATTTAAAAGTGACCTACTAAGTTCAGCAATTGGAAACTTGAGTTTTAAATCAAAACCTTGAGATTTAATGCATTTGCTGGATAATCCACAACACAAAGAGGCAATGGAGGAAGATTCAGCAAGCTGTTTCTCCTTCTTTGGGCTCACAAACTTACCTAAAGGCCAAACCGGCTTCTGTTCTGGAGAATAACTGTGATCTGATTGTACAATGTCATGGTAACAGCAGCTGAAACTCATGACCAGAGATGACCCTGGTAGTGATGCCTGTGGGGTACTTTTTCCTGAATTTTGGCTAATTTATGTTGAAGGGAGATTTGAGTTCTGACTGGTTGCTTAAGATTTTCAGCCAACAAGACAAGTAAATAAAAATTTGCAGACTGATACAATCTTTAACACCTAAAGAAAAAAAAAATGGTTCTCATTAACTTGTGGAATTGACCCAGGATGTGAACTATAAGAATTTGTTTGGCTTTTGAGATTCAAACTTGATTCATCATCTTCTTTCTCCCTGGTCTCCACAAGGCTTTTGAGATGTTTTGGATCACCACACCACTAGAGTGCAATTCTGTCCACATACTTGCCCTTTAACGTGCAGCTTCTTACCATTGACTAAATGAAAAACCCCAGGAACTAACTTAGGATAGTCAGACAACTTTAAAATAGCTATTTTAGACAAAATAAATTGTATATATGCAACTGTTATTTAGGAGCTCCATTTAGCTTGTCTGATTATCACTGTTGCATGAGGACCCTGCATATTTTACAGGAGAACGTGTTAAAATATCTTAGATCAGGAAATTATTAATCCCTGACTTTTTACCTGCACTGGATTTTAACAAGGTTCTTCCTGTTGTACCAGATATACCCTACATCATTTGTGTAAGTACAGTGATGCCTTAGCAAAGAAGCTCTCAGCCTTCAGTGCCATCCCCACTGTTTATCTGTCCATTATTTGTCTATGTATCAGGCAACAGGCATTTCAAGCAAGCATATTCTGGTCGCAGTGCTCCCCGGTCTGCCTACATCTGCTGAACTCTTCATTTTACCATATCAAGATGCCACAGGAGAAAATAAAAGAACATCAGCAGACCTAGAGCAGGTAATGTGTCTGTTACTCGGAGAAGTATATGTTTATGCATTTGTGCGTGTATAAATGCATATATATATATATATATATATATATATATATATATATATATATATATATATAAGATTTCCAAGATACGTCTATGGGATTTTCAGGACAGATCAGAACAAGTTATTGTGGTACAAATGCATGTGATTTACTAGGGTCTACACAGCAACCATGGTACATGGTAACTCCTCTTTTTTTTTGGGGGGGGGATGGGTTGTTTTTTGTTTTGTTTTTGTTTGTTTGGGGTTTTTTGTTTGTTTTTTTTGTTTGTTTGTTTTTGTTTTCTTTTTTTTTTTTTTTTTCCTGAGTAGTGGAGAGGGTGGTGGTGGTGTTTTTTTGTTGTTGTTTTTTTTTCTCCCAAACACTAGAAACAGGCTTTGGAGCTGTATTTAGGGGTGGAGACTCCCATTTGGGTTCCCTCAGTAATGTCAGATTGGCATAGATTCATATGATGTCATGTCTCTCCCTTAGAAGTTCTGTTCTACTTCATGGAAGTAGGAGGAAAGCAGGAATGATTTAGGGGTTGATTCCTGCCAACATGAACTGGAGTAGCCTCATAAAGCAAAGTTTATGAGGCTGTCGAGTCTAGAAAGTACTGAAGGACAGTGTTGAGTGGTAGACCTGGGTAGATCAGAACTTCATTACTTTAAGGCACAGGGATGGGGCTGGATTATCTGCCTGCCTTCTTCATGATCCTGGCAGTGGGGTTCAGCTGCTATGGATTATTTTCTCTATGAAAGGCTGAAGCAGATTATGACAACTGGTGGACTATATCTCCCTGCAGACCCAAAAGGTCCAGCCCACCAGGTGAGCCTAGCATGATTGTGACTAGAAGATGAAACACTGTGCTGAGCAAAACCCCTGAAATATCTCTCAGTTTATTACCTCAAATTCCAGGGGCAAAGATAACTATCATTGAGTGAAGCACCAATGTACCTCTGCCTCTCCATACAGCATGTCCATGGCTCAAGCAAACATACCCTGTGCTGGTATGGGCTATATGAGCATTGGAGTAGAGGATATCATTAATTCACAAATATTAGCCTTGCTGCTATGGTGAAATCCTCAGCATTACTGGATGCCTACTACTCCACTGGATGGCACAAGGGTTTTAACATTTCTCTTTGGAATTGTCGCTCAATTTGTGAATGCGTGAAGTCTTCCCACCAGCATATGTATCAACAGTATCTTCCTCTTATTGTGTTCTTGTTTTCTAGTAGCCTTTTCTTCTGCCTCATCTGTTACAGGCTGCTGCAATTGACTCTTGCAGTGGTCTAAAGTGTTGCTAACTTAGCCGTGGGCCTCAAGCCACTAGGTCACCTATATTCTTAAACTTTGCCTTGCTCAACATCCTCAGCCATCATCTTTTTTTGACAAATTACTTTCCTCTGCAATTTTGACCACCCATGTAATAAACAAGAAAGATGGAGATTTAGTGCTCTGCAAAACCTTTACTCCCTTTTCTCCTTCATCCCCCTTCTCCTTTCCTCCACTACAAATTGGCAAAGAAGCCAGTCCATAAACTTTCAAATTTACATCTGACCCAGCTCCCCTCCGGCACTCAGCAGCTTATTGTATTTTGCCAATTACTCCCTCTCTTTGTCCCTTTCTTTTTTCACCCTGTAAAAATGGAATTTCTGTGGCTGTGGAGAAAGGAAGCCCTTTCAGTGCTCTCATGATGCTTTTTATGGACAAGAAAAAATGTCATTTTCAGTGGGACACTAGCAACTTCTCTCTCTGACGTGCTGTAGGGTCCAAACAGTAACCTTTGAAGAGAGAGAAACCATTTGCCATTTGCAGTCAGCTGTTTCTTGTGGAGAAGTATCTACCCTGCTCCCATCAGGATGATCATAATGTTTTTCTCACTAGTCTGTGGGCACTGCATTCTCTTTCCTAGATACTCCAGTAGAAAATGGCATTGTTTTCAGTGGGAATTGCCTAAGGGGGGGTCTCAAAAAGTGTCTCTGCACTCAACTCTGAAGCATGTTCTGATCCTGTTCCTGTTACTGTCATCCATTTGGTTTGTGATCCCTTTCCAAAAGTGTTTCAGAGCTCATTCAACAGTTTCTTGCTGTGCCTGAAGTCACTGGGATGAGTACTGGAAGCAGATGTTTTTGCTGATGACAGCTTAAATTGCTTCTTAGATACTTTATTATGTATAGTGTTCTTTTCTGGTAAAAACAGAAATCTGTGTTGTGTTCATGAGCAAACAACAAGCTATTCAAAGGCACGGATGTGAGTTTATGTGTTTGCAGGTGCACACCCAAAGGAGTTATAGTTCTGGATGATTTTTTCTAATTTGGAAGAGAAACTTCAAAGTATACAGGAACAAAATAGAAATAGTTTGCACAAGCACTGCAATGGAATAATGTTTCTTAAGGAAGCACTTAATTATATGGGTTCCTTTTTTCATGGTGTCATATCACATGTGGAAGCTGCTCTCCAAACCTGAGACTTGTGGTGAGCCTATCTAGAGACACAGTGACAAATAGTTTCTGTCCCTGGAAAACCTGCAGTCAGAGTAGATCAGGTGGAAAGGAGTTACAGAAGTTTCCGTTTCTATTCTGCAAAAGCCCTGGTTTCAGTACCCAAGGGAGGGAAAACGTAACTCATTCTCAGAATCAAAAATTGGTGAAACTGAGTGAACTACCACAGAAGGGCATGAAACCCACCATGCACACTGTAGGCACAGATAGACCAGGAGAATGAAGTGTGCTATAGCCCCCCTCTTTCTCTTCCCCCCTTATTAGAGTCTCCAAAAGTCAGCATATATACTTGAGGTCAGATGACATGGATGTGGTGATTCATCCCGAAATCTGCCACATTAACATGCCAGTTACCAGAACAGAGTCAAGGGTCACTCTGTGGTCCTGGTGTTCCGCTCATCCTCTGCACAGCACCTTGATCATCCAGGCGGAAGCCACAGGCCATAAATCAATGTCTGCTCCACCGTAGATCTTCATGGGTGGCAGGGGGGGGGCGCCCTGCCGTCTCACCACAGGATACAGGGGGGTCTCTGCTCCGTCACACCTCCCCCCTCTTTTCTTCCTCCATTCCTCCACTGACCTTGGTGTTCATGCAGCTGCAGCAGCTCCTCCTCACAAGTCCGACTGCCCGTCACCACGTCCCTTCTTAAATACGTTATCGCAGAGGCGCAGCTGATGGGCTCAGTTTCCAAACAGAGGTGGAGCTGACTTGGAGTTCAGGGAGCTTCAAGAAGCTTCTCACAGGGGGCCACCCCTATAGCCCCCTCCCCTGCCACCAAAAAAACCCTACCACTCACTCAACCCAGGACACTGGTACGTACTCAATTGGCTTTTTAAGCATACCTCTGGGTCTCTCTGTCCAGCCGCTCTGTGGTCTCTGGGTACATAATTCTCACTGACTTCAGATGCAGCTACCTGTCCACTGTCCTTTGAAAATCTAGGTCTTAATTTCCCATTTGTCAAAGTCTATAATACTACTCTGTCACTCATATGTCTAATCACAGTAAGCCATTAATTGTTGGGTACAGTAATAGTGGGGTTGTGGAAGTTGTCCTAAGCCCTGCATCACACTTGACAAATACAGATTTCCATGCAGTCTTCCATTATGGTGGTGCATTTGTGTGTTAGGCTCTTGTTGAGACTGTGGTTAGAGGGTAGATGTCATTTTCTCCTTGAGCTCATGCACCACTCTCATTCAAGTGCCCCAAATTATTCTTTCTGTGTACACATAGTACCAATTATTGTCATATCTGTTTGCAGATTACATTTAAAAATGTGAACTCTGCATTCCTGATATTTCCCATGAGAGACTAAAGTACCTTTTAAAAAGTTTAACTGCTCTTGACAGCTGAAAAAAAATGCTGCATATGAGGCTGGGGAAGTTTTCTCAATGTGAAGTATGGGACAATTCCACCTAATACATAAATACAAAATTTCTGAGGACATCAGATTGCTTGATCCACTCCACTTTCTGTAGTCAGTCTTAAACTTACTCTTTACAGCTTCATAAAAATCAAAAGGCCTTTTCATCCTACCGAATCTCAAAACATTTTGCATATTCAAAAAATCTTGTATTTGGGACCAGAATGTTGTGACTTTGCCTTTTTTTTTTTTTTCCTCTTAACTGGGTCACTTGGTTCCCCTGCTTCATTTCACAGTAACTGAGGACAGGCTACCAACCTGCTTAAAAATGTAGGAATAATTGGCAGTTTTAAAACGCTGCTATTTGATTTGCATGTCGTCACTGTAACACCACTAAAATATCCCAAATCTTGCAAAAACAGCCACCCAGAATTGCCATTGGCCACTTAGGCTGGCATACAGTTTTTACACCATGTTTATGGACAAGCTCGGTGCATGTGATGATTGCAGAATTCAGATCTGCCGCTTCAAAAGCACTGAATTCTTTCTCTTCAGTGAAGGGCAAACCTCTAATTAGTAGCATTTCTGAGTAATTTTTAGCACAAATCAAATTCAAAATTAGTATGTGGTAGGAAGATATTCTACTTACAGTTCAGTGGAGGGCAGTCATGCAAACACACAGATATGATTACTCAATTTATTACAGTGTACAGGCTTACTCTATAGGAATATTGGGAAGGTTTATCTTTTTATATGTACTTTTCACAAACTATCTTCTCTCCACATTATTTGCTAGTGGAGGCTTTTTGTCAAACGTATCAAATGTGTCTCCTGGTTGTCAAATGGGATGTAAGCAGAAGATACATGAGAATTCTAAAGTGATATTTTCATATCAAGTAAAGGTTTAGTGTTTTTATGTGTTTCCCTTTAGTTCTTCATTTGCATGCGTTTACCTGGCCTGTTCAAAATAACCATAAAAGCAGAATACAAAATAGATGTAGGACCAACTATTTAATGACATTTGAGGCTATTAATCTTTTCTCTGAAAAGAGCTATCAGCAATGTAGCAAGCATGATGGAGTCTTTGGCAAATGGCAACACCAGCTGGTTGGTAGCCAACTGTGCTGAACATGTTGCAGCTGTGGCCAGTATCTGTATCCAGCGAGAGAGATGGGAAATGACATGGATGACTGAATATCAAATAGTCAGTGATGAACTGAGGAGCTGAAGTACCTCTGGTGAATTTATCACTACAGAGAGTGACATTTAGGAAGCCTGTTTTTAAGGATTCTTTCCTTAAAGAGATTTAGTTTTCTTCTTCATTGTAGCTGATGCACCTTCTATCTTCTTTTATACTTTTTTTTTTTCCGCCCACACTCCTAAGTTTTAGTGTTTTAGAATATTTACTTTCACTACCTTTCTTTCCTCTGATGTATTTCAGCTGTGCCCGTCATCAAAATATTTTAGCAACAGGATCATGACAGTGAACACCTTCCAATCTAACAGAAGATGATGCCTATCAGTCCTGGAAATTAAATTCCAGGAAGAGGAGTAAATCATCTAGTGTTTACTAGGAGAGATTTTTTTAACATCTGTACCTTCATATGCAGACCAAGTCTTCTGCTGGGTGCTTAGGGAAGGTTGAGACAGTATTTAAGAAGTAAAGGCAGGTGGGGAGAGAATGTAATACTGTGAACCAGAATACCTTGTACCAAGGGCTTTTTCTGTATCCAGCTTTTATCAGCTGCTTGTGTGCTGTAGAAGAGGCTATCTATATATCTTGTCTTAATATCTTTGAGTTAAATCCTACCATGTCACTATCAGCCCTCTCACCTTCTCATCTTTTGCTCAGTGTACAGAGCAGCCCTTAATTCTCAAGACTCCTTCTGGTCACCTTTATTCATCTAAAGTGGATCCTGGCTTTTATGCCCAGGTTCCCTCTGGGTTTGTATCTGTTGGTCAGTTCTTGTCCCAGAGTAACCATAGAAATGACTTGCCTTGTGCTCTCATGGTATCTCTGGATACTAACAGCTGCTTGAATTTAACATCTTTCATTAAAAGATCTCACGAAATTCCTGCTGGACCCTGTAAGTCATTGATTATGCTCTTCTCAGTGCTAAGGCAAGCAAGCCTTCATGTGAAGTAACCAAGGTTATGCAGGGCAAGCGACACAGTTTAAAGTAATCCACATTTGCCCTGACTCCTGATTCATTTTTGTAATGCTGGTTCAAGTTGCTTCCTACCAATCAATGTGCATAATTCTTTCCCTAGTTGTTTATTGATTTATTCAATGAATTGAAGTGTAGCACTCATTAGTTGAGATCCTTACACAGTATCTATAAAATTATCTAGATTCCTAGCGAGTACATACTGGCACAGTTGAATCACATTCAATTAGTCTAAACCAATTTACACCAGAGGTTTCAAAATTCAATAAGGGTATGGGAAAATGCCCTTCTGAGTGAGAGTTCTGTTTCTTCATGAGCATGGTTCTTTCACAGTCCTAATTCTGACAAAATGCTAAGAGAAGCCAAATTAACTTTCGTTTTGTTCCATTTTTAAATGGGAATCTCTTTTTTTCCTTCATAAACTGGCTGTTATTATTATTCATTATGTGTCCTTTGATGAAAAATGATACATGAAGAATGGTTTCTATTACTGAATTATTTTTGCACATCATGCTTAATTCTGCAAATGAAGCAGATAAAGTCAATGAGGCTCAGTTAAGGACCAAAACTAATTCTGAAAGCTAATTATTTTCACAAGGGAGACTCTTGAAGACTGTGAATTAGGAGGTTGCTATTCTAAGAAGTTTTGTCTTCAACTGAATTAGTTGCATCTCCAGGAGTGAGAGGGGAACAGGGACAGGCCTGAGGCCAACCTGTTACCCAGCTGGAGGTCTAGATGTTAATTGGAGTTGCATAGCTATTTTTGAAACAGGCCAAAGTACTTTGATGTTTCTTTATCTGCTTTTTTAAATAAAAGTGTATCCATGGTACCACTTGGAATGCAGAAGTAGAGAGGCACAAGACCCGGAAGTTTTCCCATTGAAACCTTTTCATCACCTCAGTGACTGAGATTAGTCTTTATTTGGAGATTTACTTCAAAGACACTTTATTACTGTTGTAAAGAAATTATATGAATCAGAACCACTTCTAGGTAATAGTCAAATAGCCTGTGATCCACTGAGCTAGAAATAGACTTGAAAGAATAAGAAAGGCAGAAGAGCTCACTTCTTCAATCTCACAGTGAGTGTCCTGAGTGATCTGCAATTCACAGATCCCCCTGGGACCACATGAGGACCAGAAGCATCATCAGGTCCAACATTGGAGAGTAGTGTCCAATTCCAATGTGAACTTGGCCCGTTAGCTGTGTGTAACCTGCTCATTCACCTCAAGTACTGATGTTTGTAAACTACTGTGTGTGCTATTTCAGATAATTTTTAGAAGTACAGTAATGCCCTTTTCTCCCTCTTTCTATACTGTCTATATGTCTATTTCAAAGAAAATCTGTTTTTCCATGTAAAGAGAAATGAAAATATTGTACCAAGCAAGCAAACATTTTAAAAACATGTCTGAGTGCATCTGTTCTTCCCTTAGAAGTGTGTGTCAGGAATCTCCAGAGCTGCCTGAGGAAGGCAGATGTCTGAATTTCACAAGAACTTCTGGCGCTTTTGAAGGTCTCAGGCTGTTATTAGTTTTTTGACTTGTTCAGGTTCCATAAAGGCCCAGACAAAAAAGCTGCACCCAAAAAGCCACTGGGAGAGCATATAATTAATTGAGCCAAGGAAATATGCTGTATGCTCTGAGCAGCATGAACAGTTGTTACCTGTTCTGACACTTTGCATATAGTCCTGAAACAGTGATGGCTATTTCAAGCTTCTGCTGAGATACTTACGGTTTCAGGCAAAAATCATTTTATTCTAAGTGGCATTTGTACAGGATGTAGTCAAGTCCTCATTCATGATGAGGTAACAATGCAATACAGTAATAATAAACTTCAGTTGTGACTTTCTTCCTTTTCGTTACTATTTCACTCTTACTATCTCTCCCCTTTCCTATTACTCCTTTTCATCAGCTCACCAGAAAAGAATATTGGTTGAGCTTTGTCTCACATACTCAGCTTGCCTGCTGGGAGGCTGCCACAGCAGCTCTCAGCTGTAATGTCCCTGCTGGTGCTGTTGTTTTGCCCTCTCCACTCTGCATTGCAGGAGTCCCCAGGCAGGCCAGGTGAGATCTGTGTTCCTCATGTCACTGGTGCCCAACAAAGTCTCTGGTCCCTTCTCATGCCAACTTTCTTGATGTTCTCATATTCTTCCTTTTCTTGCCCAAGTCATTGATGGAACTATTCTCCAATACTAGATAGAAATATTTACTAGCTGCATTCTCAGTTATACATCACATTAAGCCTCTTTTTGTATAGAAAGCATCATATATGGTTTTTACTTATACTGTTTCCCTGACCATTTTGTGCAGCTATCACAATGTGTTGAAGATGAATGTCACAATGTGGTTGGCTCCTTTCTTCAGTTTACTGTCTTGTGGTTGCTTTTTTTAATAGGCTCAGCTGCCCCAGCAACATCAGGATCTCTCTCAGAGCACAATGAAAGATAATTCTTGCGGGGGTATGGAGGAGAGTTGTTAGGTCATATTTGGGACTGGAAATGTCCAGAATGATATTTTTTCTGTTATTTCCATGAGCCATTAATGTACCAGGTTTACAGTATATTGATCTGCATCTATTTCTCCAGTTTTAGAGATGAAGTACTCTTTCTAGTCATCAATCTTGGTTATTAATATACTCAGATTCTTAAAGAGGGATATAATTTGCTTCCCAGGCTTTCTTCATGTACTGCACGTCTTTGTGTCACCATCCCTGCTGCTCTGAACTCAGCAGATGGCTCTTTATAAGCAGGTGCTATTTTTTCTTGCTATTGGAAGAAATATATTTGCTGCTCATTCTGGCACCCATG
This sequence comes from Tyto alba, assembly GCF_018691265.1. NCBI lineage: Eukaryota > Metazoa > Chordata > Aves > Strigiformes > Tytonidae > Tyto > Tyto alba. The sequence continues at coordinate 12,825,879 of NW_024881261.1, forward strand.
AAAAAATTGTAAACTTTAAAGAGATATATTAAAAAATACAAATAAAATGCCTGTAAGAGTTATTGCCAAATTGATATTGGCCAACGGCACCTATTCAAGGCATTGGCAGCCAGAAATTAAGTATATAAGCCAAGAGTATTGAAAGAACCATTAAGAATGTTAAAAAAATAAAAAAGACAAATAAATCTCATATTGTGATGAATAGTAGCCAAGGAACATCTAATCATATCTGGGTAGCATTTGCTGAAATAACTCAACCAGACAAAAATGAAGAACATGAAAAAGATGGTGTAAAAATTATTGGAATGTTCTTTTTTTCTGACAATTTTTCATTAATCTTCAAGAAGGAATAAGGATTTATTTAAAACAAATTAAATTAAGCAGTGAGCACTAGAATACGGTTCCTCTTGATCTTGGTATGGCTATAAAAACATGACGTTCTCAGCAACTGCATATTAAGGGTTATGGAGTGGGGGTGCTTTTTGCACTTTTCCAGTCACGTCTCCCTAATAAACCAACATGCAGAACAGTGGCTATGTTCAGTTGAAAAACTGATCACTGGTGTAAGAAAATGTGAAATACATGAAACATCTAGCAAATGAACATACAAAAGACACACAACAAACTATCAACACCATGTCTATAGGCTTCCATTCCTTGATTAATCTATCTGGATTTTTTGCTTTTAATGGTAGCATGCCTGGAACTTCTTGGATATAATTAAGCGCAATATGGAGAAGGTGGCTCTGTGCATATTGTGACAAACTGACTTAAAAAAAATGAATGTTTACCAACAGATTGGACCAAAGCTTGATTTCTTCACTGTACAAATATAGATTTCATTGGGTCTTATCTCAGTAAATATTCATTCTTTCTTTTGTGTCGTTTAAGGAGGAGTAGCCTGGTTCTTTTCTGCTAGAGCTCTATTGTCATCAGTTATGGCAAGATAATCTAGTGATCTAAAAGCTCTGTGGAATGTCTCTCCCACAAAAGCGAAAATGTAAGAGCATATCTCTCTCTGTGTAACCCATAAGAATAGATGTCACGTGCATTTTGTTTAAGCCACACTCAGCAGTCAGTAAACACTTTCAGATTTGAACTGGTTCTGGTACATACTTAAGGACTGAGGAGCAGCTGGCTTGAAACTCAGAGCTGGATGAAATGAAATTTGGTTTAGGACTTGAAATTTCAGTGCAAGCTGCGTTAAGGACTTAATTCATTTTGATTCAGGTATATCACATGTTATGAACTTGCTCTAAGATCATGGAGCTGGTCAGTCAATGAGCAAAAAGTTATTAGTTATGAGTGAATGAGTGTTAACAATTTAAATGCTTCTCTTTGCTTGAATAGTAAATGGAGTTCACTGGTGTGCTGTTGCTGGCTGGTCCTGCAGACACTTACACTTGTAGGTGTAATGTTCCTTTGGGACTCAATTCCCTTTTGCTGCTGGGCTGCTCCTACAGAAGTGTGACAGGGTAACTTGTTGCTATCAGTCATTGTTAGCTGTACACAAACCACTCTGGACATAGTACTGGAAGATGTGTTCAGCTTTTACAAACTCCTCCTATGCAAGGCAATAGGAAATTATGCTTGGAAAGTCTGGCACCTCTGCAAAATCTTTACTTTTCATGCAGTTCCATTTCCTAGCTGCCACTGGCAATCTAAACCAATGATCAAGAAACAAATGCATTTCTTGTTTTCTCCTTTTTTCCAGATTTCGGAAACACTGGTCCAGAAACTGAACCAAAACCTGGTCCATTTTGAGTTGAAGCCAGGAGTTCGAATCCTTGTGCACGCAGCCCATTTAACAGCAGGTCAGTATCCTCTTTCTGTGTACACCCTCTCTGTTGCTCTGTAGTACATCAAGCAATATATTAATTGATTGTATTAGTGTGCTATTATCTGTATTTTAAACATTTCATATTTTTATGTCACAATAATAACTCAGTGTATGGACAGACATTATATGCCTGCTCCACCTCCCCTTTATCATGCCAAAAGATATAGTGACTTTTGCATTTATGGCTAAACATTTTGCTTATTTATGTGTAAAAATTTGCTGCTGTTGTTGGAAATGCAGTATAAGTAGCAGTAGAAATGTGTACTTATTGTCTGTCTTTGAAGTATTCAGCAGCTAAGCAGCACCATGGCATATTCAGCCTCGATCACACAGTGCAAAGGTTACCAGCTAGCCTTGGATATATTCAAGTATTCTAGAGTCAACAAACATTCAAAGCAACTAATCACAGCTCAGAAGTTGTTCAGCAGCCTGAAAGACTAGAATCAATTTACATATGCACAAATATATGATTAAGTATTTTGGACTTTAACTAATCCTATCTCAAAATGAGTCATCTCCAAAGTTCTGATATTTAATTACATGCATCTCTGTCTATTCTGTATGCTAAACCCTCATTTTACAGAACAGGCCCTATTTAACTATTACAAGAGATAGGACAGACAAATCCATGCTCAGGATTCGTAGGAATTCCTTTTCTCCATGAGCTGCTGGTAATTCTGATCAGTTGGTATCAGCTTCTTTTGCTAACTTGAAATCTAAAATTCTCAGTTTATTTGTACCAGCAAACTGCTCTTCAGAAAGCTTTTTGTGGTATGAACAGGTCTGCCCAAGCTGGTGTCAGTCCATTTGCTGCCTTGTCCATAAAGGGAAGAAAAAAAGGACTGTTAACAAAGGGTGTAATGAGAGTGCATTTAAATCCCCTCAGAAGACAGCCTTGGTGTTTGCAATATTTAATTTTTCCTAAGCAGAACTTGTTAATATCTTCCCTGGGAATATTGCTGCATATTTCTTCTTTCCATTAGCTATGGAACAGATGATCAGATGCTTACTTTTAGACATGTTAGAACCAAAAGCATAAAAAAGCAGAGATGCAGCACAGCTGAGTAATCTCTAAAGGAAAAAAAGAAAAAAAAAAAAAAGCTTGCAAAGTCAGTTTGATTTTTTTTTTCTCCTGTAGATTGTAAAAAAAAAGAAGTAATAGACATGACACAGAAGAATTTAATGACTTCACACTTATGATTTAAATTCATATACATTTTATATAATAGCTGTTATCAGAGAAGCAATCCTTGGCCTGAATTTTCAACTATGACCAGTGATAGTATATGTGCTTTCAGAAAATGCTTAGTACCTATCTCTTAAAAGAAGCATATCTGAAAGCATCTTATTGTGAGCTTCAAACGTGTAGTTACCTGTAATTGCTCACCAGTTTTGAAATTTTTTCTGGGCATTTAGTTTGCCAATGAACATGGCTGTTTTCCATTTTGGACAATGTTCATTAAAGTCAAGATCAAATCCCAGTTGAACATTTAGACATAACTACTTTAGCCCTGAATATCCTGTAGGCCTTTTCTGAAAAACTGTAGCTAGAAGGAATCACATTTGATATTCCTGGGAAAGGCTCATCTTTACCTCTTCTTACTGAAGGGACATTCCTTATTTCATGTAGTGGAAAGAGATTACATTTAAAATCACATATCCAGCTCTGCCTTTAATAAAAGATTAATCTGGATCCAAGTTTTGTGCTGTATAGGAGCCTCCTGCAGCTTTTTGAGAGTCAATCTGGGCATCAATGTATGAGGGAGAACACAGGGTCCCCAGCTGCTCCATCCATGCTCAGAGCTGCCTAAAAGCTGGGTAGCTCCAGTCCTGAAGCTGGATAGTAGAAGTACGGTAGCACTTTTCTGGGCTACAGTACTTTGTCTGCTGTCCTGAAAGTACCAAAAGGCAGGCCCTATCAGTGTGGCATACTACCACGCTAAATAACAGTATGGCCTCCAGACACATACTGAAGATTGTAAAAGGCAGACATTGTCAAAGATGCATAAAGGTACAAAGGTGGGTTTGCATAAGGGTCTGTGTGCTCTGCCTCGCCAAGGAATCATAGAAGACTGCCAGTACAGTCAGAATTAAAAAAAAAACCCTGCTGTTACTAAAGACAAAAATCAAGTCAGCAAACAAAATATTAGTGAGCGGCAGTGCAGAATACAGAAGATGTCCTAAGAATAAAAGTAGAGTTGGAAAGTGAAGACAGGCAAGAATTAAATCCAAGTTCTGGTGCTGGCTTATTACATGGTTTTTGAAAAGCTGCTTGCTTTCTCAGTGAAACAGGGATATTTATCTAGTTCCCAGAGTAATAGAGCGATATTCTTGTAAATATTTAAGATGCAGAATGCTTTGCAAATGCAGAATATTTTCTCAGAAATAAGTAATGTTAGGCTGAGCCTGTGTTTGAAAAGTAGTCTATGAGAAGATCAGTCTTGAGTTCCAGCTGTTTGTTTTTTTAATGGATTCTGGAACATAAATGAAAGGGCTTACAGGTATTTGTGCCTTCTTCGTTCTGCAGTCAGTGAGTGTCCAAGTGTTCTTAAGCCAAGTTCCATGCTGTCCTGTTTCTTGCTGGTGCAGTCTGAGCAGAGGGTGCTCGGCTCATACATGCTATGTAAATACATGATCTTTGTGCTCACCGAAGATGCACAATTTTATTTGTATTTACACGCACACCAGGAATGAGTACTTTTTGTCCATACGAGATGGAAACACTTATTTGTCCTGCAAGGTAGGCTTTGTTGTACTTCTCTTCAAAGCCGCTGGTGAGATGTGATTGCTGTAACTGGCTTCATTCACAGTGTCCTACTGGAACATTACAGGATTTTGTCTCTTGCAGAAATATGATTCAGTAAGAATGCAAAATGAGCCTGGACTGCCAAACTAGATATTAAAAAGCCCAGAGAGCAGCCACTGTGAGGTCTTTCAGGGAATATGGCTCCTTATCAAGCTTCAGAAGTCATGACTCAGTTCCCTGTTTAAATAAACGGCCCAATTTCATGACATCAAAACTTGGGAATAGTTCAGAATTTGACAAAATGCCAAAAGAGAGATTTACTTCACTGCTAGAAACTATTGTTTTGGTTGTCAAGGAAGAAGACAAATTGTCCTTTTGAAATCCAAGCTTTTATAAAAAATTAAATAAAGAAAAGCAAGGAAACCTGGAACACAAGCCAGCACCAGAAGCAGTCCCTACCAAACACAATCCAGGGGGATGCACATGGCCCAGAGGTGCTGCTCTGGTCTATGGTCTCTCTTCTTTCCCAGCCTTTTCACTGTAACTATTGGACTCTGGGTAGCTATCGGCTGTAGTTGACTGAACCACAAAGCTCATGTGTTTTTGCAAGTGCACATGTATGTATATGTATACCTACATTTATGTTCTCATGCCTCAGTGCACGTGTATGGTCCTCCCTGTGTGTGTGCCTGGTTATGCACAGCAGCAATTTCTGCAACAGAGGAGCTGCAGGGAACAAAAGTGCAGGTCTCTAAACTGTCTTGGTGTGGATGTTCAAGCAGAACCTGTAGAAATGCGCATGTGTGTATGTGGGGTGTGTGTGTGTGTGCTGTATGTGAGCATATGCATTCCATGTAGCACAGAAGAATGACAGGCATTGTCTTCAGCACATTTCACACCTCCATCTTCTTTGTTCAGGCCACACTGGAGGATGGATTAATTTATGGCAATTACGGACAACAGATTGCAATCCATTCAGTATGGTCATTCCTTCTACTCATGAAAAAGAAACCAAACCAATGTCCCCAACCCAACAGACAACAACCTCAACTCTAAGGCAGAGTAAAGTATACCAATATTCCTCACAAAACAGCTAAACAGCTGTTTATTAGCAGACTCTCAGTGCAGCTTTATAACAAGAACATTGAGTGATGCTGAGCCTGAATCGGTTGGAGAGCCACTTTGTCATCCCACAGAACTGCAGAGACCCACAAAATACAGGCACAAAGGGGACAGAGTGGAGATGTGTGAGGAATTCATAGTAGCGGATCATGTTACTCCTGTGCCTTACCTTCCTGAGGATAGACTGCTTGCTCTGGGAAGAAGTTTTTCACTTCTCTGTGTAAATTTGGGCTTTATCAGGCTGGGTGTGACAGCTGAAAATATGTGTGCATGTGATGTGTGTGCCTGAGTAAGTATTTGCTTGTGTGTGCGTGTTTTCTTGTGTCTCCTGGCTCTAGTTTAGGATCGATCTGTTCAGTGCATGTGAAGGAGGGGCAAAGGAAAGAGGATGTGTATGACAGCAGTTCAAGTTAACTTTCACTGCCTTGCAGAGGAAGGCACTACCTGTTCTGTGTGTAATGCCAGGTAGAGACAGTCAGAGTGGATGTATGTGCTGTGTGCATTAGCTCTGTGTAATGGCACAGCTATAGCTTCATGTCTGTCTACAGTGTGTTTTATTAGTGTCTGCATGAACAACTGAGACTACCTATGTGTGTCCCTTTTTGGATGCTAGGTGTTTTTCTTCTTGTGTGTGTGTGTGAGTGATGGAAACTATTTAATACAAATTACTTTGTATTTCTGGGAAAGCCATGCTTCTGGCTGGTTTCTGTGCCCTTATTTTGCAAGGGGCTATGAAAGGTTGTGAGCAAAACTCTGAGGAGAAGCGCAAAGAGACTTTTTGTTTGATTAGAGTTGGTATTGATGTGTTGTTTTTTTTTTTTCTTGAACCTGTTCACCCTCTTGCGTGGAAGACTTGTAGAAGAGTGAGCAAGGCACCAGGGGAAAGAGAGTAGAACATGTTCAGAAGCGTAGGAAGGGAATATAGGAAGAAACTGGAAATGTCAGAGGTATGAGAAGAGCTTGCCATGATAAGGCATGGATGCTGAGGCAGTGTCTGTAAAGGGCACTGCACTTCTGGTCAGGAAGGAACAGGACTGAACAGAGAACAATACCTGTGGGGAGCACCATTCCTTCAGTGGAATTGAGGAGCCAGTTGCTCATTATTCACTATGTATTGAGAACTACCCAAATTAGCTCTAAGCAAAATAGAAAGTCAACATGACAAGTTAGCCCACGGATAGCTCCAGGATCATCGGGAAAATGCCAGTTTTGGTTTCTAAGTGACCTCATTTGCAGCTGCCTTAGGTAACTGTCTGCAATGTGAGAAACTATGTTTCAGGCAGTCCTTTAACAGGTCAGAGAAGAGAGGACTCTAAGGATAAAGCTATGGGACTTCACATCAAGAGGTGGGTTGAGCACCACTAGTGGTCTGAACCCAGGTTTCTTCCCAGGTGGATTAGAAAGAGAGAAGCCCTGAAGATGTGTGGACAGATGAGGCCTGCTACAAGTGCAATAAGCTGAGAATAATTGTTTCTGGAGGGAGCAACTTCCACTCCAGCCTGGGGGTGGCTCTAACCTTCTCCCCCTCTCTTGCAGCTCCCCTGGTGGACCTTACTCCCAGTCACAGTGGTTCGGCTATGCTGATGCTCCTCTCTGTCGTTTTTGTGGGGCTAGCCGTGTTTGTAATCTACAAGTTCAAAAGGTATGACCCTCCCTGAGCCATTTCCTTCTCCCCATTGCTGCCTTTCACTGAGGTTTGGGTTTTGTTTTTCTGTTCTTTTTTTTTTTTTTTTTTTTTTTTTTTCACAGTGATTTGTTTCTTGGTTTGTAAAAGCTGATACTACATCATCTTCCAGAGTACCCCACAATGATGGTTTCTGTTAATGTTTTAGGAAGATTCCTGGCCTTAATATATATGCACAGATGCAGAATGAAAAAGATCAAGAGATGGTCAGTCCAGTCAGTCAGAGGGAAAGCATACCTAATGTCCCTCAAAGTGAGCTGATGAGCCCTGAGCAACTAGTAGATGAGAAGTTGGAAGTCCAGCCCATAGGTAAATAACTTGCAGCATCCCGCAGCTGGTCAGACTCTTGACATAATTGGCTAACCTTCTTCTCAGCCTCTCCCCTTCCCGTATTCCTGCACACTCCTCCTCCCATCCTCTTCTGCTGCAGCATTAGTTTTGCTACAGGAAACCTTGCTAACTCTTCCCTATCCCTCACTGCCATGTAATGAAAGGGAGGGGAACAACTTTAGGCTTTTTCTCTCTCCTAGTTGCTCTATGTAGATCCCCTCCCCTTCTGAAATATCCTGCCAGCACTTAACTTGCGCTATAAGGCAATTTAATTTATTTGCTGGGGCTGATATAGTTGCGGGGCTAAACCCCACATCCAGGAGGATTTCAGCCACCTTCACTGGGAACATGGAGGTGAGCAGGTGATTTGGTAAGTCAGATATAAAAGCTAAAATATTTGTTGATGTTTTGACTGCTGTGGCCTTTGTTCTGTGCCAGACCTTGTTGACAGCAGCAATGCTAGCCTGGCTGATTCCTAGGGAAATGGAGCAAAACCTGGGAGCTCAGCACTGGACAGCTGGGTGGGTTTGCCCCCAGGCTGATTTTTCCCACATTCCTCTGTGGTTGAAAATTTGAAAAGCAGATTTTCATAGGGCCTAAAGTGAATAAGCTTGACGTGGGTATACTGGGATCAGTCACACATTTGCTCAAGCGTATATGTTTTCTGTTGCCCTGACTACAGTAAAAGTCTTGGGATGGAGCAGGGCAGTTTCAGCCTGGGCACATGTTCTGCTAAAGCCAGCATTGCTCAGGCATTGCTCAGTTTCACTTGTGAGGTGACAATTCTGCAGGCCTAGACAAGAGGTACAGTACAGGACCCTTGGAAATAAGGACATACACCTATTTAAGTTTATAGATGTTGTGACTTGCTGAGTGAAGCACAGTGGTATCTGAGATACTTTATTTGCACAGTTTCATTGGCTTAATCAAACCTTAGATCCCACCTGAGGAGGTCCTTAAAATGTATGGGAGGGTTTGCTAAAGCAGGCTTGGAGTCATAGCTGCTGCAGAGAGTGAGCAAGGGGAAGAGCAGTTAAAGGAGGGAATGTGATGTGCTAAGATTGTGGCCTGTGAAACAACCTTGGAGGAAAAAGAAGAAAGTCTCTTGATGAAACTGATGTCTAAGCTGGAAGCCCCACTGCAACCCACACTGATCTCTCCTCACTTGTTCACTAAGGAGAGATCTGGTAGCTATTAAAAGCTTTTAAGCAGCTATTCATCAACAGACCTGGACATCCCTGCTTAGCAGAACACAGGATGGAGTGAGGGGACCAACCTTCCCATGTGGTGTTCCCCATACAGAGCAACCCCAGGCCACAGTCCAGAACCCAAGGAAAGGAAATGCAACCAAGGTAGTCTGGACAGAGGACTTCCAAAAGGCTTGTGGATCACCAAGAGGTTTCAAGCCAAGACCCGGAGCGGTGGGTCCTAAACTTTACCAATTATTTTTTTTTGCTTGTTTGTTTTGTTTTGTTTTGTTTTTTTCTTTTTCCCCCCAGAAGTCTCCAAAGAAAAATTGATATAAGATGCTAAGGGAGAAACACCCAATTTCAGGAACTCTCTTTCTAGAGTTATAATGGCTTTGAACTTCCCCTTGCTAAAAGAATGTAATGACCATGGTTCATGTTGTTCCAGAGGTAGGGACACACATATTTTCACAGGTCACTTACACTGAAGTGGCAAGAGTCAGTCACCTGCTGGCTCTATTCAGTGTACCTTCAAAACTGTTCCTGCTCATGCTAGAAACTAAACCCTTGAAGCCTCTACGATAAGAGTAGTCCAAAGCCAATTTTGGGGGTAAGTTTTCATTTGGTGCAACTATAGCATTTCTGGCTTTCTACAATAGCCAACATTTTGTGTGTTTCCCAGTTGTGCTACTGGACACTGTATTGAACCAGAAATTGACCTTTAATAACTCTTTGGTTTGCACCTGTAACTGCAGTAGCGAGCACAAAAGGTAAATGTGTGGGATACATAGACTCAATTCTCTATCAAAAGGAATCAGTCTGACAAACTTTGTAAGTGTTTTTCCATCCTGTCAGTAAGATAAATGAGGAAACTAAATCAGAGCTCATTGACAAAATGAAAAGGTCTGGACCTAGGTGTGAACAGAATAGAAAGTGCAAAGGCTCTTCACTTTTCTATACAACCACCTCATCTGTTTCTGGAAATCAGCAATTTCTTTTTTTAATGAGTTTTCTTTCTTTTGGGAAAACAAAGCAAGACTGTAATTGGGTGTTTCTCTTTTATATGCTTGTTCAGAAGCCAGGTTTTTTCAACCCTTTTGACTAACATTCAGGGATCCTTCCTTGGAGCAATCTGAATTAATGTCCCTGGATCGTTTAATTTTCTCTGCAAACTCTGGCAGCAAAAAACCACAGTTCCTATTTTCTGGATGAGCGTGGTTTAGACTCTTCTTTTGGAAATGCAAGCTTAAAGTTATTTATGAAATCTCAACACCTTATCACTGCAAATGAGTTACATGTTTCCTCTGAGGACCTCAACCCCTCCTTCCCTCCACCCCTCTGCTCTGGCCTCTCCCTCTTCTGTTCAACATCAGTGAATCATCTTCATTAGCAAAAGAACAGGACATTACCTTCAGTGTTTTGAATGACAAGAAAACATTTCTGAGAAGAACATGTCAGTCTGGAACAGTTGAATTCCCAAAGGCCAACAGGGTGATACCTTCAAACATCTTCCTTGGCTAAATGCACTTGTTGTTTACTGAATCTCTTATTTTGTTCTTTCTTTGTCACAGGAAGTATTTCCACAGCTGCTGAGCCCCAGAGCACAAAAGAAATCCCTACCTATGTAAATGGTTGAATTGAGGACACCAATATATCTCTATATCTAAAAAAAAGAGGAGAGATCACTGCATTTGGACTTTTTAATTCTTCAGATGACAAAGGGTTTTTAGCTTTAAGCCTGTGCATGTGGACATTATACCAAGACCATAGTGGAACTGCATTGTACAGGTGTTCAATTTTAGTGGGGGGTGGGGGGAGAGGAACTAGTACCACTATTCACTCCTGCGGCCCTTCCCCTCATCCCTCCACTCTCTTTTTTCTGATCTGTCTCTAATTTGTAGAAAATTCATAATGATATAGGCCAAGATTATGCATGGGGGTCTCTTCTTTAGAGAGAGGGGTGGGCTGGGATGTGGGGGGAGAAGGGCTGGGGGAGGTGGGAGGGAACATTTAGGGTTCTTGGCATTAGATTTAACTGCTCTGTTAGCACTTTGGGCTGCGGGAGGGCTAGCTGCCCCAGCAGACTTTCATAGGACACACAAAAAAAAAATCACACTGGAGTTTAAAGGCACTGAAAATATTCTTGGTCAATCTGGTTTTTGTCTTTGTTTAGGCTCTGCCCTTCATTTCTCTAGCTGCAGCTGCTGCCTGTGCCCCACGGCTTCAAGGAGGCTGAGTGTGAGTGTGGGTGATCCCAACCGCAAAGCCAGGCTCTTTCTTAAAACAACTTTTTTAGCCTGCTTACACCAAGACATCCCACTGATAGCACCACAGAAAGATAACTTTTTGCCTCCTAACCTTGAACGGAACAGAACTTGCATGCATTACAGGCAGGGAGGTCTGTCCGTACTGCAGTTGCAGGAGATTTTTGCCAGCATGAATTTACACTGTATTTGTACCAGCCTTACACCTTCCATTTTGGCTAAGAGAAAGCCCTAGTAACACCCTCAGCTGCATTGAGTGCTGATTTATGGATTTGTGTGGGGAAGTCCCATGAGATCTCTGCCTTTTGGGAGTCACCCCAAGGCCTGTCAATTTTTTGAAAGACAGCTTGTCCATAGAATAGAGAGCAGGGAAAGCTCTATGCACAGTTCCCTATGGTCTTTTTGGCAACACCCCTTGGTTGCAGATTTACAAACTCCTGCCACTCTGAGCAGAGGAGGGACAATAAAGGAGGATTCGGCCTGAGATTGTTGCCATGCATTTTGAGTCCCAGCATTACAGAACCACTCTTGTACAAGATTTGATTTCTTACCAATAAGTTAAGCTTGTATCTTACACTGCAACTAGAAATGTTGTTGCAGGACACGTTCACCTAGACTATGCAAGGGAACAGCAGGAAATCAGGCTTATCATACCTCGAACAAGTCCTCCCAAGACACTGGATATCTGGCTGAAGCTTAACCCATGGCCATTACAGCTGTTGATTTCCAACTCAACTCAGGTAAACATAGCACCAGGGTTTTGGTTTGAGGTGCAAAGAGAGAAATACAGCAACCAATCTACACTTACTTAACTATGTTGGGTGAAGGCAAATAGAGGCCAGTTCATAATCAGTGTAGCACACTCAGGAGGCACCCTGATTTCTGACATGAGTGGATTTTGTTCAATAGACATTGCGCGTGGCAGTCTGAGACAAAAACAGGAAAAATCAGAGTTGTTGGTATTGCCCAGAGTGCTGGGGCAGGGGTTTGGTGGTGATGGTGGTGGGTTTGAATTTCTCTGTCACAAATTGGGCACAAGTGCAAATCAACCTGCTTGCTGGCAAAGAATAAAAGTGACACCATGTGCAAGAACGTTAGACTCATAGTAGTTAAAGGATAATCACAGTACATAGTCCTCTGCCTCTTTCTGTAGTTTCTCTGAAGACAGGTAGAAACACAGCAGTTTGTATGGCTTTGCTATTGGCTTTGCAACTACAGCTCTAAGAAAGATGGGAAAGTTTTGACAGCAACTGTATAATTCTCCCCACTGAAGTCCAGCATTAGCCAACTTATTTTTATAGTAAGCCAATCAAAAAGTTTTCCTACAGTATTGGAAAAATTTCTAATTTTAAAATTACTTTTTTTGATGTACTTTTTCATCTTCTTTTTCCCTTTCGTTAAATACAATGTAGTGTAATGTATAATTGCTATTGTTTATTGCTTTTACAGTCATATTTATTAAACAGATTATGTCTCTAATTGAAGGCCTGTGTTTTTGTTGCTCATTTTAGCTCTCCATCCCCTACTAGAATCACTAACAACATCAAAACAGTAGGAAGTTGATAACTTCAAAAAGAAAGGGGTGTTCAGTAAAAGTGGGAGTAAGTGGTGGTAGTGTGCTTCTGAAAATATAGTTCCCAGAAGCAAGATGCCAATATGAAGGTAACTTTCTCAGTCCTCAAAGTGCTTTATAAAGTGAAACTTGGTACTGTGATCGCTGTTTTATGGATGGGGAAGCTGAGGGATGCAGAGGTGCAGTGCTGTTTTTCTGATTTCCAAACAGGCGATGGTAGAACTGTAAACAGCTTCTGGAACACCAGCTCCATTCCCAGCCCATCGTTATCCTTGCTCATACACGCTCTCTCTCTACAAATTCACTTTAAAATATCTTTTTTGACTACCCTTTTGCCAACACTGAGAAAGCAAAGTTTAAATTATTTTCATTACTGGTTAATCAGGTTTTACATGTGAAGAAAAGGAAGCATAGGAAGTTTCTGTTGCCTTGCCAGATGACAGTGGATGCATGTTACTGAGGAAAAGAAACAAAACACAGCTCTCTGCTTTTCAAGTCAGGATGCAACCACCAAATCATTCTACCTCTCGTGACTGGCTCCTGGTTCAGTTCTCTAGGCTTTTTTGTATCCCTGGCATAAGAATTTATATACACACATAAGTAGTCAAAGATCTGGGGCTCAGGCACCATCACCAACCAAGGCTGTGGTATCATGTCAGGTCCAGGAATGATGAGTTTGCTTATTGGAGTGTGTAGTTTCCACATCCCGGGAAAATTCCAGTATAATTACAATTACCAGCCTAAAACGTTAAAGCAGCCACTGCAGCCTTTCTTCACCTTTCATTCAGGGTGGATGAACGGCTGGCGCAGCCGTGGCTGTAGTGCAGGTGACTCAGAGATTCGTGTGTAGATATAATCTGCATTTATAGTTTAAGTGCCCACCTGAATTAGCAGACATCTGTTCTGGCCATAAACAGTAAGTCTGGTTTTGGCAAGCATCTTTAAAGCATTTTCAGATCATTCTTTTCAGCTTGTGGTGTGTTCTGAGGCAGACTGATTGTTATTTGTAGTTATTGTTTTCTGGGTTGTATAACAACACAGCAATTCACTGCTAGTGGCTGAACACAGAGACAATAAACAAAGTAAACACCAAATACTTATAAAATCCAACATTAATTTTCTTTGAGCATATTATCATACCGTGAGAGAATAAAAAAAAAGTTCATTATCATTTGTCAGACAGAGCAGGCAGTTAAAATATGGTTAAAAACTCAAATTATTTTCCTAATTTGATGTTGATTTTCTACCATCATCTTAACTAGCATAAAACAGACATATGGATGGATCAGACATATTGGCTTCAGAGAGATTTATACTTCACCTAGCTGGACGTTTGAGCTAATTAACTGGATTGTCTTTCCTGGAAATAAGTAGGTGTTAGTGTTTAAATATTTTGAAGGATCTGGGTCTCAAACAATTGCTTGCTGTTAATATGTGGCTACATTTATTTGCTTAAACTTTTGCTGGAAAGCAAGAGTCTTAAAGCACTTGCTGAAATGCTTATGCAAATGAAGCAGGAATTTCCCGTGACCCTAAACGAACCCTGTCTTGGTCCTGTCACCTTCTGCTGAGAATTCCTGACAAGTGCATTTAGTCAGGTACCTAGAGCTGATAACAAGGGATTAGTGTTTTATCTGTGTGCTGTCATCTCTCATTGAATGCATGGAAAATTTCTTTGCCACATTATATCTCTAGGTACATTGTGTTTTAAGCATTACCCCTGATTGCAGAACTACCATGTTCATGATGTTAAAAAAGAAAACTTTGTTTTCCTTCAGTTAATGAGATGCTGTCCTTGCATTTCTTTGTGAAACAGAATAATAAAGCATGTGAATAAATAATACTTGAGCTAGAACAGATCCTTTTAGTTCAGTGTTGGTATGAACCTGGCTATAATACCCAGAAAAGGCTGAAGTCAAATTGTTTTCTAATTGATAAGATCAAAGTGCTATCTTGTACAAAGTCATCAGCCTAAGACATATGTTTCATCTACAGTTTTAACTTTAGCTTTTTCTTTTCCGTTATCTGCTACTGGGGAATATGACTATCTGTTACTGTTCACTGTGCCAAAAGCAGGACACAGAGGAAATCTGTGTTATGTATTTCTCAATGTGAGAATTTCAAGATGTCTTCCTTGTTGTTTGCACTGTGGTACAGCCACCCGAGTGCTAGGTGCTGTATGCACATCAGTAGAGGTGACATTGTAACTGGGTAAAATGAACAGAACAAGGGAACAAGTTTTCTCACCACGTCTGTATGGCAGATTCAATCTCACATTGTATTTTTGGGCCAATTTGGCAAGTGGATCTTAACCAAACCTTCTTTACATGAAAAAACTCAGCACTGTGTATGAGAGCTCTGAATGACAGCCCAGCATCTAAACAGCCCAACACAATATAGGATTAATGACTTCAGTCCTAGGAGGTAGACTCATGGGAGACCACCCAGCCTTCCAGGGAAGCAGGTCCATGCCATCCTGTCTGTGCAAGGGCTTGCTTTCTGCTAGGGTAAGTTAGAGAGATTTGAAGTTTGTCTAATTTATGTTTTTTTCTCTAGGAATTTTATGAGCTTTTTTTAGCAGAGAGAGTATCATGACTAAAATACATCCAGTCAAATATCTAACCTTGACTCTAAATGCTTAGAGAGTAGGGCCATACTTGGGTTTTTCTAATGACCTCCCACCAAGCTGTAATAGTTCATTCATGTGTAAGCAGAATAGGAGCCAGACAACTGTTGGATTTCCTCAACTTCTTTGAGGCCATAGCACATCCAGCTGTTGTGGACACAAGTATCACTAACAGTAGCCAGGATATTGCTTATGTTGTGCTTCATATTCAAATTAATTGTATAGTAGGATCCCAACCAGAATCGTCAGTCTGTTGCAAGGTGCTGTATCCACCAAACTGCAGGGAAATAAGCTACAATCCCCAAGTTTTGTAGTTTTTATAATATTTTATGGAGAAGTCCTGAGAGACAAAGGTGCAAGAGAAGAAATGTAGCAAAGCTGTTGAGAGGAGAGTCACGTTTTCCTGCCTTCAGTACAACAGAGGTGCAAGAAAAAAACCCTCCCTTTTTGTAACAAATTCCTCCTCCAGCCTTCCCTAGACAAAGTTGGATATGGTGGTGTTTCCAGGACTGCAGCTACCCTGGCAAATAATTGCTCCCCAGCCCAAAAGCATACGCCACTCATCCCATGGACCACGTCATTCCTTATCGTGGCCCCAGAGGCAGCTGGAGGGTAGAGCTCTGAAGTGCTCATTGGACTGACAGCTGCCTCCGCTCTTGCTGCAAAAAGATGAATAATGCAAACAGCATTATTTAAATGTAGTGTTACAAAGTGCTTTAAGGAAGAAACCCTTTGATTATTAACCCTGCCTGCATGGAAGGAAGATCCTTATTCTGTCACTGCAGAGAAAGCCTGAACTGAGGGGCTGAACCCCCGTCTCCTCACCAGAAGGGTCTGGGATGCAGCATGTCTCCATCTCCCCACATGTGCAGTGCACTCCCGACTGAGGGTCCCTCCTGGGGCTGAGGCAGCCTCAGTGCAGAGTCCTGCTCTTGGCATCTTGGCCAAAGCTGGAAACCTTCCTTAACATCTGTAGCATATATGGATATTACACGGACTGCCCATTTTAAGTGATTCCTGCCTAATGGCACCTCAGGTGAGTGGATGAGACTCAGCACTGTAGAGAAGTGAATGCTGTGCATCCTGTAGAATATTTACATGAGATGTTTCACAAGAAATAACTTTTTACTGCTTTCCACACCTGCATAGACCCACCCAGGGAGGGTGAGATCCAAACCACTGTAATCCTCCTTCATGCTCCCCTGAAGCTACAACAAGTCTATAGCAGAGACCTGAGGCTTCTTCCCTTCCTTCTGTGGCCTTATGTGTGAGGTGAAGCTGTTTGGACTGAGCTGCAGTCCCCTAACCAGCTGCACCTATGTGAGTCTCTGGAAAGTGCTTGCTCAGGAGATCCAGAAGGAACACTAATAAATGTACAACAAAAATCCTTCTTCAAACCCTGCTGCAGAGCCACAGGACTGGAGAGACTGACCTACGAGACACTGATTTCTTAAACAAAATCTTGAGTGGGTCATTCATGGAGTAGGTTTTCCCCTGCTGCTGCGTTGGCTTGTATAGATAAAAGTGTTTTCCACTTCAGATGAACTTGCAGGAATATTGTTTGGTTAATTTGTGTTCCATTAGTGACTAGAGGCCCTGGCACTACTAACTGTCACAGGATGAAAGACAACATGTACCCAAAATAATTTGCAGCTTAGGGAGGAAATTTTCAAAGCCACAGAAAGTAGTTAGTTTTCCAGCCAATGTTTACACTTTGAAAAACATTTCCTTAATGGACAAGACAGAGGCCCTTCCGGAGTCCAGAGGCTTTTCTTCCTCACTTTAAGTCCTAAAATACAGCAGTTGGGTTATTAATCTCACTTGCCATCACATTCAGCTAAGCCTGAACCAGGGGCAGAACCAGCGTGCCGGCTGAGCTTGGATGTGGCTGCAGAGGAAAGTTCCATAGTTAGGCTGCTGACAATGCCCCATCAGAAAGGCTGACCTGCCTCTGCATTGACTCATTTTTCATTACTAGATTATTTTTTTTCAGTGTGTCTTCATGTCATGTTGACCTCAAAACTTACCTCATTGTCTGCTACTGTGGACCTTCCTCTCATGAGGGTACCCAAAGACAGCCCACAGCCTTCAGCTGGCCTCAGTGTTTATCTGTAAAACAGAAGCCCTTATTTCCTTTACAGGGGTTTTTAAGGTTCCTCGACCCTTTGATACAGTTAGAAGAGCTTGTTACTTCTAAGGCACAATCAGGGTTATTGGAGTTAACTTCCGGGGAAAATAAACACTAGTTTATTTTCAGCAACACTTTGTTGCTGAAGCTATTCAAGCACTTAGTGTGCATTATGGTGTAGGAGAATTAAATTTAGCAGCTCTTAACAAAAATTAAATTATGATCCGTCCATAGCAATCTATTTTGCTTTCCTGTTAATCTAAACATTTTCATTAATTCAAAACAATGATTCTTTTCCTTGTAATTATTGCACCCTTTTTTTTTCAAAGAATGTTCTGATTTCAGGGAGATAAAATTTACCTTCAGTACTTAGTCTTGGTTGAACTTTTCCTTCATCTATATAACACTGCTAATTATCCTTCAATTGAGATGATAATGTAGAAGGCAGACAACATTATTTTGTTGAATTGTTTGAACTAGATTCTAAAAATAGATTACTGTATTTGCTCCCTTTTGAAATTCTGATTTCCACATTGTGCGTAGCAAGATGCTAACATGCTTTTTTTCAAAACCTGCAGAAAAAGAAAGCATCAACTCTTGAGAAACAAATAGATAACGAGGAGAAAAAAATAGTATTTCTAGCTCTGGAGTTGAAACCTATTTTCAGATCTTGCCCTCTTTTCCCTAGTATTCATGAAAAATCATGCACAGATTAAACAATAGCAAAGCTAGGACTTGAGCACCTGGGGAAATAATAATAATAATAATAATAAATAATAATAACAAAAATACTACTACTACTACTACTACTAATAATAATAATAATAATATAATCTGTCTTTGTTCTGATTTTTCCTTTTTTACTAAATGATGTCTGAAAGAGCATTAACATCATATCTACAGAGAATCTGCACCAGCTACCTACAGACACGTGCTGGTTGGATTAACTGGATACTAGCTAGCCTTTGATTTTGGCATCTTTGAATAGTTGACTGCTTTTCCAATGGACTGTAAAGTGTATAGTTAAAAGGAAACTTTTAGAAGCATACAGAGGACCCCTTGTGTGAATTGTAGTCATATTTTTCAAAGAACTAAAAAGCTTTTCTTTTTCTTGAAGAACAGATGAATTTAAAGGATTTGTTATAAACCCAGATTTGAGAGACCATCAGAGTTATCAAGGCCCATTGTCATACAGAATTTGGCAGCAGATCTGAAAGATGAAAGTATTTGCATTGTGAGTGTTTCCACTAACATGGAGTTTCTTCTTTACAACCTGATCCTGAGAGTTTGAACCCAGAACGGAAAAAATGTAGGAACAAACTCCACTACTCAGGTGCTGCGTGATGTTGGCATACAGGTATTTGCAGAAAGAAAGAAAGGAAGGGGCCTCCAGGGAAAAAGGCTGTCCTAGGAGCTACCTTTCCCTCCTGTAATCCACAGGAATCCCTTTCCTCATAGTCTTGCCAGGTCTTGCTCTGATGTGATGGTTTGAGACAGCAGAGAACCTGATGTGGTGGTCCATATGGTCCCTTCCCATCCTATACCTCTGTGCTGTCTTCTCTGGCCTCCTTTGTCACAGGCATTGTAGCTGAACAATTCTCAGCTGGGAGAGGGGCAAAAGGGGATGGAATGGAGAGATGTGGTGAGGGTAGAGAGTTTTGTAGCAGAGTTGCATTTCTGTGTGAAACTATTCGGCAGTTCTCCAGTCAGTGTAGGCAGTTGCGTCGGTAGGTAGCTTTGGGAAGGACCGATGCCACTGTAGATAACCGTTGCAGTGAAGCAAAGCCTCAGCTAAGGTAAGGTGGTGAATGCAGTGAATCGTACGGAGAACAGCACTGGGTCCAGCTGAGGAAGTTCAGCTGAAATGGTTCTCAGGAAAGCTCCCTTAGCTGCGAAGACTCGGAGGTGCGCTCCCTGTTAGAAGTGCTGCCTGGAGTTCAACACCCCATGTTCACCTACCAGAAACCCTATCAGCTAATAAATTGTGTCACTGATTACTCACACTGATGCAAAGTGTCCTCCACGAAGCTGTTCCAAAAGCTCCTGCTGAGAAGATTTCTCCCGTCTTTCCAGGCTGACCCACATTTATTGTCACCCCTTGCTGATTAATTGCTAAGACAGCACCACTGAGGATCATTATGCAAAACCATCTCCACATCCATTGGAAATACCATTACTGTGTTTTTAATGCCAGATATTTTTTCAAAAATGAAGTGACATTGCAGGAAAATAAACAAACCCCTAATCTGTCACATTCTTTTCTTAAAAATATTACTGTTTTATTAATAAATTGGGAACTTTTTTTTTTAGTAAAACAGTTCCCATTTTCATTTTTTTCTAAGACAGCATCTTAAAGCCTTTTAGAAGACACAACAAAGAGGAAAAATAAAAGCCCATTTCCCTTTATCAAAAGATTTTACTGATGAAGATTGCCAGACCATTTCCTTCTGAATCTTGTTTAGTCCTACAATACCAGCATAGTAATATTTTGTAGATTTTGAGATATGTAATACCACTATAAATAATATGTATAAATGCAGCCAGAAGGTTCCTCCAAAAAAAAAAAAAAAAACCCTGTGAACACTGAGGATAATTAATTACCTCGTTTTTTGTTTGTTTGATTAGCATTCTCAGTTGCTGCAAACATGGTCATGATTATCATATTAACTAGCAGACACAGTAATCACCAACAGACAAACCTGCAGGTTACAACTGAAGTTAGTAAAGAATCCCATTCTTAATTACATTCACTAGAATATTACCTTAGCCTGAAGACTCATAAATAGATCTTGTTTTTAAAATCCCTTTCAGCCAAATAACCACTTAACTAATTTCAAATTAAGTATCTTAGGATATCTTATAATATCATCTAGAGAAATGCTTCTTCCCAGCTATAAAAAGAAAAGAAAAAGTAAATAAAACATTATTTTCAATGGGATTTTAATTTATTTTTCTAAACGTGAATTCAGCATTTGGCCGCCTTGGAAATCATCATCTTTCATTTACACCCAGACTGTAAGCACTAATACATGTTCACATAATTATGTCAATGTACCTAGGTCATAATTATCAACTTCTGTATCTTTGCTTTTCACAAACACTCCATCACTGCTGGAAGACTAACTTGCCATTATCTCTTTCAATGAATAGTGAATTTTTCAAAGAATTAGGTTTTTGGAAGAGGAGAAACCACATGGTACAGTAATTTGAGGGAAATTCTGTCAGGCTTTTTTTTTTTTTTTTTTTCATTTTTTAGTTTTGTTTTAAATACGTTGGTTTCACTGGAATGGAACATCTCTATGTCTCCTCACTGAGCTTCTTTATTCACCAGAGCAGAACAACAGTGACAAATCTGTCTGTCTCTATTGCTGAGGCGTTCATAGCAACCAGCAGTGTTTGCTACAGAGGGCCCAGCAGTTCCATGTTTTTTTGAAGTGCAACAAAGACAGTTTAACTCTCATCTGAGATCTTTTCCAAAATAACAAACTGTAGGAGGAACATCCTGGAACTGGGTGCTGGAGGCGCTAGGGTTGGGAAGCCCCTCCAGACGAGCCCGTGCAGCCCTGCAGACATGGTGCTCTGCTGTGGGATGTGCTGGGGTCAGGTCTGCTTCGACATGCTGACATTGACAGGATGGGGAGCCAAAGGGAAATGCAGATAGTTTCCCACTATTTTTTCTTTTGTATGGATGCTCTGTTTTCCCCGACATCTCTTGTTGGGGTTATACCACAAGACATCATCCAGAAAGGATGATCCAGGGTTGTTGTGAGAAAGGCCATTTTATAAAGATGCTCCTATGGCAAGTGGATATTGTAGACAACCCAGGCTTATCCTCATGCAGACTCATCTACCAGGGGAGGCAGGGCATGAGGTAGGAGCTCTTGGAGATATCCCCTTTCTCAACCTGCTTCTGCTTCCATCCAGCAAAGAGAGTGAAGAGGGAGTGACTGTCCTGAGCACTAAAAAACCACAAACCAGAAAATTTCAGTTCAGTTCCTGCTTTGAGCTTTATGATATCTGTCTGAGCTGGGAAATTTCCTTTAGAAAGACATCTATTCTTAATTAAAGCACTCTTTTTGGCATAAAGATTCACTTTCAGAAGAAAGTGAATTATGTGAGAATATAAAAAGTATTCTAAAGTGTTCTGTGTAGCTCTCTCATGACAGATACCTCATCC
Source organism: Tyto alba (assembly GCF_018691265.1). Classification (NCBI taxonomy): domain Eukaryota; kingdom Metazoa; phylum Chordata; class Aves; order Strigiformes; family Tytonidae; genus Tyto; species Tyto alba. The sequence continues at coordinate 12,847,556 of NW_024881261.1, forward strand.
ACTAACCTGATAATGAACAAAACCTCAGTGGTCCCCTTTTCTCTCCCACTGATTCTATGCAGGAAAGTTAAGTCCCTGGAGGATGTTTGGAAGCCACCAGGACTTGTTTGAGTTTGAACGCAATAGCATAACATTTTTTTTTTCCATGTAGTGCAATGACACAGTAGGAAAAAAAAAAAAAAAATCAGTGGAAGAGAGATTTGGGAGCTAAACTTCAAGTATTCACACCCAGGAGTCTGTCAGTGTGAATTCACCTGCTTCTAGGGTTGGGCTTCTCTTAAATGTCCTGGATTTGTAAAAAAATAAAGATAAAAATAAAATATATTTGCTGGAAAAAAAATTGTTTGAAAACTGTTTTTTTGCTTATGAAGGCCATTTGCCCACTTTTTGAGCAACGTCATATAATATCTTGTGAGCAGGGCATTGGGAAGCAAAGGGCTACAATAATCACTACAAATTCTGCATCTTCAGGCAGACTGCCTACCAATAAGTCATTCCACAAATTTACCATAGAAATCCTTCCTTCTGCGAGGTGACGATGCACTAAGTGGTATGAGAAAAGCACTGCTTAAGTAACAGGATCTGAGCACTGATGGCTCTACTTGTATTACTACAGTGGCTTTTCAACCCATTTTCAGGCCTCTACATCACACTCACTCCAGAAAGTATCCACTCACCAGACCAGCGTAGTTCAGCTCCCAGCCCAAAGCACTTTATTTACCTCTCTCTGATATGCTCTGAGCGTGAAGCACTGCTTTCTAGCATGTATTAATGTATGTATTGTACTTGTCTAGATCAGAATGACCATGTTGCTGCTTTTTTTTTTTTTTTTTTTTTTTTTTAAAATCCCTTAATCAAGTCATCAGGAAGAAATTTCAGCAAGATGGAGAAAGAGAAAACAGAATGGATCCATTATGAAATGAGAATAGACCTCACCCTGCCAAATTTCCAGCATACCAGGCCTCTGCCCTTGCTTTGGAGGAAGCTGGGAGGGTTGAGGTGATGTTTGCAGGCAAACAAGAAGTCTCTGGGGTAATACTGCTTTAATCACTTCAGTGAGTAAGAAAATCAGGCTGCGGCAAGTTGTCATGTAACGAGCTTATGAATAAAAACCAGTGAAGCAAAACCTGCTGTACAGGGAGATGCTGTTCCTTTCTAGAAGTTCTTTCAAACTTAATGCCAGGGGTTTTAGCTGAGTTTGTATATAATTATACTATTTAGTCATGAAACAAAAAGAAAGATAAAAGAGTCATTTGGCCCAGAAATGCAATCTCACATACATCCCATAGGAAAGAGATCTTCAACCATGACTGGATGTATCTGTGGTGGGTTCACCCTGGCTGGATGCTAGGTGACCACCAAAGCCATTCTATTACTCCCCTCCTCAGCTGGATGGGGGAGAGAAAATATAGCAGGAAGTCTCATGGGTTGAGATAAGGACAGGTAGATCACTCACCAGTTACCTTCACATGTAAAACAGACTTGACTTGGGGAAAATAAATTTAATTTATTACCAGTCAAATCAGAGTAGGACAATGAGCAATAAAACCAAGTCTTTAAACACCTACCACCCAGCCCCCCCTTCTTCTCAGGCTCAACTTTGCCCCCAGATTCTCTACCTCCTCCACTGCAACAGCACAGGGGGATGGGGAACTGAGGTTGTGATCAATTTATCACATGTCTCTGCTGCTCCTTCCTCCTCAGGGGAGATCTCCTCACTCTTCCCCTGATCCAGTGTGGGGTCCCTCCCAAAGGAAACAGTCTACAACATGAGTCCTTCCCATAGGCTTCATGAGCCGCTCCAGCATGGGTCCCTTCCATGGCTTGCTGTCCTTCAGGAACAGACTGCTGCACAAGTCCTGCCAGCAAACCTGCTCCAGGGCGGGCTTCCCATGAGATCACAGCCTCCTTTGGACACATCCACCTGCTCTGGTGTGGGTTCCTCCACAGGCTGCAGGTGGAGATCTGCTCCACTGTGGACCTCCATGGGCTGCAGGAGCACAGCTGCCTCACCATGGTCTTCACCGCAAGCTGCAGGGGAATCTCTGCTCCGGCATCTGGAGCACCTCCTCCCCCTCCTTCTTCACTGACCTTGGTGTCTTCAGAGTTGTTGCTCTCACATATTCTCACCATTCTCTCTGGCTGAAGTTGCACAGTTTTACTTTTTTTCCCCCTTCTTAAATACATTGTCACAAAGGTGCTACCACCATTACTGATGATTTCGGCCTTGGCCAGCAGTGGGTCTGTGTTGGAGCTGGCTGGCATTGGATCTATTGGACATAGGGGAAGCTTCTAGCAGCTTCTCATAGAAGCCACCCCTGTAGTCCCACCCCCAAACCTTGCCACACAAACCCAATAACAGCATCTTACTGGCTGAGGGAAGACCATGCAATTTCTGCCGTACCAGATAAAGAAACCTTTTTGTAAGGCCTCTGTTCAACGAGGTCTTTTCAGTAGGACATGACAAGCAACTGCTTGTCACCTTCATGGTGGTTCCTAATTGCTTCTGATCCAACAGACAGACCATGGGTAAACTTCCTCATTCAGCAAAGTGAGAAGATCTGCTAATTATAGCCTGGGTGTTAATGTAACCTTTGGCCTAACTCAGGAGTGCTTTAATTAGGTTGCTCAGACCATCTGCATTTATATTTTCAGTACAAATTGTTTCTGTGTGAAGGAATAGGCTGTGGTGCAGCCATAGGGCCTGGTGAGGTATGTCTACAGCAATGTGTTAATGAGCAAGTGTGACATCAACAGGAATGGGACTGAGGATTGCAAAAAAGCAAGGAATGGGTGAAAACCCTGCCTCTGTGGCTGTCATTGGGAGATTGCCAGGATTTTGTTCCCATTTATCATCCATATCATCATTTAGCGGGCATCTAATGACTGCTCAGACAGGTTATTTTAACTGTCCACACATTGCAATTGACCTAGAAAAGGTCAACTGATGTCCTACTGAAATCAGTAGGAACTGATTAAACATGCAGCAATTGTGGTGAATGGTAATGGGTGGGAAAAACCAATGTCATCCCACTGACAACTTCAGTAGAAATCTGACAGTTTTAACCAGAAATCATCCAAATGCTCTTGAAGTGCACTGGAGTTGTGCCACTACCTTCAATGAGCTTCTAATCAGGGCACACATCTCAATAAGGCATCAAATTAGTGTGTTATGCTTTAAACATGGAAAAAAAAATATATTGGAAGTTAATTTTATTTCACTTAGGCAGATGTGATTCCTCACTACCACCGCCCTTCCCTTCATTTATCCTCATGCCTTTCACTAGCAGAATGAAAATGTAATAAAGTTAAAACTCTGTTGTAGTACAAAAATTAAAATTGAATGCCTGAAAGCTTAACAAAGGTAGCGATTAAAACAAAACAAAAACTAAAACCCAGAAAAATAAGACAAAGGACTTAGCTTAAGCACACAAAAAATATTGATAGAAAACCTTTAAACTTTGCCTTAAGAGTTGCAACTGACAATTTCAGCAGCTGCATCAGAAAAAAAAATTACATGGTGTCTTGCTTTGTGTTTGCAAGGCTGGATGTGAGGAGAAAGAGAAAATAACACTATGAAATGCCTTAATATTCTTGATTTAGATGACTATGCCCAAAATACTTGGAGTGATGAATACAACCAAGAGATGGCAGCAGTTCATGCACTATTCATTTACTTTATTTAGTTTGCAACATTATTTTCTTCCTATAAGGTACAAGGAAATTAAGTTGTGTGCAGCTTACGATGCAAATTGTTGCCATTATTATTAAAGGACAAGGAGGGGCACAGATAAACGAGAGAGGGAGGAATAGTGTGATGAAGGGATTTGGAAATTTGTTTTAGGCATGCATCCAGGGACTCTTTCTGGAAAGAAATAACAACTGTTTGATGTATAAATGAGCTAAAACCCAACTCCAGTTGGAAATCTCTTATGGGTGTACATACTGTACAGCTACACTACTAACTGGTGAAACACATTTCCTATGATCTTCTATGATTCTAGGACCAGAAATCCACATCCTATTTTCACAGGCAAAGATAATTGCTACTGTCTGGAGAACCTTACACTTGCTGTGAAGGTGGGATGTTCTAAATGATGCTCCAGTGAGTAGCTTCAACCTTGTTTCTCCAAGGAGGGAAACTTCTTCAAGTACAGAAATGGTGTGACAAGGAGAGAACTACAAGGCTCATGTTTAGTTACAAATGTGTAACTAAAAAGAAACCCTCCTGTACACTGAATTTGATTTTGATTCACTCATGCATAGTCAAATGCATCTCTTTCTTCAGGACTACATCTTGCAGGGGTTAGACACTTTTCAATGGATTCCATCGTCTTTACTGATGAAAATATGACGCCTGTAAAATCTAGCAACTTTTTTGGATAGGCAGTAAAATTAAAAAAGAAAATCTGAAATGACCTCATTTGTGAGGGTGGATTACTTCAAAGAGAACGTGGAGTGGATGAGGCATTGCTACAACAGTCAAAGAAAAATACTGCAATTATTAATCACATTTTATAAAGGACCGAACAGGGGGACAAAACCACACTCCAAGTCCCTGTTTGGGAGGAAAGTTTTGAAATAAGAAACAGAGTTAATTGCATCAATAGAAAACTTAGATCATAGCTCAGTAGTAAAAAAAAAAAAAAATAATATACTTGCCTATATGACAGATAGATAGCTAGATAAATATACAAAACCCCTGAGTTATCACCACTAGGCTAAATGCCTTTGTGTTTTCATCCACCATCACTGTTTTTCACAGCATCAACAAATTATACTTTGCTTCCTTTACCACATCAGATACGAAGGAATAGTAATGGCAAAACTTAGAATACAGATATTCCATTTAAAGTGGCTTTAGGTGTGGCTTAATCCTGGTCTGCAGTCCAGATGGTTGATTGCTAAGTATTGCCTAAGCACCTCAGAATTTACAGGCTGCTCCTCTGGACAACCTGAAAAAAAGGAGTCCTTTGTATGTGTGCATGTTTACACACTGCATGTATACAGGAGCACATTCATTTGGCCCATAGATCTTGCCAGCATGGTCTGGACTGAAGCAGAGTGGCTTACTGCTGCCTAAATGCTGCCTAAGCTCTGGAGAAAGATGACGATCTAGGAGGAGCTGTCTGAGAAAGTTTTGCAAATACTGGTACAAACATAAACCAAACTTCTCTGAGTACAGTCTACTCTTTAGCTTGGTGACAAGTTCATTCATGAAGAATGTGGGGGAGAGATCTGCCTTCTAGGTCCCCTCCTTTATAATTCTGTTATATAGGGATGAAATTCTCTACATCCTAGTTGTGCACTGGCCTTCATAATTGGATTTCCTCTCATTTGCCCTCCTGTCCTGGTTGGGGCTGGACTAGAGTTCCTGTTTGTTTTAGTAGCAGGAGCAGTGCTGCAGCACAGAGACCCCAGGGGCTGCCCAGGTCCCAGTGCCCTCACCTGTGTGCGGGGGCGGGGGGCGCACAGCTGGAGGGCTGGGCCCCGATTGGCCGATATCCCCTGTCACGTGACATTGTGCTCACTATATAAAGGCAGGAGAGGGCTGGGAGGGGCTGCCACTTCTGGGAGTGTGGCTGTGGGGCCTTTGTGTTTGGGATCGCTGGCCGGGAGCAGGTGGGTGTCGGTAGGTCGGTGGGTGGTGAGCAGCTGTGTTGTACATTACCTGCTGATACTGCTGTCAGCGTGTTGTTCTGTTACTGAACTGTTTTTATCTCAACCTGCGAGTCTCCCTTTGCCCCTCCAATTCCCTCCCCATTCCCAAGTGGGGGAGGGTGGGTGAGCGGCTGCGGGGAGTTTAGCTGCTGAGTAGGCTCAAACCACAACACCTCCTCACCAATTTTGCATTTCAGGATGCAAAGTGGTCTTGATTCAAAAAGAAGGTGGTAGTGCATACCCCATTTCCGGATTATGCCAGGTCATAATTCGGGATTCAAGATTTTGAATCTTCCTAGGCCAGAGCCTGAATTCCCCATCTTCAGAGTAATCACTTAAAAAAGCAGATGTAATTCAAAAGAAAAGATACAACAATAATATATTTCTGTCTTGGTTTGGGCTGAAATAGAGTTAATATTCCTTTTCAGGGACTAGATGAGTGCTGTGTTTTGGATTTAGCTTTGGGTTTGGTATGGGAAGAATGCTGATAGCACACTGATGTTTTCAGCTGCTACCGAGACTTCAAGGACTCTCCGACTCCCCATGTCCTGCCCGTGTGCAAGGGCACAGGGAGGGAGCACGGCCACAGCACCAGACCCTAACTGGCCAGTGAAATATTCCATATCATGGAACATCATGCTCACTATATAAAGGAGGGGTGGTTGGGAAGGAGCTCTCTCGCTTCCGGGATTGCGATTGCAGGATCTTGGTATCTCGGGGTCGCTGGCAGGGAACGGGCTGGGTATTGGTTAGTGGGTGGTGAGCAATTACGCTGTACATTGACTGTTTATATATATATATATATATATATATATATATTTTTTTTTTCCCCCTATCATCGTCATTGTTCTCGTTTTATTACCATTATTAAACTGTTCATATCTCAGCCTGTGAGTCTCCCTTCACCCCTCTAATTCCCTCCCCCATTCCCAGGTGGGGAGGGGGAAGGGAGGGTGACCAGCTGCGGTGGTTGGTTGCTGACCAGGCCCAAACCATGACAATTTCTTTCTAAAAGTCTTGAGTAGTGCCTCGTAATTCTTATTGGCTAACTCTAAGTGACTGTTCTTTTAACAGAGAGAACATTCCTGACTATTTTTCAGAAATTGCCATTTTTTCCACTCATGTCATTCACTGTCAAGGTAAGGTAACGCAAACAGTATGGATTTTTGCCCTAAAGCTAGGTGGCAAGATGATACAGTAAATAGCTTCAAGGACTTCATTCACATGCTCTTATAAAATGACATAGCATGACACGAAACACTCATCTTTTCACTTGCAACTAAATAAAACAGCAAAACATCGTGTTTCTAATTATAGTATATTTATATAAAGTACATTTCTCAAACAAATTCCAATGCCATTTAAACTTTTTGTAAAAATCTGAACATGTTAAAATTTATATCATGAATTAATGTGCATTAAAAAAATGGTGCCAAATTAGCACTTCAAAATTAATTTAATGAACAGGGCTCTGCCAAATCTTTTGAGAAATTTTTGTGTCACCATGACTTTGCTTCATAAGTTATGTGTTATCCATGGATGCTCATTTACTGGCAATAGCTATTGTCAAGCTACACTTATTTTCAAAATGATCATGCGATACAAATTCTTAATTTATTAAAGAGATCCTATTCACTTTTTTTCAGTCTTCCACATCTTTGATTTTATGTTAATGTTATGCTATTGATTCTGTTAGGGTCAAAAGGATATAAAACCATAGTAACTTCTTGTTGGAGGGAGATTGAAAAGGAATTGATTGACCAGGTCAGTCAACTACTGGAACAGGACTCCTAAATGTAGAAGTGGCAGCTTTGCTTGCTGTAGTCCAAATTCCCTCTGGGGATCCAGGCCTGGAGCCATCAGCTCGTCCAGCTGAGGATGTCTTCCTGTGTCAGAAGCATCAGGACCACAGAGGGCTACTGATCCTGTCTGTAGCTTTTACTGATATCTGGAGCCTTGAAAGATCTAGAAAAGGACACTGGAACCGACACACTTTCTGTCTACATTGCTGCCTTCAGATCATGAACAGCCTGGCAATAACATCTACATGTTTGTACAAGGTTTGCACATATACAGGAAGTGTCCCATGGGCCTTTATTGTAGCAATGAGCCTTCTAGGGACAACTTCTAAGGTTTCTGCAATATCTGTTATAGGACTGAGCATTATCACTTTAAATTCTTCCCAGTCCATCCAGGCAGCGAAAGCATGCTCAGAAATCCTAGACTTGAACAAAGCATTCTTGTGGAGACCTTGGATGAAATTTATGTGAAAAGTGAAAAACATGACTGTAACAGTAGGGTAAAAATGGAAAGATTTTTTAACATGGAAAAAAAGAGTAGGCAGGGAGATAGGCAATTTTTGAGTAGGTCTTTTCATATAGTCAAATCTCTGTTAGTGCCAGCAATGTAGGAAGTCAGTGGGTGTCTGATTATCATCTCCTGAAGACAGAAAAATTGCCATTGTAATGATTTTTTTTTTTTAAATCAGATGAATTTTTACATAATAATGGAATGTATATATAGCAGAGCTGTTTGCTTTTTCTCTTTTTTTTTTTTTTTTTTTCCATTTTCCTCCACTTGTTTTTTTCATACAAAAGCTTCCCCTTTGCATACCATTGGTAGCTTGGAGTATGAACAATGTATTTTGTCTTTTAGTTTAAGTTCAGTACGTGTTTCTGAACTACTTGGCAGGGGGTGGGGGGAATCCCTTTGTAATGGCTTCTAAATAAATTCAGTATCAATTTAAACTATTAGAGGAAGTTAAATCAAAATAATTAGGATATTAAAATACTTTGTGCATTTCCAATCACTGGTTTATTGCAAATCTGGATCTTTTCCAAGGAACAATAATAGAATGAATACATTAGAATGTTTCCTTCCCCTTTATATGAAACCATTTGCTCATGAAAAGATGATTGATAACTTGCATTAAACACAAAACCAGATTGATCTGTAGACATGCTTGAGGAGGGGCTGGAAGGAAAGGAGGATAAATGTCACATTAACAAAACATTACACAGACGCATATTCACACTCTAAGTGTACTAACCAAATAAAAAAGAAAACAACATAAAAGCTTTCATAGCACCTCTTCTCATTAGAAAAATATATTAACCCTGTGCAATGTAATTTCTAAATACACCTTGGCATGGAGAAAGAGAGACACTTGGAGATTCTGAATGCAAGTGCTCTGAACCAGTTCAGAAAAAAGCTAGAGCAGGGTACAGAGGGAGAAAAACGTAAACTGATCACAGTGTCAACTAAGTTATTGGCTCTGCCTTGTATCTGATCTGTCTACCATCCTTCTTCACAAAGTGAAGAATTATGTCTTCCAAACTGTGTAGCCTTCTGGGACAAGGGAACATAAATAAGCCTGCACTGTGCAAGTCCTTGGTCTGTGGGAGTTGTTGTGCTCTTTTCTCTGCTACTGCCACAGAAAGTATCTGTTTCTGATAGTTGCCACATTTAGTCTTAAGGCAGAATCAAGCTTCCAGCCTCACAGATCTTTGTTTTGAGACCTGGTGTAGTGTCCAGGGTGGAAAGTGCTATTCACAGATACTCATGCACCCATGGGCAGGCTTCTGCCAGCTGGAGAGAGCAGGGCTGAAATCAAAGCCCAGTCTTGAGCAAAATACAGGGGGGTGAGCATCATCACTTGAAGAGATTTCTGTGTATTACTGTGACTCCTCAACAGCTTTCTCAGCTGTAGTTTTTCTGTTCTGCTTCAGTCTGAGACAGGATTGTAACTTACCGTATCCTCTTATTAGCCTTCCTCTTCTTTCTTTTCCTCTCCTCTGAAGAAGGTAGGAATAACTGCACTGGCTCAGATTAAATGTCTCTCTATTTCAGATGGTATCCGTTTATAGATTCTTAGGGAAGAATATAAGGAACAACATAAATATTCAGTCACCTGTGATACATTCCTCTACCTTTCCGAAGAGAAAGCAAACAAACAGTAAAATAGTATACCCTTTTTCTGTTCACGTAATTGTATTTAGAGTCACTTCTTGGGCCATCAGGCATTCACAAAGTTGCAGGGTCACTGATGTGTCTGATGTACATAGTACATAGGAGTCTAGTTCCTTCTGCAAAGGTCCTTGCACCTTAATCTTCTGAGAAAATCAATCTATATGTAACTAATGTATCCCAGAGGAGACAGAAGGGGAATGAAGAGTGCTAGACATAGCTACAGCCTACATAAATGGGGGAAGAGAAGAATTCTGCTGTAGTGAATTTGAAACAAGGATAAGCATTCTTGAATCAAGTGAACATAATAGCTGCCAACAAAAGATTCTGGTGAAAAATGTATGTTACAGTATAAACAATAGACATCAAGATGCTGTATTTCCTAGGATTTTGATAATGCTGCAATCACTGCAGGAATATTATGTCCAGGTCTGGTGTCTGCACTTTGGGAAGGAGATTTCTAATTGTTCTGAAAAGAGGAACAAGTGAAGTATGGAAAAACATGCCAAAAAGACATATTTAAAGAATTCAATCTATTAGTTTATAAAAGAGATGAAGCAGTTTCATCCAATTTCATACGGATTTCAGTAGGTTGGATGAGTTTACTATTGAAACTCAAGCCAATAAAGCTACAGTAAACCCAGGGATTAGAATCCAAAGTTGAACAAACAGTCTGTGTGATAAGATACACATTTTTTAATAAGGAAGATATTACTCATTAGAATAACGCGAGAAGAGTATCACTGGGCAATTTTAGATTACCATCAAATGCTTTCAGAATTGGCTTGATTTTTTTTCTTTCCTAAAAATATTATTTAAAAAAAAAAAAAGCTTAAATAGAATGCAGTTCTAGCATGTTGGAATATCCACATTATATAAGTAATCCCTTAGATGTTCACTTTGGGTCCCTTCTGGATTTTATAATGTAGAAGCTGACGCAAAACCATACCTGATGTAGTGGGCCATTGATGTTTGAAAGTAAATCCCCTGGTTTTTAATTTATATGTCCTAAGATCCCTGTTTAAAAATGTGTTTCCTTTCTCGTAAGTCCCTGCATAACTCCCTTCTAATCCCCCTCATTTACATTGAATATTAGCTTTATGGAGAATGGTACTAATTAATCCTTCAGAAGTATAATTTAGTGGCTGGGCTGCAGAACAGCATGAGAATTAGCATGGCACTGGGCACCAGGTTATCAGATTCATAGTCTGGGAAAGTCCTATTATGTTCTGCAGGATGGGCACAGCACACAACCAGTTTAATTACACAGCCTTTCAATCACTTTTCTTGTGAGCGAGAAAACTATCTTCTAGCCCTTTCACTTTACAGAAAACAATGCTTTCTCTGAAGCCACACTTGCATTGTACTTGACCAGCTAATCACTCCACCTGGACACTAATTATTAGTAGTAGCTAATGACTAATGACCTCTCCTGCAAGGTCATGTCCCAAGATTACACCGGAGTCTATAAACATTCTCCTAAATTGGTAATGACCAGTAGTAAAGATTATGATTAACAGCAAACAGCCCACTTTCTGAATAAATTATCATATCACAATAAAAAATACAATATGGCACTGATTAGTAGCATTAATAAATAAGTAAATAAATATAGTCTCAACTTCATGATGAAGTGTGAAGGTCTCATACACCATTCTCTCCAAAGAGGCATTAAGCCTTAGATGTTGTCCATTAAACCCTCTGGGTTTTATTGCCAGATCTGGCAGTGGCTTGCCTCAATGAATCACCCCAAATCTCTCCGCCCATTCCCCCTACTGCTCTTTTTTACATTTTTCAACATTAATAGTAAATTAGCTTTGTTCAATATCCTGACACCAACACCCGCAACAGAGACCTGTCCCATGAAGGTGACTCTCAGATTGTTTCTGTGCTGTCAGTGAATACAGAGAATATTTTGAGGGATTACTTCAGATTTACGGTAGAAAGGAACATAGAATGGTTCAGGTTGGAAGAGACCTTAAAGATCATCTAGTTCCAACCCCACTGCCACAGGCAGGGACACCTTCCACTAGACCAGGTTGCTCAAAGTCCCCTCCAACCTGGCCTTGAACATTTCCAGGGAGGGGGCAGCCACAGCTTCTCTGGGTAACCTGTACCAGTGTCTCATCTCCCTCACATTAAAGAATTTCTTCCTTATATCTAACCTAAATCTACCTTCTTTCAGTTTAAAACCATTACCCCTCACCCTATTGCTACACTCCCTGATAAAGAGTCCCTTCCCAGCTTTCCTGTAGCCCCCTTTAAGTTCTGGAAGGCCACTATAAGGTCTCCCCAGAGCCTTTTCTTCTCCAGACTGAACAGCCCCAACTCTCTCAGTCTGTCCTTATAGGGGAGGTGCTCCAGACTGCTGATCATCTTCATGTCTTCCTCTGGACTTGCTAGAGCAAGTCCATGTCCTTCTTATGCTGTGGGCCCCAGAGCTGGACACAGCAGTGCAGGGTGGAGTCTCATGAGAGTGTAGTAAAGGGGGGAGAATCACCTCTCTTGACATGCTGGGCATGCTTCTCTTAATATAGCCCAGGATACGGTTGGCTTTCTGGGATGTGAGCACACTTTGCTGGCTCATAATCAATTTTCCATCCACTAATATCCCCAAGTCCTTCTCCACAGGGCTGCTCTCAACTCATCGCCCAGCCTGTATTTCTGCTTGGGATTGCCTTGGCCCATGTGCAGGAACTTGCACTTGGCCTTGCTGAACTTCATGAGGTTTGCATGGGCTCACCTCTCAAGCCTGTCCAGCTCCCTCTGGATGACATCCCTTCCCTCCAGTGTGTCAACCGCATCACACAGCTTGGTGTCATCATCAAACTTGCTGAGGATGTGCTCAATCCCATAATCCCATTAACGTCTTCAACAAAGATGTTAAACAGCACGGGTCCCAACACTGACCCTTGAGGAACACCCCTCATCACTGGTCTCCACTTGGACATTGAGCCATTTACCATAATTCTTTGTGTGACCATCCAGCCAATTCCTTATCCACTGAGACATCCATCCATCAAATCCATGTCTATTCAATTTAGAGACAAGGATGTCATGTGGGACAGGGAAGCATCCTTTAGAAGTTCTCCAGGATACAGAGTAAACAGGCTCCTAGTTTTGATGATCTGGTTAAATACTTCCAATTTATTAAAAGATCCTGGCTTATGCATGGCAAAGTAAGGAACACTATTAAATGTTCTTACTGCTAAAATGATTGGTTTATAATGGTGCGTGACTATATGTCACCAAGAAAGGAAAAACCAAGCCCAGCTAAGTGAAAACATTCAGAAGTGAGAAAAGCAACACTGGACTACAAAGAGATTCTCCTTGTTTCATTATTTACATTTCCCCACAGTGGCAAAAAAGCACATTCCTATATTCCATGCAAAATATAACACACTTAATTGATCTAAGTAATTTCAAGACTGCTGAATAGCAGAAGCTTCCAGAGTAGAATATTTTGACTTAATGATCACATAAAATTGCTCGAAGTGTTTTTAATGTCATTGTAATTTCTGAGTTTATTTAATAGTTGAAGGGGGAGAGGGTAACATTAACAGTCATCTGCATGGCTTGCATGACTGTATATAACAAATGAGACATGCATATGCCACAAAAGCCATCATTTTAAAATGGCTGTAGTAAAAGTGCAGTTATACTGAGGATTTGCTTTAGGCCATCATACAGTAATGAGAATGATACTGCATTAGGATTCAGGACACCTTAGATTTATTTCCAAATGTTTGACCTTTTAAGGAGTCAGATCACTTTGTGATTCCACTGATTCCTTCCTCTTTCTTTTTCAGCCTCATCTATTCAGTTCATAAAAACTTCAGTCAAGAGCTATCCAACTTAGATGTCCACCACAATACAGTTGCAATCCACATTGTATCTGCAGATTACATGGTAAAGAGATTTTATATTTATTTTTTTAGTATCTTGTAAGCAGCTGCCTTTTGTCCCTAATCATCAAAACCTTGGTTAGTTTCAGATTTTTTTTTCTCAGTGGCCTAGGCCCAGACTCACTTGCAGATTAGAGTCAACACATTCACCAGACAAAAGTGCAAAGCCACTATGAGTCTATTTTGAAGCACAAGTGGGTATTGTGTATGCAGTCTGAATGAATACTTTTTTCAGTGCAGATAGCCTCACTGATTTCAAAACAGTGATGGGTAGAGTAGCAGCATGCGTTGCTCTGCTGAATACCTTATTCTCCCCAGCCCAGTGTTTGCCTCCAATTGAAGTATTTTCCCCAATTTCTACCAACACTCTTCAGAATTATTTTGCAATATTAAAACAAGAATTAAGATTCTAAAGCTAATTCCATATTCTTCTCTACTCTTTCTACCCCTCTACTCTGTTTGAAGTTATTTTAATATCCTCTCAACCTTGCCATTTTTTTCCTATTGGACTTGTCTAATTTGCCTCATTTCTAAGTCATGATGATATCCTCAAGACACCAATTCATAACTTCCTCATGTTGAAATTGTTCATTAAAATCTAATTTTTACCATCTAATTCTGGCTTTTTAGCTAATGAAATCACAGTAATTATAAATATCCATCTTGCAACACTGCATATTGACATTTGAATATAAAGACTCAGAGTGAAAGAAAAGCACCACTGGAGAACTTATTTTCTTTCCTCTAGCTGCAAAGGAAATCAGCTCAATCATAAAAATATAGATTAAAATACTCTCATCTAAGTTAATTTCAATATTAACTTTATATTGCCATTAAGGTTTGCCTGAACATGAAACATAAGGGACCATATCTAATTTCAATATCCTCACATGAGAGATGTTTGGTTTGCTCAGATCCATTATTTAACAGAGAACTGAAGTGCTCAGAAAGATAGGTACAGCTCATGCTGTATTTGATCCAGAGTTCAACAAGAGCTTTAACATCTTTCAAAAATGTTAGAATATAATGAATGAAGGAAAGAATCACTCAGAAGAACTTTTAGTACTTTTTTTGAGTCTTATTTTACTTTATGACTACAGACTAGATTCATGGCTGATTTTTACCGGATCATATTGCATTAAGGGTCCCTGTGATATCAAATAGCTACCCCACAATCTTATAAGAAAAATTTCCTTATATTTTAAAATTTTTGGCAACTCTCACTAGAAGATATAGACACTGATGGATATTAATATACTGATGCAACAACCTGAAGTTACAGATCCTTTCAAAATAGTGTGCTTTGGAAAGCTCAATGTCAGTTCTGCAGATACACTGCTTTTAAAAAAGCCTTCAGAAAACCATAGGTAAGGTATTGTAAGGATGATCAAGTAGGTATGTTGGTATCAGAAAAAAATGATTTGTTGAACTCAAAATTTGCCTGGTAGGATCCATTTTTTACAAACTTCCTGTACATCCCTGCTCAGTTTCTTGCCAAACTGCTTTGTGAAATATGGGTATGCTCACTTACTGTTTGCACTCCAGTGAGGCAACCAAAATTCAGATTGCCTTGAAAATGGGTGCTGTTGGGCTTCCAGGTCCGGTGCCACAGAGCCAAGAGTCTGGATGAGCTGAAATCTGCAGCCCAAGGCAAAGTCCATGTCTTGACTCTAATCTTCAATCTGAGAAGCAAAGGAGGTTTCAACTCCACTGAAACAGGGAACTGACTTAAAGGTTATGATAAGCGGAGAAGTATAACTGCTTTTTTGGGATCTAAGAGCTTAGATTCCTAGATTTGTCCCTTTTCTAATTTTTCAACATTATACAAAGAAATACTTTGATGTTCTGTATCCTTTCTTTTTTTTTTTTTTTAAAAAAAAAAAAAAATAATCAAGCAGTAGATACAGTTACTGGGAAGAAAACTGCTGGGAAGAGTGAAGACACTAGACAAAAATTCTTCACTCAGAGTGCCTCAGCCACAACAGAGATGTTCTCTTACTCCATATTTTCAGAACAGCTCAGAAGAGAAGTTTGTCTAGCGAAGGCAGATAAAGCCATCATTGTCAGTCTCCACAATGTACAATTACTTTGATTCATGCAATCTGTCTCTATGATGAGATGTCTCAAAGTAAAGACATAATAACCACTAAAATAGCTATTTAGTTATTATGGCTAGATGATTCTAAGTTCATTTTAATCAAAAGCTTCAGTATCAGCTCGTTTGATATCTGTTGGCAAAAATGCTCTTCTTGGAAATGGACCAGTGGATTCACAGACCAGACACAAGGGAAACTTGTTTCAGGCCCAACATCAGTTAAAGGAAAATATTTTTCATGGACATTATGCTGCTACAGAGAATGGAGAATGGTATGATGCAATGGCAGAGACCAGAGATTCCTGCATGTAAGAGCATATTCAGGCAAGCATTTCCTGGGGATGACTACAGGTCGAGCCTCCAGAAATTTGCATCTGCAGGTTTTCATGCTGGGATTGTGAGCATGGGTCTGCAGATTTTGAGTAATATGTCCTGATGAGATAACTCGTGGGCCACTGACATTGGTTGTCATCCAGGAATGCAATGAGTCTGGGGTTATCATTCATTAGCTCTTGTAAAATCAATGTAAGGATTTAATCTTGTGGCAGTCAAAAAAGAACCTAACACTTCATACCATATGAATCTTTGTTCTATTTCAAAGCAGGGAATGTTAAACCTCTTGCATTCTGGTGACTCTGATTTTACTTGTAATAACACAGAAGGGTGATTCTGGAAGTCAGATTTCTTTTGAAAATAAATAAGATCTGGCAATTACTGCAATTGAGTATTAATGTGAACAGAACGAGGATCAAACAAAGCAGTCTTACAACAGCTACCATTTATTCTATTGCCAATTTAGTGACATTAATTCACTGCATACATGCATTTCAGAAAGGTCAGTGGTAGGTGGCACATGACTTTTTCAGAAGATGTAAACAACAGAATAAATATTTTCAAGTCATTGATCTTGGAGAATGGCAGTTACAATATCATGGGCATAAAGCTGATAAACAGAGGGTATGGAAAATAACCTGGGCCTTGGAACATCTTTGCTGTCAACCCAAGGCTCAGTAAAGGGGCTTTTGTATCAGGGAAGCACAAATATAAGGATTACCAGGGCAATTAAACTAAATCAGGCCCACATTGCAGTCTAGAGCTAAATAAAGAGATGGTATAATTGTTGTCTCCCTCTGGGCACCAAAATCTATAGCCAAATAGAGCAGATGACAATATGTTGGCTTGTCTGTCCCACTGCAAAACACTAAAGAAGGGTTTAACATTCTTGACAGGATCAAAAAGGCAGCAGAACTACGGGAAATTGATCCTTTAGGGTGCTCAGACCTCTTTTCTTGTTTTCTTTTGTATGATTATCTGAACCACTGTCTTTTGGTATAATTGATGCAGGACCCAGATATCTATGTCAGTAGCCTGAGTGCTATCACCAGCAAGTTTCATAATTCATCAAGGACCCATGAAGGGTTTTATGTAATTTATCTTTTTCTTCCATGACCTATGATGCAACTGTCTATATAACACTATAAATAAAGTGTCCCGGTCCTTTCCCCCAAACTTAGAAACCAGATGCATGTGAGGAAAAGACCATGAAATGAATATACATGCCCTTTTTTAGAAGACCTTGGTTTAGTTTCATCCCACCTAGGTGTAGGCATTTAAACAGAAAGACTGATTAAGGAGTCTGGTCATCTTTGGCACCTCATGTCTTCAGTGAAGAAACATGCGATGATCTGAAGAGATATTTTGATCTCAGGTACACTTCCTCCTGTCAAGGTTTTTTTTTTTCCCCCTGTTTCTTGAAGTGGAAGTGCATAACATCTGGTCACTTCACTTAGAAACCGCAGTTCTTAGCTAAAAGCGGGTGAGACCTGATGGTCTATATTTTTTGCATTATTCTCATTCTCTAGCATATTGTCCCTATTTGTCTTCCTGTGATTTTTCAAGTTCTTCCTCTTAACTTTTTTCCATCTCCCTTTTTCTCTATATACAGTATTCATTCCCTTTGATTCTCATTTTCTTGCTCATTGTACTCTCAGCTGTTCAGCTCCTTCTTCTCTCTGTGTATTTTGTATTTAAGTGGACATTGAATCAACAGTCAATTTCCCCACAACTGGTCTTGAAGAAATTAAAAACTGGTCTGGAACTTGGCTACTAATATCAGATTTAGTTAATACTGAAAAGAAGAAATTCTGAAAATATATATAAAAAAATATTATAAATTTTGGTTTTGAAGTGCCATTTCTGTTGAAGAATTAAAAGAAGGGCTTTTAAAGCTAAAAAATATGTTCCCTTGAAAAGAAATTTTTAAATTACTACATGGCAGTAAAAGAGCACCAATAAAAAAAAAAAGAAAAATCTCAAGACTTTTAATTTCAGGTTAAATAAAATACCTCAGTGAAATTGAAATTGTTTGTTAGATTTTGTGCTTGTGTTTTAAAAAGTTTGTTACCATTAAGCTGTGAACAATTTTAAAAATCTTTTTTGGTCTACCATAGAAATGAAAGATCTATTATTCACCAAAGTCTGTCTCCTGTTCTTCCTTTCTCTTCTATTTTTGAATCGTCAATTTTCTCTTTGTCTGGCTGCCATCGATATTATATTGTCTCTGCATGGTCTAGTCCAACCGTTCACACAATAGCACTCACTGGTCTATAAACACTAACAAATTAATGCTATATTCAATGGAATGAACCAGTACTGTTGAAAGAGATTGAGGGCTAGCAATAGAGAAATCAAAGATGAATTTGTAATGTGATACAGCAGCAAAAGGAAGGGCAATGCAATCTTAGGCTATAGTCGGAGAGACATTACATTATGAAGTTAAAAAAAAAAAGCCAATAATTTTCCTCTGTACAGCTTGGCTGTGACCGCACCTGGAATATTGTATTCAGTCCAGGGCACTAGAGACATATCGACAAATGAGCATTCAGAGAGAAGTGCTATAACAGTTGATTTGCTGGGGAAAGTTTAAATGAGCTAAATAAGACAGCTGTGCTCCTCTGGGCAGCACAGGGCAGAAAGCAGCATAGCTGGGAGCAAATCACATGCTGCCATGGGGACCTGGATGTGAAGCTGTCTTCTAAGGGAGGTCAGAGCACCACCAGTCTGCATCTACAGCCTACCTTTTCCTTCATCTATTCCCTCAGGGTAAACCCTTCCGAAACTAAGTTTTCTGATAACCAAGCCACAAAAGCAAATTCGTCATTGTCTGTGGGCAGAATATTTTCCCTCAGAACAACAAAGCTCCAGACCATCTGCCAGAGGTTAGTAATCTCTTCCCAGCTGCACAGACTGGGCCTTTGGGGACAGTTCAGTCCACTCCTTTGCCTGCCACAGCTTGGAGAGGCAAATGCCACAAATGGGTTAGGTAAAAGGGACATCTTTTTTCCATTTCCCACTTTCACATCAGAATTTAGCACAAGATAATCAAAGAATGGCCTACAACAAACAAGATTAATAATGGAATTAAATCAACTGTGCAAGACTCAGCCAAGATCAGGCTCCTGATATTCTTTGGTCATGCAAATATACACTGTGGAAAGCCTTGAAATATCAAGAATTTAAGCAAGCATCCTGTGACCACATATGATATGTTTGTTTCAGATTACACAAAGCATTTACTTTTCACGCTGCTTTGAGAATGTCTGCACTGCTCCTGCCCAAGATATATATTGCACTTCTGCAAGAAACCTGCCCCCCAAAAGACATTTCACACTTCACCAAAAAACAGCAGGCTACTGGCCCAGTCCCAGGGAGTTTGACTACTGGTTTCTGTGACACATCTTAGGAAGAGCAACCTTTCTGCAGGTGGCTGTAAAGAACTGTGAGTTGAAAGTAGTTAGAAGAACTGAAATTTCCAAGTTGATTATAAGATATGGAAAGAATTTGGTTTTTAGGAGCTAAATACTTCAGGTGCAGGGATCACACTTCATATGAGGACAACCTCCATGCAGACAGCAAACCACATCTTCATAAGAAGGTGTGAAAAGTGACATGATCAGGCACTTTGCAGCACTTGGCTTCTTTAAGGAAGCTTCCACTCTTCAGGGTTTTCAATACTGCATATTTTTGACTCTGTTAAGACTTTGTTATGTGACTTAACTTGCTTTGCTGTGCATTGCATCCCTGAAGACATATACTTGAGAAGCCAGTAAATTCCTGGTGAAACTAGAAAAGTGTGGTGCAGTGGAAGGCAGACTCTGGAGGCCAAAGGCTAGAACCTCATTACCACATCTCCAGGGAGATCCCATCTGAGAGGTCTGAGCATGGCCCTGTGATCTGCAAGCCCACAGAAGAATCTAGAATCCAGGATTTAATCAGACCTGACTTGAAAACAGCTGTCACTCAGCTGAATGTCCTTGAAAGATGTGTGTGGTGGTAGCAAGGGATACTGACTTAAGTGCAACAGAAAGGAAATAAAACTTACCATTTTATAGGGAGGAGATGTATGTAGGACATTGTATTAGGAGAAAAAGGAAAAATCAAAGTAATATATACATCTAGGAGTTATTTGAAGCTAAGAATTAGTTGTGTGGTAAGTAGTAGAACTTGCTAACTGGCTCAGCTATCATTTAGGAATCTACAGTGAAATATCTAATTTATTATACAAATTAGACCAAGGCAGAATAAGGTATTCTGTTTAATCATAAAGATTTGGGGGGCAGCAGGAGGGGAAGTCTTGTATTTTTGAGAGAGACTGAATATTCCATAAAATCAAATCTCTTCACTTAAATTAAGGTATTAAACTAGAGTGAAGAAAGTGAAAGAGGTTATGCTGTTTCATCAGGATTACTTTCAAGTAGTTAGTCACTAACTCATTGGGGTTTTCATGACAAAAATGGCTCAAGTTTCTCTTGCAGCTAACTCCGCTGTTACATGATGCAAGAAGCGGCTAGTTAAATGAGTTACAGAAACCAAGAAAGGTCAGGATTTCTTGTCAATATTTCTGTCTGGGGGATAAGTATGTTTTCTTTTTCTCTGCTCCCAGAATGTATTAACTATATATGCTCTTAGTGACATTAGCAATAAGATGATTAAGTGTTTGATTCACCAGTTCATTCAAAAGTGAATATAATTCTTAACTTTATAGGCAGGAAAAAATTCTGCTAAGAGGAAAAAGCTGCAGTTCATTTTAAGTGTTAATCACAAGAAGCCTGAAGCATGTGCAATACTACTCCCCTTAAAGACCTTTATGTATTAATTATAGCCAGTGGCCAAATTTGTGAGGATTATGTTAAAAATGTAGTCCTCTAGTTAGCAAGATGCCTAAATCCCTCTACATCCTAACCCCTTTCTTGTTTTACCTGGCCTGTGATTGCTTTATCAACTCGATTATGCTGTGGGAAGAATGCAAAGATAATGTGATTCCTTGAACTTTTCAGGTCATCCTGACCTCTATTGTTTCACTAGAAATAGATGGAGCAAGAGAAATACCAGCCACCTGAGTCTTGTTTTCTTCCCATCCCAAGCAGTTTGAGAGGAAAAGTTACAGAATAGATGAAACCAGAAAGACAAACACTGCTTTGCCACTGGTAAGGCAACCAGCGAAGCTGGCTTCAGACTTTTTTTGTTCTTTTGCCAGTGAAGTTCAGTGCGTGAAGTACTGCCAAAGGCTTGGTCCAAACTTCTATGAAGTCAAGGCAAACTGTCCATTGGGTTCATAGGTTTAGAGTTAGGATTTCAAACTTCTGACTGGAAGCCATTATTTCAAGATCCAGACTCTCATCCAAAAGTTCCTGAATTTTAGAGATACTTCTTTGAAGAGTTCCTTTGGGAATTCTCATTATTTTTAATCAATTTTGGGGATTCACAAAGTGAGCTGTTGTTGATTACAAGATTTATACATGCTCTCCATAGACTTGGAGGGGCTTCATGCATTATTTTACATTGTTTATTGCTTATTATGGTAACTACCCAATAGTAGTGGTTTTAATTTTAAGCTTATTAGGCAGGTAATTGAAAACACAAGTATACTACTAAGTTACACTCTGCTTGCTTCAATCCAAGTACTGCATTGTGTTTTTAGGCAGGCAGTGCTGATAATTAGCGTATAAATGATTTCCTAATTAACTGCTTCTGTCAGAATCCCAGTTTCACGTAACAAGTGAGCTAGCCAAGAGTTCATTTGTGTAGTGGTTTGAGCCTGGTTAACAGCTAAACGCCACACAGCTGTTCACCCACCCTCCCCGCACTTGAGAATGGGGAGGGAATTGGAGGGGAAAAGGGAGACTCACGGGTTGAGATAAAAACAGTTCAATAACAGTAACAGAATAATACGGTGACAGTATAAACAGGTAATGTACAGTACAGTTACTCACCAACCAACACCCGCCTGCTCCTGGCTAGAGATCCCAAACACAAAGGCACTGCATCCACACTCCCAGAAACAAGAGCACCTCCCAGCTCACTCATTCCTTTATATAGTGAGCATAACATCACATGACATGGAATCTCAGCCAATCCGGGCCCAGCACTCCAGCTGTGCTCCCCCTGCCCCCACACATAGGCAAGGGTACTCGGACCTGGAGATTCTCTGGAATCTCAGTGTGCTTCAGCACTCCTCCAGCCACTAAAAAGAACATGAACTCTGTTCCAGCCCGAACCAGGACAATTTGTCCCTTCCCTTTCCCCCTCAGCTCTATCATCTCCCATGATGAGAAACTGTTCATCTCAACAGGAGTCTTGCCCAGACCATGGCAGCAAATGCATACTGTCAGTTGTACTGTCAGTGATTACATCTCTTTCAAGTTCATAGCTGCAGAAGGTCACTGAAAACAACAAGGTGACAGTGCTTGAGAGTGGATTCTGATTCTTACCCTTGACAGATGCTTCTAAGGGAGTCATGGGTATTCAGTTTAGCCTAATGACTCTCAGTGACTTCTCAGGACGGTTGAGAACAATACCTGAGATCTCAAATGTACTGCAAGTTTTAACTCATATTCCTAACACATCAGAAAAGTCAACAGTGCTTTATGGGATTATAGAAAGGAGAGATCAAATCCTGTATGAAAGGATACACAACAAAAAAAAAAAAAAAAAAAAAAAAGAAAAGAAAAGTGAGAAAAATACAAGGAATGCTTGTTCTTCTCTTTGAGATAAAAAGGGTGATAGTTCAAAAAAATATTAATCTGGATGATTTTGCAGGTAATTATCAAAGGTCTGAAATATGGCCCAATAAACAGTGGTTAAAGGTTGAACAGTAAGGAATGACACATTCCTCCCTTTTGCCAACTGAGGTGCTGAGATGTCTGAATGTTGATTCCTCCTTATATCAATCAGAAGGATGTACAAGCTTTACAAATGCTTTCCTCTGTGTGAAAGACAGAACACAAAAGAAAAGCAAGTGCTGTCCTCTTTGAAAAATTTTAACCGTGCACCTGCCTCCAGCCTATTAGGCAACTGCTCTATTTATGTTATCTCTGAAACCTTCATTATACTCCAGTTATGGTAGAGCTATGGTGAAGACAATACACAAGATTCTCATCTTTCTTAAATATTCTTAAACCTTTAGGCTTTCCTAGACATCTACATGAGATAGAAGCTGAACTTACATTTCTCAAAGAAATTCTTACAGGTGTTTTCCATCAAATCTCATCTTACTTTACTCATGACCAACTCAGGGTGATCCTATGAGCTCTGGTTTGGAGTCAAATTTCTGATCTCCCATGGTGAAATAGCATGGATATATTTTGAATTCCAATGTCTGAACTGTCTGCTGTGGAGTTGGAAATACTGTCATACCAATTCAGAGAATTAGCAAGTCATCATTTCTGTCTGGCTCCCACTGATCTTGCTGCTTTCATCATCACAGATCACTGCAAATCTCCAACACGTAGTGTGTTCTGTGTCATTTCACTGCATTCATTTAGCTTGTTCAGGTATGCCTTCCAGCTTTCCTGGAAAGGGGAGATGCATGAAAAGTCTTCTATCACAGTAACAATTTCTCTTTAATCTCTGAGGGTAAGATGACTTATAATTATCAGTTTGATCCCATTCTGTTCAGAGAGGCTTTAGTAAGACAAATAAGGAAATTAAATGTTTAATCTTTTGCCTTCAAAATTTTGCTTCTCTTTTAGTAGCTCAAAGGGAGAAGGAAAAGGAAAGAAATACTACTTTGATATTTTTCAGGGTCCAGAGAATATGAGAATTAGTGTTTGTTGGATAACAGGCACAGTATAGAAGACAAAAACCCCTGTGATCCTTATTCACCTATGAAAAACAAAATGTAATCACTGATGACAAAAATTTTTCCTGACTATATGCAAGTGAATCGCATTGCCTATTTTCCTACCCTCCAATACCACTCTTTTTGTCCTGGAGGAGTTAGGATGTTCTCACCCAGCATATGCTCCTCTGTAAGGGCCTCCCAGAGGGTGAAAGGGTAAAAAGAGAGAATATGTTAGTTAACAGCTAATTAAGAGATCTGCTTTTAGTGGCCAAGAAAACAGATCTGACTTACAGGAGGTATTTCTGATGGACAGATGATATTCTGTATTAGCCATATTTTAAAGTTGTCTGTTTTCACTATTCAAGGTTTCTAGGTGAAGTCATCATTAGTAATAAAGCAAAATAATGTGGCGCTATAAAATCTAAGTGTACTTGCAATCCCATTTATCCTGCTGATCCTAACTCTACAAATCCTGCCATATCTTTTGATTGACAACCAGAAATCAGCCAAATATTGGATTTTCCACAGTTCACTAGACTGCCAAGAACCTGGTTTCAGCTTTTTCATGAAAAAAAAACAATTCCAGTTATGAAGCCCTCCTTAAGATTTCAGTCTTTCAGCGGGTATGTATGCAAGTCTGTCAGTAAGTTTCTGACTGAAAAAGTCCTTGAATGAGGAATTCATTTTCTCAGGTATTTTGAATATTCTGAGCACACTGAAGTTCTTACTGTAAATAATTTTATTATTTATTATTTGTTCTTACTCTTAATATGTGCAGGTGATGGAGTGACAGCACATGTCTGCTTTCCCCGAGTTGTTTATTTAAGCTTAAATTTCAAGCTCCAAGATTCAGGTTTAGAATTCAGTTTAATATTTAATTCTTAGATCATAAAATAATGGATTTTTACTTCAGTTCACAAGATTAGGCCCACAGTCCATTTCAGACATTCCTGCCTGGGAGAAAAAAATTTGGCACCAATGAATGGGGGGAGATGATACTCAGTACTAGACTGATAAATATATATTGCAAAACAGGAGGTTTAGGCAGAAACACTTAGGAAATGAAACCTGGTCATTTCATGTCATCTACTTAGAATGGCAGTGTTACTGTTTATATGAGAACTGAAATTAAGATTTCAATTGCTTCTAAATTAGGAAATGCACATGCACATACACACGCACAGAAATAGAGAGGACAACAACAATGGGATGCAGAGGGGTTCTGATTATTTCAGCATGTGGCCTAAAACACGGCAGATTCAGCAAGATGCAGATTTGCATAATGTAATGAGACTGGAATCAAAGTATCAGGAAGACAGACTGAGTGCTAATTAACTAGACACTGCAGTAAAAACACCAGGATGGCAGGACAATACAATGCAGGAAAACATTCCAGAAACAAATGGATAGAAGTGTTAATTGCATTAGAAAAAAATCTCTTGGCTAGAATACTCTGGAGCCATTGCTGCAAACTTTAGCTGACCGTAGAAAAAGATTAATGTCAGCTTGAAGTTGTTTGGAGCTACAGGTTCCTGACAATTGCTAGACTGGCAAAGAAACTGATCAGTCCTTCTCTGAATGGAGTCAGCCCAAATCTATAGCTTAGTGCCATAGCACTAAAACTGACAGCAAGAAGTAAGCCCTCCATCCCCTCTGGAAATGTTTGCTGTTTGTAGCTTGCCTTGCTTTTAATCTGTGTATGAATGCCACTGAGATACTCTGTAAAGGACTCCATGCCCTATTTGTTTGGTGTTCTGGCAGCATGCTGCAGCTAGAAAGAAAGAGTTTAAACTTCTTTCCTTATTCTGAAGACTGAGAGTTTAGTCTAGGATTACTGTCTCTTTTGTACAGTATCATTGATCACCCAGAAAATCCTAACAGTTCCATGCTCTTTTTTCCTGTCTTCAGGATTCTATAACCAGGGCTAAATTGATAAAAAGCATTTTTAATAAAAAAATCATTAATATTTAACAGCTGGAATAAAACTTAAAAATGTATGTGTGTCTATTTTACATAAAGATCTGCAATCCTCTATCAATAATTTAGGCACGTGAGTTTCTTTAGACACCTCCAGAAGTTATATTAATCTGGTCCTTTCTTTTCAGTGGGTAATTGTGGGTGTGTGGATAGCTGTACAAGGGTAGAGTAAATTCCAGAGGACTGTTATGCATCCCATGTACCACGCTCAGGCAAAGGAAGAGGAGCAGAAGAACGTGCTTCCCAAGTCTGAGGCCAGCTGCAGAAGCTTCTCTTGAACTCGAGCAGCAGTAGTTTATGCCTTTAGCTCTGATACATTCCTCTACAGCCTGACAGCTAAAGCATAACCATCACAGTCTTCTTTTCTCAAGGGGAAACCAGATCCTCTCCTCAACAGCCTGTTCAGAGGGAACAGAGCTTGCTTAGAAGCCTCAAGATGAGGCCATTTTCTGGGAAGAGCCCCAGGAAAATTTTAGAGCACTTACTTTTTGTTTTTATTAGATAAGTGCTCTTCAATGACTGTATTAGGTGAGTAGGAGAAGCATCTGAATCCTCCTTAGCAGCTAGAAATAATGAGTTCATTAGATGTTTTATACTGTTGTTCCAGCTACTGCCATGTGACCACAGAACTGTTCTATCAGAGAAAAAAGATTTTTTCCAAAAAAAAATCTGAAAATGGGAAATCATAGGTAATAGATGTGATGAAAATATTTTGATCATTTTATTGGATAAAAGGGAAGAATTAGTCCCAAATAATTGATGCAGTAGATGGTCGGCATATTAGTTGAGGAGGCTAGCCAGAATCTTTTGCTAGATATTGTGAATGACCACTCTCCACATACCAAACTCCATGTGAGGATATTCCTATTTCATAATTTTCTGTGGAATACCTTGCCTTTTTGTGACTGTTTTTTATACATGGAGTTTACATACCCTTTGAAGATCATTTAGAGGAGAACTAGAACAGGTGATTCTCAACTGGATAAGAAAAGAAACTAAACTTAGTTTGGAAGTTTTAACTAAGTCAAAAGGGAAAGTGAAAAGAATTGTTCTGTTTGATTATTAAAAGACCCCCCAAAACTCAACAATGAAAACACCCAGATGCTTACGTTTCAGAAGTTTTTAAAATGTAAAAACTGAAATAGTCTTTTCTATCCATTAGCTGTGGACTGGTGAGGCAACCAGGACCATGGGAAACAAAAAAAATATTAAGCCATCGAGTCCCTCCTGGAATACTGACTGTTAGAGACCCAGGTTCATCTGTAGGCAGACAAATAGAGACACTGGGATGAAAAAGCCATAAAAGGAAATCATGTTGAGATGGGAATAGGTGGGGCAAGGGGACCTCTTTTGGTCTCCTATTCTTCCCTTTCCTTTCAAGCTCATATTAATATACCTTGAAATACTGAGCCATCCCACCAGAATTAAAGCTGCTTGCTTTGTATAATGTGATCCAATGCATCCTTAGTAACAGCCCCCAGGGAAATAGGGAAGGTCAGAGATTTCTGCATATCTGATAAAAATCAAAGCTGAGAAATGTCAGCTCCATTTGCATTTGATATCAATGATGGGTTGGATCTGGCTTTTCCTCTTCTCCTTCTGATTTCATATTTGTATTTGCAATCAGAAGATACATATCCTTCCCTGTTCCCATTCCTCCTTAGTACTGCCACATTCTAGATACATTCTGGAAGCTGCTAATGGCTTTTTCAGAGGTGAAAGCTGGTGTGTAGGGAGTTCCTACTCATTAACAGTGTCTACCTCCTTTGAGATGCGTTCACCTAGTTAGCCAGAATGAACTGTGTCCATGAACTATATCAGAAAGCACGAGGGAAAAATAAATGTCTTTTGAGGACATGTATGAATGCATGTAATGCTCTTAAATTATTCTGAAAGTTTCCTCTGGGTTTGGCTTTCTACTTCAACTTACCAGGCCCTTCTCTAGCTGGTAGATATCCTTCAGGTTGTAAAGTATTGCCCATGGCCATACATTATCTGTAGTATTTATCATATATACTTGAATTCATCCCTGCAAATCTCAGAACTAATGCAATACTCAATCATGCAGGCAACACATACAGAAAATAAGAAACAGCATGGGGCTGCCTCCATAGGAAAAATCTCGATATATCACTGCATAGTTATTAACTTCATTTGTTAAGGAATATGTCATGATCACAACCACACAGTAGGGCTTGAAGCATCCATTGATTTACCAAGGAAACTCAGCAAATAATTGATTTTAACTATCAGATGCCCCCAATCACCACAACTATATGTTTGGATTTGATCTCCAATTATTATTATTTTAATGTTATGCAGTGAGAGAAAAAGAACATGAAAAATGTCAGTCAAATTACAGCTATAATCACCTCCAGATAAATAGTTTTTGTCCTCCGTTTTGTGGGAGTGTATCTTTAACCCCGTTCTTACCCTTCATTTGAATTACATTTCTGGCAATTTTCAACATAGGATATCATCCAAAAATTTTTTAAAATGTATTTATTTGTTTGAAAATGTCTGACTAAATTGTTTTGATTTTTCAGGTTTTATTATTTTTTTTCTTTCCTTTTATTATCCGAAAGATTTTGCTCATTATCTCTTGGTGTCACCAACGCAATCATTCTAAACCTGCAATCTAAAAATAAATATTTCCTGGAAAAACAATAACAAAAATTTCAACCTCAATGAAACATTTTCTCTCTTAGCCAAGGAAATTACACAGTGTCAGCTAATTTGATCCCATACTTGTACAAAACATATTAGCAATCTTCCTCTCCCACTGTCCTAATAAATTCTACATTCACAAGAAAACAAATTGTTAGATTATACAGTATATTAGATTAACACCCTAAAAAATTACAAATCCCTGCAGGGAACTCACCCTTTCTGCTAGAATATTTTTCCAGTTTGCTCCCAAGAATCTCACCCAGCAAGAAAATCAATCAAGATGTCAGTAGAGTTTGATATTTTGAGATGTAGCTAACAGGAGAATTCTGGCCTGTTGGACTCTAGTGAGTTTTAAAATATTTTCTGTATTGCAATTCATTGTTTTTTACAAAAAAAAAAAAAAAAAAAAAGTAAAAAAAGAAAAATGGCTAAATACCGTCAGTCAAAGTTTTAATATGATAAGAATAATTATGTTCCTGATCCATTAAACTTGTGACACATACTCTATAAATGCTTCAGGGAATAAGATGTGATATTGTGATGGTAAAACCTGTATCTGCTGAAGGGAAGAATGCCACTAAAATAAAAGGAAATATTGTAAAGAAATGGAGTTTTTATGAGGTAGGGTATGGCAGGTAAGAATGATGAAATACTAATTTATAGCCTTCACAGTACAGTTCTTGCTGCTACAGCAGGAACTAATCTTTTGCTGTCAATGAAGAGCAAATGTTGGAGACAGACGGCACCAGGCACCACATCAGTGATGAACATACCTCTTTTGGAAGTGGTCTGATCGGCCCCATTCCTCTGCATCAGGAAGTCCTTATCTGCTGTCTCCCAGAGGGCTTACCCTGACACAATACAATAATTTCAACACAGCTGAAATTTCTTCCTAGTTTTCTTCAAGATTAGACCCACAGTGGGAGAGAAAAAGTGTGAAAGCATAGAGCAGTGGATTCCTGGTTTGGAGTTGTTGGCAAATGGACACAAAAAGCTTTGAGAAGTCCTGGGACACCCTGAGGGAGGCCAGGCAAGCTGGATAGGACAGGGACAGATTTCCTGCAAGGTGAAGGGGACTGTGGAGTCCCTTACACCAGCTCTCATCTTCACCAGCATTGTGGTCGCACCCAGCCCTTCCGAAGCTGGGTGACAGTTTTGTTTTTAATTTTTAGGCAGATGGTCTATTCACTAATGCTACTGTGAGTTTGTGTATACTTTGTGTATTTTCGCACACATTTAGATTTGGTAAAGCTAGACCATCTCATACCAGTGCTTTTTAAATGAAGCATTCAGACTCTTTCTTCCAAAGTGACCTGTTTAATTTCAGAAATATCTCTTTTGAGAAGGGAGACTTTTTCTTTATAGCAATAGTTTTTCAGCATGGCAATGAACCAACTCCCCTCATTATTCACTTGACTCCAGCCTTTTACAAACACACTGGAATCACATGGAATAGGATCTAAGATATATTCTTTCTACCCACACAGATATGGTTTCTGGGCATTTCAATCACTGATTGCTTCTTCGGTCTAGTGAGAACTTTTCTGCTTTTATACCCTTCACACTTGAGCAAAGTGAGACAGTAGTTGTTTCCAGTGTGTGGTTAACAAGAAGAAAATGATGGGAACTTAGCTGCATTATGGAACAACAGGATTTTAGCTTTCCTCACTTTCTTCTTTTTATTAATTCTGTTGGTGACTTAAAACCCATGAGGTACCAAACTTGGGCAGTTTGGAACAAGATAAGAATGACAAGATTAAAAATAGAGCCTTAAATGCTGTTCAGTAGTTTGGGAGCATGCTTCATTATAACCTGCAGAGGAATTTAAATAGAAAAGCACAGCTGCTTTGGATTTCTGTCCAGAGAAACCACACAAGCACAGCTTGCATAAAAATAAATGCTTTGCATATTAAGGAAATGGCCTGTTATTTGCCACAGAAACATTTTAATCTTATTCTTCCATTTTAAAAATCATCTATTATAAACCTCAGAGTTGTTCATTCGCATTCTTGTTGGAATAATTTTCATGCCTTTGACCAATGAATGACTGTAATTACTAGCCAGGACAAAGATATGAGAACATCAGCCACATGGGTTATTGCTTCTGGTCATCTACTAACTGATCCCAGAGGGCCAACAACACACTAGTTTCTCCTCCCATGAGCCCAGAGCAATCCCTGACTTCTCATTCTCCAATTGCTATAAAATTATATATTGCTAGTATCAAAATAAAAAAAAAAAAAAAAAAGAAAATACCTCTGCCAGTACTGTGAATCACAGATCTCAAAGGCACAACAAATGCTTTAGACCTGCAGGATGAAGATATTTGTTAGGAGCAAATATCCAGATGTTGATGTAAAAGGCAGTATTTTACATATTAAAAATATAAGGTAAAATCTCCAATGGCCACTGCTAATCTGCCTGAGGAATTAATTTCTTCCTGACTCTAGCTCTGGAGCTGGTTTCATCATGCCACTGTGAACAAGTCACATCAGTCTGGCCAGAAAAAAGCTTCTTTGTTCCATAAGTGGTTGTGACAACACCATCCCTCCTGCATTCATGTCAGAGAAAGGACAGTCCAGCCAATGCAGAAATGGAATATTGAGCAAGTGTTCTGGCATGAGCAGGTGCAGAGTACTGTATTATCTGTAAAAGTATGTAAGAGGCATAAAAAGTGTATTAGAAAACATATAAATGACCCCAGGTAGATCCTAGTCTGAAGAAAGGGAAATAATCAACATGAACAACATATTCCACTCTGGAAAGGTCTCCAGATGCTGATGAGTTGCCACAACATCCCACCAACACCAATGCCAGAATAAAACTATTGATCTCAGCACCCTGAGAACCAGGGGAAGGGGAAGCATAACACTAGGAATAGTGTAGAAACCAGGAGGTGTGTGTATAACAATTCTAACTATATTATATTTTCTTTTTTGATAATAGTTAGATCTGGACTACTAAGATTCTATTATATTAACAATAGGCTCTTGGCTTTATGTATTTGTGAGGTGTGCTTTCCCTTTGCCCATAATTCAAGATTTTTGAGTATAACACTTCTCATAATTCAGATACTTTGTACTTTGAAGTCCTATTTGAAAATAGAAGAAAAGGTCTCAGAATTACCGATTCTTATAGTATTATAAGTACAAAAATTATCTAAAAATCTCTTGAAAAAGTCTATTCCCTTAGTAACAATTAATCTAAGTGTTTCTCTACCAATTTCACTATCTACTATATCACACTAAAACTTATTGGATGTGTACAAAGGATATCTAGTGTTAATCTAGTGTGTTTAAAATTTATCATACTACACAATCCTAAACATTATATGTTGTATTTTTAAGGAGGTTGTATGAAGCATAACATTTTCAAAGTGAAATGAGGCATTTAGTAAGATTACCACTTTTGGTCAAAAACTGAATACTGGGGAAAATATTATGATTCTTCAGCAATTAGGAGCTTTACATTACTATGACACATTCTTGACATATATTGTTCCAGGCCAAATGTAAGGTTTGATGCAAGAATTCTCAGGTGACGTTCTTTGGGTTGTGCAATTTAGGAGATCAACAAGAACAAACTTAAAATCTGTGCTTCTACAGATCACATACTGAACTAGCAACATTTACAGAGGATTAACAATTCTTGTGTTTTGATGAAAGAAAATTGCTTGAAACTTGAGAAACACTTGACAAGGTTAAAAAACTGGGCAGTATAACATCAGTGCAAACAAACGTTAATGAATATGAAACCCAGTAGTGACATATTACAAATTCTGCCTCCACAACATTGAACCCCAGAGGACTTGAGCGATTCCTTTTGCTGTGAATCCCACATTCCTCAACACAAACCTTAGCATCTCTATTTCAATCTTCTGTCTCAGCCAAAAGGCAAATGTCACAATTTCAGAATTCAAGGAAATATTCCTACACATTGCTGAGTTTTAATTTCACTGCAAATAAAAGTAAAAAAACCCAATGATTTAACATCTCATGGACACAGAATACTAGATATGTTCCTAAAATTCTGGGATCTGGATGTATGCTGGATTAATTTACATAGATGAAAGCTTGCAAATGAGCAAGGGATGGGATGTAGACTATGGGATGTAACACAAGGTCTCTTCCTAAAAACTTCCTGAGATTTTCTTCCCTGTGCCTTTTTATTCCTTCCCAGGCATATTCTACATGTTCTGCTCTTATTCCCCCACATCTCCTCACTTCAGAAAATGCTGTTGGAGACTTTTAGGAGTGGCGAACATGGATGGATGCAGCTGGGAAGAGGTGACCACTATTGAGTGGCATCACAGGAAAAAGCAAAACTGAACTGCTCACATTTAATATTTTCAGAACTGCTTTATGCTCAGACCAGTGACATCCCCTGCTTCGCTCTCAGTGGCTCTGAAGCTAGTACTGTTGGACATGATATGCCCTCCAGTTGAATGACTACTTCTGATATCTCCATTTTGGTGTTAATAAAGCTGAAAGGACAAAGCAGAGACCAGCTGGGACACTTGAAGAACACTTCATCTTGGGGTGCTGGAAGGGACAACTCCTTTCTTTCAGAAATTCTTGTAATATCTCCTTCTTTGCCAGGAGTGGAGATTTGCAGAGAGTAGCAGAGAAAAAAGTTAGACAGTACCTTGAATCTAAATTTGATTGTTCTCTATACATAAATTAAGCTGTAAACTCACCCAGCCAGATAAATTAGTTGAGGGAAATGTTGGCATTTCCAGACTGGAAAAGAAAACTGACATCCCCTTGAATAAGTTGTTGATAGTCAAAGCTGTAAGGAAGTAGATTCAGCTTGCCGGTAATGAATGACAAATATGTTTGCTTCACACTGGGATTTCATTTCAGTTGAGGTTTGTATTCAAAATTTCAAATACTATTTCTATCCTCACTGAATCCCAGAGCCACCAGAAATATATATTTCTTCAGCTGCATATGTAAAACCTAAGCAATGCTACGTTGAAAGACAAACTGTTACGCGCTGCATACCGGTGGCCTGTTGATGATTCCTTGTGCTCTTTCCTCTCAGAAACCAGCACTTTCCTGAGGGACAAATAAATCATCTGCATGGACAGTGATCACCTTTTGTGGGATGGATGAAGTCTTCAGAATTTGCCCTTGTCATGATCACAGTTATAGACTCAAAAATTCTGCTGATTTTAAAGTACCATTGGAGAAACAGGTACATCTCCTACAAATATTGATTGTTTCTATTTTACCCATGTAAACCTTTGTTTTTCAGGCTGACAAATTCTTATCACTCAAATACCAGGAGTTTTCAAATGATGGAGCATCCCATCCTGGAGAATACTAACATAATCAGAAAAGCTCCAAAAAAAACAGATCCCCAAGGAGGGGGAGAGACGGACAGAGACACAAGACACCTTGAAAAAAACTTCAAATGATTAATAACTTCACAGTAGGGGAAATGATATTATATTTAAAAGCTCCCTAAATAGAGGATGTAGTTCAGAGGAGATACACTTCCAAGATCATTTATGATCAGTCTCTTCCACAAACAAATACCATATCAGCACATATAAACATGAAAGTCCAGCATTTATGAAGACATTCTCCTTCATTCAACACAGCAGGAACACTGCTCAGCAGGAATACTTTGTGCAGTTTTCAGCCATAAATGAAAAAAATGTTTATCATTTGACAAAAACCCATATAAAAACCACAAGGCAACCCAAAAAACATGGCTCTAAAGGAAAAAAGCAGGTTTGAGAATTTAAGGAGGAAATAGAGCAGTAGCCTCTAAAAGGTTATTAGAAAAAAAAAAAAAAAAAAAAGAAAATGTATGTTCTGCATGTTGAAGGTTAACATGTGTAAACTGAGTAAGTGAGATTCAGGATACCTTTAGAGAGGAACTTTCTAACAGAATGGAAGATGAAGGATTGAGATGGACATCCTTAGAAGGTGACAAGGGTGAAAGTCTTTTAGGGCAGACTGGACAACTCTTCATTAGGATTAACACTAGCACAGATGGATTAATTAAATGATCACTTGAAATTCTTTCCAACCATGTAACTTTATGAAATAAAATTTATTTGTTGGAACTGAGCATTTCACTTTGGCATATACTTGATTAGTAGTGGATATAAGATGAATTAAAGGCTGATCTTGTGATGAAGAGAAATGTCTTTAATTCTTAGCTTCCTGGAAAAATATCTATTCACCTTTCAAACTTGGCTAATTTAGGCAGACACAAGATGTATGATGCAATGCTCTGTAACAGGCAAATGGCAGAGGAGCTTTAAAACACATTTATTTTTAAAAGTCATGCATTCAGCTCTTCTGTAAGGAACAGACTACAGATCAATCTTTAAGTAGTCATTGATGTGAGCAACATTCTTACCTTCACAACATTGTAACTGAGAGTAGTTCAACAGAAGATGTTAATATTTTTATCTGTATCTACCTCCTTCACAAGAGATCTTAGTAACACACATCTCTGTCACACTGATGAGTGCAGTATTGATGCTTCAGAAAAGATGCATCTCTAGCAACGGGGCACAATAGAACACAGCTGATGTAGCTGGGCTGAAACTGCTCCAAGCAAGATTTTAGCTTTGGGGATCATGGGGAAATTGAGCTTCCCTTGTGTGCACAGTACCCTTCCTTACCTCTCTGTTTAAATGATGATGTTAATGGAGGCAATCAAAACTTACAATTATGACTATTTACCCCAAAGAACTTTTGCCATTTCCTAATGTCTTCCAAACAATCACAGTTCAGAAACAGGACCTAGAACACAGTATTTTCTGTAATTTGTTGGTCTTGTTCCAGAGAGTTAAACAGATCTTTATGGTAGCAGGGGCCTCTGAAGAGTTCATAGACATATACATAGGGATGTGATGTGCTAGCTAGAGCTAGCAATAACCCACACCATACTCAGAGACTGCTGAGAGATACAGACTTCATCCCAAAGTAGTCCAGGGGCACTTGCATGATGCTGTCTCTGAAATACTCTGCTCTGTTCCTACAGAAGGCTCATTAGTTCCACTTTCCTAACATGACTGTATGATCTCCTGTGCCACTGTTACCCCTAGATCATATCTCATTGCTTAGAGCATACATAGCCTAATTCAGGTAAGATAACATTATCTTGAAGAGGAAAGGGCTAACGCAAAGCCTTTTAATATCTGTTCACTTCAGTGAACCTTGTGTCCTAATAACAATAACAGAAATCCAGCTGAGGGAGATCTGAAAAAGAAATGGAGTCATTCAAACAGAAAAGGATGTACTTTTTATAAAAAGTCATTTGGAATATATATGTGAGTATTACTCTAAGCCTTTATGAGAGATATTTGTGAAATGTATGTGAAAACAGAATATCTCTGAAAACATCTCCAGGAGATTGTCAGGGACAGAGATTCATTAGATGGGATTTCATTGTAGGAAAATAATGAAAAACCTGAAAAAAGTTCAACAGTAAGTCTGGCGGCATACCTATAACTTCTTACTACTCTGTCATAAGCTGGGCACAGAGTATCTTAATTTACTGGAAATATTTTTCAAAGTAGGAATGATTTGGGACAGCAAGATTGAACAGTGTGACAGACTCTTATCGTTGTGCAAATCTGACAGTGCAGTCTTGTATGAGCTTAAATGCAGTCTTTATAGGTTTTTTAAGAATACCGTAGCATTTTAAAGAGTACTGTATCTACCTAGTAAAATGTGTGGAAACACCACAACTGTTTGTTTAAATACTTTTGTATTATTAAAACTTGTGAACTACCATAACCACCCTGCATTGCAGACAAAGTTTGAGGGAAGCAACTGATTAAGAGGATTAAAAATACGTTGATGCTTGTAGTTACCAATTTATCATATCTACCCCCCCTCCTCTTTTTTTGTAGTGAAATGAATGATGAACCTATTCTAAATCAACAATTCCCATAAAATGTATACCACCGAGTAGGAACATACTAAAGGATTTATAAAGAGCATAGTGGGCCTAGATAGATTGTCTTGTTTGACATTTCTTATGCAAGAAACCTTAAATACACAAATTGATTGATTTATATATTTCGTCAAAGCTTGATTTAATTTAACAAGATAAGAATGCCAATCTGTATTCAAAACCACATAAAGTCAGGTTAGGGTTGCAGCTTCTGGATCAAACCCTGTTTTCATATTGCATTTACTGTATTCCTTATTCTTTTTGGTTATAGCTTTAAATGCACAGCTGTGAGACTCTTCTCTTCCTTTTTAAATGTTATCTGAAATGTTTAGGTGAACAAGACAGTAATGCCAATTATTCTGTGTCTGTACAGGACTTGCACAATTGGTGAAGTTGCAGGTTGGTTAGTTTTTAGACCTCACTACTATAGCAGTGATCTTTTCACAGCCCTGTAGAAAACCACCTAATCTCTCCGAAAGCTGAATTAATGTGGAATTTTAAGATTTTTACAGCAGGTGTGAGACTGTCCTGGTTCAGGCTGGAATAGAGTTCATGTTCATTTCGGTAGCTGGAAGAGTGTTGATGCACACTAAGATTCCAAACACTCTCCTGACCCTTCTTTTGACTCATATTTCTCTCCTTCATTTGACCTCCAAATCCCTCTGTTCTTTAGGAAAATAACTCTTTCTCCAGCAGCCATGAAATACTTCCAAATTATGTCCCCGTTCCCCTGAATTGAGCCTGAGCCTTTGTCAGCTCTGGATTAGTTCAGGAAATCCTTGCTAGGGGAAGGGACCCAGTCCTTCTTCATATCCCTGACTATCAGATATGGGTGATATTTCTACAGAATTCTCTCAGATGAAAGCCTCATGCGGCTCATGAGGTCTATTGACTCATCGGGCTTCTTCTCACTACACAGAAACAGATCAGAAGTCATCTTGTTCACCTGAAAAATAAGATGTCCAAACTCAAACATAAGTCTCCAAGTCAGCCTAGTTTTCAACACCTGTATTTTCCACTGCTTTTAATGAAATTTCAGATCTGTGCTGTTATGATTTCCATTCTGGTTTCCATGAAGTGTCTCCGTAAGTGAGAAGTTGCATAAGTCTGAGCCTAACATCAGACTGATTTAAAAATACAGTTCTGCTCTTTCTGCAGCTTTGTTGGAAAAATACCTTCCTGAGCTGCATGTTCTTGCTTTTTCATATATAATTAATTATAAGGGAGGCTTGTTATTTAGATGATACAATACTGTAATGTAAAGATGTCACATCTGTTACATAAGGGGACATACATACATAAGGGGAAATCTGAAGCATTACTTGTGAACTAAATGCCAATATTCAGAGGCTCTGATATAATTAAACAGTACATTGCTCAATCTAGTCAGGAACATAGGAATTGAGAAACACTACTTAGAAGAGGCTGGATTGTTATTACAGAGACTGATTCAACAAAACACTTGAGCATAAGCTTTAGATTAAGCACACATTTAATTCTTCCTTTGACTGCAAAATACGTTACAGTGAGTGTACGCATTCTTGCCTCACAGAATATGTTAATTACATTCAGAGAAGAAACTTGCAGGACCCACTTCACTGAGACCATGTCATAATCTTTAATGTATCTATCTTCACAGTCCTCCTTTGACAGAAAAACCTTCTATTATCTTCATTTTTTGTAATTCAAACAGGGAGCTGAAGAACAGGAGAAAAAAGACTAAACTCATGAAATTATTTAGCCCTTCAATACAATGTGCACTTGCAGCCCAGGAATCCAACCATACCCTGGGCTTCATCAGAAGCATGACCAACAGGTCGAAGGAAGTGATTCTCCCACTTTACTCCACTCTCATGAGACCAACCCCCACCTGCAGTGCTGTGTCTAGCTCTGGGGCCCCCAGCATAAGAAGGACATAGACCTGCTCTAGAGTCCAGAGGAGGCCTCAAAGATGATGAGAGGGATGGAGCACCTCCCCTGTGAGGACAGGCTGAGAGAGTTGCAGGTGTTCAGCCAGAGAATAGAAGGCTCTGGGGAGACTTTATAGTAGCCTTCCAGTACTTGAAAGGGGGCTACAGGAAAAATGGAGAGGGACTCTTTATCAGGGAGTGTAGTGATAGCACAAAGGGTAATGGCTTTAAACTGAAGGAGGGTAGATTTAGATTAGATATAAGAAAGATGTCTTTACTGTAAGAGAGATGAGCCACTAGAACAGGTTGCCCAGAGCAGCTGTGACTGCCCCCTCCCTGGAAGTTCAAGGCCAGGTTGGACGGGGCTTTGAGCAAACTGGTGTAGTGGAAGGTGTCCCTGCCCGTGTCAGTGGGGCTGGAACTAGATGATCTTTATGTTCCCTCATAACCCAAACCATTCTATGATTCTACTCAACTGATTTTAATAGTGTGAAGGCATCTAATATGCTTGGACAATTTTGTGAGTGTCAGTAGGAACAAATTACA
Organism: Tyto alba; assembly: GCF_018691265.1. Taxonomy (NCBI): domain Eukaryota; kingdom Metazoa; phylum Chordata; class Aves; order Strigiformes; family Tytonidae; genus Tyto; species Tyto alba. Next base: position 12,886,331 of record NW_024881261.1, read on the forward strand.
CTGAATTATTTCAACAAATATGGGTCTGAAGTCCTAATCCTAAAAAGTGCTTTGTGATGTATTGGGATCCCAGTGATCCCAATAGTGAGGCAAAGGAGCTGAGATTTCCTCTTCAAACAAATCTGACGTGAAACTTAAATTCACATTTCCTGATACAGAGCAGGACACCTTAACCATGCATCTAATAAATCCATGTTTACCAAGGTTATGGTAAACAAAATGCTTGTAACATCTAAGCTTTCAATTTTGACTGTCACCAAGGTATCTTTCACAAACTGTCAGGTGCTTAGATGTCAGTCTGAACTCAGTCCAGAAAAATATATCAAGTAAATTTATACACTGATTATGTCACCACATTGACAAAGTACTTCAAACTCCACTTAAACTGATAACATAAGACACAGTTGATTTGTTTCATTAAAAGAAAAAGAGATTAAAAAATCCTAGAAACTTCAGGGAGAAAAATGTGTACCATTTGTTTAAATATGCAGTATTACAATTGATGATCCAGCATTTTTTCTCTAGAAATAAAGAAATTTAACCAGACAAAAATAAGTCAGGGAGAGTTTCAAAAGTACTCTGATACCACAGTGGAAAAGGATAGGAGAAAAAAATGGAGGGAAAATGTTGAGATGATTAATAAGATAAACTCCTAAATTAGATAAGTTATGTTAAAGAATTCATTCAAAAATTCCACATGCCTAAATCTTGGTAAAAATCCCTTATATGAATCACTCTTCCACAGTAGTTGAAATCAATCAAAGTTTTTGAGATGAGAGTACAGTCATTTGTCTGAAAATTCTTAGGAATTTACTTTAAATATCTGTCATCAAAACACGGTGCTCTTTCCAATTTTGTTCTTCGTTCCAAGAAACCTGCCAGAAGGCAAGAAAATGCATCTGACTTCCATTAGCCTTTTCAATAGGACTGTCATAAATTTCTTCTGTATCCTCAGGATACATCAACAGGAAGACAGACCACTGTATGCACAAAGTAAAACTAATCTGTTACACAGAAGAAAGGTAATTTTGTTCCAATTCATTTGTCTTTGTGCATAATTTATTATATTACAGACCAACGAGTTTGTCATGGAAGAAAAATAAAAGAGTTGACTAAAGATAATATAAACTGTGTTCTAAAAGCAGCTAAAAGTTTTAATTTTCTAATGAACTCATTTAATCCAGATAGATGACTGTGCTGTTTGATAAACCAACTGAAAAATAAATTGCATTTGCAAAAGCCTGCTTGCACAAATCCACATAGAAGAGGATTATATTCCAAGGAAAATATGTGAAGCATATTGGAATAAAAACTGCAATGACAAGAACACAATAAAGCAAAATAATATTTGGAGTAAATACAAAAAGCTTTGTGATGAAGCACCGATTATAGAGCCCTGAAGAATGACCTGAATGGCTATCTCCAGGGTTACTGTTTTGTTCCATGAAGTTTATTTGAGGGCTGGGAAATATTTAGTTGCAGATGCTGCCTTCTACCACTGCTAAGAATTGAGACAGCAGCAAAAGGATTAAAACGTTACAAGAATCATATGGGTAAACAAGAACAGACACTTGATGCAGCCCTTTTAGTTACTATTATTATTATGATAATACTTATAGATCCTGTCAATCTAAGTGATGTGATTAGATTAGTTCTGCTCAATAAAAACATAGATTAAATAAAGTAGGAATTGCAATGTGGTTTTGTCAGAATAGAATTTCTATCTGCACAGAAATATCCCATGCCCTGTTCAGCTATTTCACTGGGAAAGAGAGTCTGAGGAAGGTTTGGTAATATGTAATGGAAATGTGTATCAAAGCTTCTTTGATTTTTTCATTTCAAACTGAATTCCAGGCATATATACTGCAGATTTAAAAAGTAACATCAGATGCTTAAATAGCTTGTGTTTACTCTTTGCATTTTTAAATCTTTAAATCCATCCAAGCATAACAATTTTCCCCCTTTCTCTCCAGGGTCTTCTGGTTTTAGTCTTGATCAGAAGAAAAATAATAACATAACCTCAAAACCCTTCCTCCTGACATATTTGTAACAGTGTTGCTCAGTCCTTCACTTTGGAAAGTTAGGAAGGGTAGACAGAGGAAAGATGTGGGTGAGGTTGGGTTGCATGTACACACTGTGGGTCAATGGCAAAAACAGGACCAGAACTCAAAAACCTGATTCCAGGTCCAGTGTTACAATACTGCACCAGAGCTGATGTGAACAAGGGAAGTAACCTACTCTCATCAGGGGATAGCTGAAAGATTTAAAATGCCTGTCATATCTGGGAACAGTGCTACTGTGATACTTAGTGTCTAAAGTCCACATTTTTCTGCTACTCCCTCGCCAGTGCTTCAGCTGCAACCCGTTCAGAAAAGCAACACCCTCTGTCAAACCTTCTCTTGGAGCAGTTGTCACACTGAGCTCCGTCAAATGTTTCCAAGCAAGTCAGTTGTATTGAATCGAGACTCATTTTGTTTTCAAACACACAAGGATATACTCTTAATCTAAACACATCATGAAAACAATGGCTTACATGGCATCTAAACAAAAGAAAGCATCTATCTTTTATGGAAATATATTGATATACTTGACAAAAAGTAGAGCAATACCTATTTTTTAATGTCAACCCAAGTAGCAATCTTGGCTATTTAAAGCACCTAAGTCCTCATAAAAAATATTATGTGTATTCCCAGTTACAAAAAATAAAAAGAGCATCCAAAAATTCAGTCCTCAACAGCAGCCTCACGATTTTAACTGCAGCTGCTTAGTGGTCTTCCACTGTAAAGAAAAAAAAACTCAAACAAACAACAAAACAACAACAACAATAAAACCCCCTTCAAACTAAAAATAAACCCAAATTTATTAGAATAGCTCAAAAAAGTAAACTCCTGCCAGCTAAGAGATAGTGGGGTGGAGCAGAACATCATTTCAAGGATGGGTTCTTAATGTTTCTTAACATATCAAAATTGCTGCCAGTTTTGGACACCTTAGCACCAAGAAACACTGGTATGTCTGTGCTCCTCTCTGAACCCATGCCAAAAAGAAACATCAGTTTCAGTAAGACAGAATGCAGCTGGGAATAGGTAATAGAGTGGAAGGCTCTTTGCAGGCAGACTTAAGCTCTCCCTGTGTGCACTCTGAACTTGGATGCTGAATAGTTGCTCTATGCTCAAGCTAATAAGCTCTCTCAAAAGGCAGGATGTCTTCAGGCTCACCTGTGTGCCACTTCCCTAAAGCTGATTTGCACTGTTTTTTTTTTTTTAAGGTATTTAGAGCATGGACAAAAAACCTAGCATCTGTCTGCAAAAAAAAACAGGTAGAAGCAACTGTAACCTCAGTCACTTGAGTGGGAGCCACTGGAACATCAAAAGAAACCTGTCCTTGTGCTGTTCCATGGATCAGTAAATGACCAAGGTTTTTCATTCATTACAGTTTTAACAAAGAATCTCACTGGAAATTAAATCAGAGTCAGACTAAAACCTAACTGATATCAGCAGGGGAAGCTAAACAAAGGCAAGGCAACGGTTCTGTTTGTTTAAAGGCTGTAGGGATGCAAAAGGAAATCCATTTGTCCCAAGGCAGGTCAAGAACTTTCAAAGAATATCTGCACTTTTCCTCTGTGCATAGGGGTTGGCATGACTTTGTTTAATTACTGCAGCGTTTAGAAGAAAGAAACTTTCAAAGAACTCGTCACTGCCAACATTTTTGAACTGGTTCAAAGCACTAAATCTGGTATTTATTATACAGATACACATTAGCTACATTTCCCAAAGAGTAGTGTGCTGGGCAGCAGAGACAGTTGCTATTTCTATGCCTAGCTTAGACAGTAGTGACAGTTCTGTAGTGGAGAGCTATCCAGCCTCATGCTGTGGCTGCAAGTTCCACGTGCAACACAGCAACTTGGCTGCCACACTGTGGATCTCAGGGTGAGGCAGGAGGACCAGCTTCTCAGGCATTTTGCTGGGACCTGTGCAACTACAAGTAGTTTGTTAGTGTTTTGGGGCCTAAATAATTTAAAATAAATGTGGCTGTACTGATGTTACCTGTCTATATTGCTGGCACTACACCCAGTGTTGTTTGCTTTATTAAATTATGAAGGTCTGATGGGTGTTTGTTATCATCATCTTGATCTCCATCACCTTCATGGAAAAAAAGGTGGAATGGGGTTCTTAAAAGAGTGTTGAAAAAAGACTATATCTTGGGAAGTGCCATCACAAATGAAGATTTAACAGTGAGAGCAAGGACTGAAATATCTGTTGAACCTTTACTGACTGTAAACATATGCTCTCATCAGGAAGGTGAGCGCAACCATGGCCAGGTAGAGTACCCACTGCTGTCTAGAATGTAACGTTAAGTATCTCCCTCAAGCCACACGTCAGCAGCTTAATCCGGAGCTGATTACTACCTTCTCTGTTTCAGACTTTACATTCTTCTCTGAGGTTTCCTGATGCCTGTGACAGCCCATCCAAACTGCCCACCTGATGTCAAAGGGCACCGATCTGCAAAGGGAGCACCGTGACAGAGGATCAGTGTCACTTAGCCTTCCTCACTGGACATGGCACCTTCTGTGTCCAGACCAACAATGTATTTGCCAGTTATAGCTATGCCTTCCAAAGACTGGAATTACCCTCCTGCTGACAGCAAGGGAAGGGGGAAGTCACTCCCTGAGAAGAAAATACTTCACTCATTCTCAGTGACTGAAGACATATTGTGCCCACACAGGGGAAGGAAATTTCACAGATTCTCTGACTGCTTTCATCCCTTGGGCAGCAACATGCATAAGTGGAAATCAGTAGGAAATATTGTGACAAGATAAAAACCAGGAGAGAGTTTGAGGAAGGCAAAGAAAGTAAGGGATCCTCTCAATTAATACATAGGTATTTTTCTATCAAATGATACTGAACATGTATGATAATCCTCCAGGTGCCCTAAAGAGCTTTTATATGACATGCATATAGAACATTAATTATGGGTTAACAAATACCAGTTACATCAGGGTATTAACAGAGACAATTTGATAAGAGAAACAGCACTTATCTGTTACAGATAGAGGGTAGAAGGATTATTCCCCACTGGCTGGGTCACAAGCAATTACCCTTTCCCCATTCAAAAAATGATCAACTTTCAGTTGACACATGGTCCAAAGTGGCAATTGTTCTTGTCAGAAAAGAATCAGTCTTTGACATAAAATCAAGAGGTTAACCTGGTCACCATAGTTACAAAGACACAAATACTGCTGAATATCTTAAGTTTTAGATTTCCAAGATTGAGACAGATAGTTGAGATATCAGATCATGAGGAAAATCCTTCTTTATAAAGGAGCCTCCAACATATATTTCCAGAGTTGGGAACAGATAAATCTAAAAAGTTATTTGACCCAGAAGTTTGTCATAAATACAAGTTGCTTGCTTATACTTCTTAATTCTGTTCTTTCATAAAGTCATGTTGTACTCAAAAGATTCTTTTAAAATATTCAGTGCCTTCCATTCCAGATATGGCTGCATTTCACAGGTGAGTGAAATGATCACTGCATGCAATATCTGTAGAGCACTTGCTGAACTTCTGTAAGCTTTATTATTACTGATTCAATCTGTGTAAGAGGAAAAAGGGCATCCAAATGGCACTTAAGATGGAATAAGGAGCCCTTCATAAAGCTATTAAGAAATTGATAATTACAGGAAGACAGATATAATTACATCCAGAAGATCAATGCAGCTTTTAATGAAGAATAATTTCAAGACCCTAAATACAAATTGAGATAAGAAACTTCTGAGACTCTCCCACATACCCCCTGCTAGATAAATGTGGCCAGGGAACAAAGGAATTCTGATCTTGTTACACAAGACAAAGAAATTCTGAGATCCTACTGAGAACATTCAGGAAGTTTGTTTGGGCTGCAAACCTATGTCTTCTTCGATATATGATTATGCTTGATGTTTACAAATGGTCCTAGTAAGGAAGCCTTTAGTGTGCTCATTGCAAATGGGGCAAATGATATGACAAGTTGCCTTCTGTTCAGTTTCTGTTTTTCAGCAGAGATGGAAAATCTTATAGGCTCCCCAAGACTTAAGGAATTATAAAAAAATCCTTCCCTCCCACCCTGCAGAAATCTGTGTAATGACATGATAGAGAAGGCAAGTCATCATCATCCCTTTCCTGTGGTTGAAGTTAGCAGACAATGAAGGAGAATTGCATATTGAGTATTTGTGTTAGGATTGTAGATCAGTTAAGGAAAAGGAGATAGAATGTCATCATTCCTTTGCTCTCCTTCAACTGAATTTCCTGGGTTTAACACGTGCAAGCAATATATGATCGCAAGAATGATTCTATTGGGCAGGAATCTTTCTTCATCTCCTGTCTGCTGTGGACAAAGTATAAAAGGGGAACAATAATAGCTGACTCCTGTATATAGTGAGGAATTATATGGGAACATAAGCACAGAGGAAATCAAACTGAATTAGAAAGTCCACACATTTAAATTAATCCAACAAAACCCAACCACTCCACTTACATCCAGTGATGAAGCAGATGCCCTTCACAGAGAAATACACACTACAGTGAAATGAGTGTTTTGTCAAAATACCAAATAAGAAAAAGTCCCTAACCAAACCAACCCAACCCAGAGCCTCATAAAAACAGACCAAGGGGGAATAAGTTATTGCTAAAATCTTAGGACCGGTCAACACAAAGAGAAAATGTTGTAGCCAATGAACATTGGAAAGGAAATTCTTTCTTGACCTCCTCTATTTCTGCCCCTTCATCATTCCAGTACATCTCTGCCCTCTACTTTACTTATGACTGCCTCCAAATCCCATACGTTTGCACCTCATCAGGAGAAATAACAAATAATACTATACTTGTAACATATCTCTAGTAGGTACAAAACTTAATTAAAAGCAACACTTTGTCTGATTAATGGGGGAGTTGGAGGAAAAAAATAAACAAACTGGTCTTAGCACAAAACAGACATTGAAGAATAGCTGCAGCTAAAACATTGCGGAACACACTGTGGAGAATAATTCTTCACTCACTAAGAAGGGTGGGAGCTACCTCTGCTCCAGGTTTTCAGCTGTTACAGTTCTGCAAGCTTTGCAGGAAACATGTCAATTTGTACCAGCCAAAGATCTACCTTACAGTGGAACACATTTGAAGGAATTTCTTGGTCAATATCTGTCCGAAGTTTGTTTCCAGCACTCATCAGTGAAGTTCATTTTTTATCATGGCAACAATGAAGAGAAAGAAAATCCCCAATTATCAAACTGTTGGCTACAGCAGAAAGAAAATCCCCAATTATCAAACTGTTGGCTACAGCAGTACTTTTGAGAGAGCTGGTAAAAAAGACAATCTCTCCAGAGATTTCGAGGATTAGTGGATATTTAATAGGAAAGACTCTGTAGATGGCAACTTGTGTCAGTAATTTGAAGAGCTGGATGCTCTGATTCAACAGGATATAAGAGATGAGAATCTGACACTGAAAAAAAGATTTACCAACAACAGAATAGTAACAATCTGAAACAGCAAGCCCAAACTCCTTTTCATAAAGTCAATACATATTATCTTTCTCAATCTGTTTCAAATCACGGTTACAATATTACTTCTGGGTGTACATTTGTCAATTGATGAACATTACAGATATGCTGACTTAGATGTAATACACTGAGCATCTGCCTATGGAAGCAGGAATATGCTTGAAAAAAGAAAACTTTTACTAGAAAAGAAGAGAAGGATAGCTTAACACCATATCACATGCAGTCACAGGTTTGTAGAAGGAGGTGTGGAATGCCTAGCCAGGAAAAAGGATGTCTTGGGCCTTGTCTTTTCCCACAAAAGGTCTTACACAGTATAGGTCTAACCCTCAATAGCGAAGATATGTAAGATGATTATTGATAAGGATTTGAAATGTAAATTTGCAAAGACGTAAGAGTTGTAGAACACATAGCAATTTAAGGACAAGGTTTTCAACCCACCTATATGAATTTCTTCTTAATGGTGAATGCTTCCCATTTTATTTTGGGAGAGGACTTTGCCTAGTGATGGGCTTTCAAATAAGATTCAGCAGCAGGTTGTCCACCATAAATAAAAAGTTACCAGTTTCCTGTCTATAGTATACCCAGATGGGGAGGGATTAAGCCCAGGAATAGATCTTACAATATGACTGTACTATACACAGGGTTGCCAGATTAGAAAACTCCAATGGATTATTAATATATCAAATAATTTAATTGACTTTCCTTACAAGCATGGAGTAAGAAAAAGGTATTTCATATTGAACAGAACATTTTGTATATTACAGAAGAAACGCTTTTCTGTTTGTTTCCATAATAACCCTCCCCAATTAAATGTTATCAGGGTTGATTTTTCCTTTGATTTGTTGGTGTGGGTAGTGGATGAAAAATCAATTATTCATTTCAGCAGACAAATAAGCGTCCTCAGCACTTTTTGTAGGATAATGAATGTACTTAGCAGGATATGAACTTCAATGACAAGATCTCTGAGAACGTTAGTTTTTGTTGTTTTTTTTTTCTTTTTTGGGGGGTTTTGCTTAAACATCTGTGATGTATGAGACTTAGGAGGAATGTAGGCATCTCAGCAAGCTGCCACACTTTGCTGTCAGAAACCTGTCTGACATGTTTCTGTGAAGTGGATGGTAAAATCTGCCTTTGATTTCCGTTGTTCTGTTCCTCTTTTAGGCACTCTTCCTCAAAAAAAAGGACTGGTACTGTTTGGGCAGCACTCATGCAAAATTTAGAAGGTTGTTCACTAACACTGAAACAGACTGCATTTGAGCAGCCTTACCCATATGAACTTCTGTGATAGGGACAGGAAACGGCTGGCCATGTATCTCCACTGCTCTGTCCTCTGAGTTTACTGGGCAAAAAAGAAGAAAGAAGACGGACAAATCCAATTTAGCTTTGGAACTTCTACACATTGATTTAAGTCTCCAGGGATAGTTTGTGTTATCATGGAAGACAAAGAAGCCTGCCTATCCTTTGTGTCTCCAGAAGCATTGAATTTACAGCCTTTATCTTCATTTGTTCTCAAATTATTTTACCACAAAGGGATAGTCAAAATTAGGCAACTTCATTTAAATTCACACCAATACCTAGCCATACAGAATTGTAATGAACATTGGGTCCCCCAAACATAGTGAATCTACAACAAAATCTATTACAATCACTAAAGACAATGTCCTGCAGAGCATCCATATTTTCTCCACGTGTGGTCTGTCAGACTCCATACTGTGTCAGACTTGACAGGAGCCCTGTATGAATCCCTAAACTCTAAGACAGCACAGCCCAGTGACAGGCTTTGGGAACCTGTCATCTTCCTCACTACAGGTTGTCATTGGTTGGTCTGTCTGAATTAATGCAAATGAAGCTGCAAATCTATCTGTATGGGATTACCCATAATCTGGGCAAATCTGGAAAGGTATTTCAGGCAAATCCACTTTGTTCTTATCTGTAGCCTTAATAAAGCATTGGCCAATAGTGGCTAAAATAATTTTTAAGCATCTGAGCCTATTAGAGACAGTGTCCTAGGATCTCAGTTTATGCTACTGAAACAGGATTTAATTGCATGAATCATGACTGGTGGTGGACTAAACAGACAATTGTGCTCTTCGCTTTTACTATTACAAAGATTACTCTTCACTCCTCATAACACCTTCACGTACTGGAGAAGACAAGACATCCTATTGACAAGAACTATTAGCCATGCACAGTCATAAAAAAGTTATATACATTAAGCAGCTGAAGTGTCTTTGCCTATGAAGATTTTTTTCTTTCAGTCTTATCAGAAATTAGTATGATCACCTCTTTGCCTCTCTCTCCACCAAACTGTTCAAGACCTCTTAAGATTTTTCATTTCCAAAGCAGTAATATACTAGTTCACGCAACATATATTAAATGTGCCCATCACATGAATGATAAGCCCATCACATGAATGATAAACCAATTTTGATTCCTCATCAGTCAAAACATCATTTTGCCCACAATTTCTTTCTCCCTCTTCCTCTAGTGTCCCTCTCCCACTCCCCTTTGTACATTGGAAGGAGCACTTTGACAGCAACAGAATTCATTAGTGAAGTCAGCCACTGTGGCTTAGTAACTCATTCCCCTTGTTACTCACTATTGAGTCATGGAGCAGAAAGTGGGTGTCTTGATCTTGAAGGTAGGACAATGATACAATATATTTCCATCAGGTGTTAGAAGAAAGGTTACAACCTGCTTTATACAGAATTCAATTAGGAATCACAGAGAGGGGAAGCAAGTTTGTATTAACTCCTATAGATGCCAGAACGCTTTCAGTCTATTTCTGTTTCATCTATTTCCTCTAAAAGATTTTTAACTAATCACAACATTACTTTAGTTCTTTTGACACAGTAGGCAATCAATTTAATTTCAATGCCTGGGGGAAAAAAATTAAAGATTCCCAGATGTTTCATGGAAATTACCAAAAAAATTCAGTTGAGAAGAAATTCTGACACTAAGTAAATTATCTACCCAAGTATTTCTATTACAGTACTGTCTGGACATTTTTGTATAGTGAGGCATTTCCTGCTTGTTCAGTAGGAAATGTGGATAGACTCAAACAAACAGAATTTCACCTGCTTGTGTCTTTACAGGCAGGGCTGTACCAAATTAATGTTTGGTATACTGTTGTTTGGCTTTTAGTTCTAAATATCTGAAGGAAAGACCTAACCTTATTTCATGCCTCTGGTTTTTATTCCAGTGAATGCCAAGAGGGCACATGTGGTCTTCTGTTGGAAATTATTAGATGCCTTCATAGAAAAGGGCCAGATGCTGATTTTATGTTATGTTATAGTAGAAAGCGGAATTTTGGTTTCCTGAAACATTCTGAACTATCACCATTTTATATCCTCTAATATTTGGAACAAGTAGAAATAAACCATTCTTTCTTATTTGTGTTTATACATAGGTGTGCAGGTATAAAAATTAAAGTACCTGTACAAAGCTGATAAATGCATATGTAGAAAAGATATGTTTGGAAATGACAAAACATTTTTACCAAAAAAATTAAACATTCTGATATTCCCAAATCTAGACATGTCATTTAAATTTGCTGTTCCAACAAATCAACCTTTGGAGGCAGTTTGACATTTAACTGCCTGGCTTTTTTGCAAAATTGTATCAGCTTAGAGTGTTAGCCTGATTTTCTGATGCTACCATTTTTCCTGATGAGTCAGGAACCATCTGGAAGAAAATCCATGTTTTGATGCTTGATGAAGATAATTTCTTATACATGGATTTATGTCATGTATTTATGTTAACATTACCAGATCTATCACTTTCCATAAAGTTCAAATTCCAGAAGTTCATAGGGGATATTGCTGAATAATTGAACCCATAACCTCCTTCTGTCAGTCAACAATGTTTTTGCTCTAGCTTCATATTCATTGTGGTCATAAAAAAAGTTAATGAGAAAAAGTTGAAGCTTCATCCTCTGTGCAGATGGCACATATTTGATGGGTCAGATCTTCTTGCATGAGGTACTTATTGCTTTACTCATTTCATCTATCTGTATCATGTCATTAATCTAAAGTGCAAGATTTTCACTTTAGAAGTTATTTGAACTGCTTGGAAAATTATAATCTCATGGTAAAAACACTGAACAAAGGAGACATTTATTTCCCACCTTCTATTTCACAGATTCTTGATGGAACAGCAATTAATTGATATCCTCCTGTTGGTAGGTGTCTCTGACAGCTGTGTTGTAGATTGTAGACTGAGAAGAGGCTTCTCATCCAGCAGATTTGATGAAAAGAGTAGTCAGGTTGCCTCCCAAGGACCACTTCATAACCCTGAGGTCAGGACCTGGAGAGAACGTTAGATGCATGGTTTAAGAAAGAACTGAGAGAAATTCCATGAAATAACCTGACCCAAAGTCTTTTGCAAAGTAGCTGATGCACAGTTGAATTTAGACTTGCAACTTCTAGCAACTGGCTCTGAAACAATGCATGAGAGAAGTGCTGACTGCTGCCCAATCTGCCTTTCTATCTGACTTCATCACCCTCTTAGCTGAAGCAGCAGGACAAATGCTGTGTCCACCTCCAAGCCTCTGCAATCCAAAGCTTGATGTATTCACTTCAGGAGCCACCTGGAGAGGTGCCCAGATCTGTGGAGCTTACATCCATCCCACCAATGGATAGTGCAGGGTTCACAGATGCAGCTCAATTTTTCTCATCAGTGGAAACAAAAGCAAATGTTACCCCTCCATGCTAAAAACAAGTGCCAGCCCCCTGCTGTCCTGGGAAGCAGAGAGAGGAAGGAGAAGGAGGGAGGCTGGGACAGTGGCCTGGAGCTAGAGACATGGAGAGCTGTGTTGCCTTTTTTTGCAGCTCTCCCAAGAGTGGGATGAGCAAGATAGTGAGAAGCCATATTCAGCATAACCATGGGTCTGCACTCCCCAGGCCCGCTCAGCAGCAGGCGGGGATTTTTCTCAATAGCCCATCCTGATGCCTGAGGAGCCTCTGCCTGCTGCGCTGCCACCTGTTCCTTCATGCTATGTTTTTAGGGGATGTCACACTGGAACTAGCTTTAAAGTAGCTAACAAATACTGCAAGAGTGGTAAGTGAGGCAGTAAGAACCCAGCAGAGACCAGCTAGCAAAATCTTTATCTTTCTCCTCAGTTTCTTTGGGCTGTGTAGGGCTGCAGCTGGCCTGGGCATAGCAGCACTGCCCCACTGAGGCGATAGAACAGGCAGAGGAAGAAAAGGAATTTAGCCCCCTCAGTTACAAGATGTAAATGAATATAATCCTTTTCCTTGTTCAAGGTGGAGGCATATATGTTCCTAGGCAACCATGGCTTTTGGGGGAATTTTGAAACCCTTTTGATTCTCTCTCCTAAGGCATAGACCAAGACCTGGCCATTTCAGATTCCTACTGAATATTTATTACTATTTTCTACATAGTGCTGTCTAGTTCTTAGTACAACTGGTCCTAAGTTCAGTGAGGAGTTTTATGCACCACCACTAATAGAAACTATGCCTTAGTCATACTAATGAATTCACAGTGATAGAAAGTGGAGATTTCCAGCTAAATCATAATAAATGCAATAAACTTAAACCTGGATAATCTACCATGTATTCAATTACAATGCCTGCCTGCCATAAAAAGCAAATACGAAAACCTGCTTATTAAAAACACCCATCCACCCCTCAAAAAAAAGAAACCAAGCTGTCCTTCCAAGGAGATTGCTCCTCCTTTCTGCCTCCCCCACCTGTCACTGTTAGCCTAACAGCAGAGTGAATACATAAGAATTCAAACTAGGTCTTCCTTGGAGCGATGCAAAGGACAATCCAATGAATAATGTTGTGGGAGTGATTTGTAGTTTCCCCCAAAGCGTGAGCTGATTTGTTATGAATAGAACTCAGCCTGCTTCTCTGTTGAAAGCCAAATCTATGCGACTGATTTTCTTTTAATGCATTTATGGTAAAGAATGATCCTGTATTTGATTGTGTGACCGATCGCCCTGACACATACAGCTGATATTCTATCTGTGCAATCATAATTCCACACGTAGTGACAAAAGAAAAGCAAAAAAAAAGAACCATGTCTTAGCTGACTGCCTTACTTTCTCATTTTACTAGTGCAAAGGCCATCTGATTCAAATTCTTTAAAGACACATCAGTTGAAAAGAAGCATTTTGGATAATCATTTTAAGATTGTACTTGTAGTGTGGTTTAAAACGATAGCATCCATGGATTTTGACTAGAGACACCTTATATTGGAAAGGTGAAACTTGGTAAAAATATCTGGGATTACATCATTGATTTTTTGGATGTTCTTGTTAATTAATAAGTTTTAAAAAAAGCTTGTGATTTTCCTTGAGCAACCAGATATAAACAAGATCAAGTTTTACATTTCAGGACAGAAACTTACTGTCCTTGGGGGAATTAACACCTGGTATAAAATGTCATCTTTATTCAGAGTGCTTAAATACTGTCTTATGTTTCAGGATCTGAATGGAAATTATTTGGCACAATATAGTAAAAATAAACCTTGCATCATCCCTATCTATGTTGGTCTGCTTCTGTAGATGACTGTTTTATAACTGAAACAGCCCTTCTATACAGTGACTTCTGTGGACAGGGACAAGATCTGGAAGAAGGTGGTTCAAGGTACAGGTAGAGTTTTCCTGCCATGGGTCTGGCCCACAAAGGAGGAATGTTGGTGAGTTCCCATTTTGCAGGGGACATCAGTTATTTCATAATGGTGTGTCCTCTGCAGAATGGAGGAAAACCTACTGGAAATAACTTGTGTTTTTAGACACCTGGGAGAAAAGACATTGGATAACTCACCCAGGAGCTGATCCATGACTGGAAGAGGAAAGAGGACTTTAAATAGATGAAAATGGCAATAGATAGAGAATACAGCATAACCTTGACTCCTATTTACTGTGCATTAAACAGAGATGATACCTTGTTTTTACTAAGGAATATCATTCGCCCATTTCAGTGCTATCAGTCTCCCAAATCAGAGATTCAACTAGGAAAAAATATAACTGCTAAAACTGGCCAGAAGTCACCAGTGACCAAATCTTAGTGATGTTGGGTCCATGCTGGGTTCCGATACTCATGCTCAGAAAAAAGTCAGTCAGTCACCATTTTATCTCAGGAAGAACTTCCTAGTACATCTGTTTTGTTCCTGTTTGCTGCATCACTATTACCTGAATGAACTACCCAGCACATTCAAAAGCACATTCCTCCCCACTCATAACCATTTGTATGGACTACTCTGGTATCAGTCATTTGAGAGACAGAGCCAGCCTCATACAACAGTGTAATTTTAACTATGTTGTTTCTGATTTTTAAGAAGGGATAACACTGCTGTCATAAACATTACAGGAGCATCACATGCAAACATCCAGTGATGGCTTAACTGTGTTTTTTGTAACAAATCTAGAAGAAGTAGTAATATGAAGTTATACTGACCTGTGAACAAAGTCTCTAATTGTAATTTTCCAGGGATATGTTTGCACTGACACAAAGGTGTGAGCAAACCATTTAAATTAATTGAAAGTAGCTAATAGCAAATTATCACTGCTACAAACATTGCTAACAATATTGTTGGGAGCTGATTTTACACAGCAAATCACATTGCTTCTGGCTATGGACTCAGATTATTCACCCACACAAAAGTATGCTACCACATTCATAGTTTAGGCAAATATCTCATATTAATCTAAAAGTCACTTGGACATCCAAATAATTTTTGAGGTTCTGACCCATAGACAGTTCTGTAGGAGATGAGGCTAGAATTGGATGTGACTTTCTCACATACTATCAAGCAGCCATTTGTCTGTTGAGCAGCAAAATGGTTAACTGGTGATAAGTGGTGTAACAAGATAAGGTGTAACAAGAAGGATGCAATCAACATTTGATAATTTTTTTAAAGCAGAAAAAATCTTTTGGCATTAATCCCCATGATTCATAAGAAATAGAGGCAGGCTGGCAAAGTTTAAATGATTGAAAATGATGCCCGTGGCCTTCTGCAAAATCTGATTACAGCTCCAATGATCAATGGGTTGCCATTAGCAGAAAGAAAAAAAAAAAGTTCAGAAATTGAGCCAAGTAAATCAAGAAAGACCTTTCGAATTTACAATGAACACTTCAACATGATTCAAAAAGTGTTTTAACCAAGATTTCATTTTCTGTAAATATATGTTGCCTTCAGAATATGAACTATTCATTTCCATGAGTCCCTTTTGAGCCAGGCTTTAATTTGACCTGAAAAGATGCCCAACTTTCCCTGCCAGATTTTCAAGGCTTTCTTTGATTTACTTCAATGACATTGGGGGACTTCAGCTTCTGCGCATGAGGTCTGGCAGTAACTCTACTCTTTTCAGCTATAGGTAAAACTTTGAAGCTCTCATTGTGTATTTGCTGAATTATTTTTCTTTTTTAATACCTGAAACTTTCATAATTTCTTAAACCAAGAAACTAGTTTGAGGTTCATGAAAATATGATATGAAATCCTGTCGTGACTAGCAAACTCGCTCCATTGCAAAATAAAAAGCAAAATGAAAACTAACTAAAAATCTGAAAATAAAATTGTTCCAACACTGTAAGAAGTGGAGTAACAGGTATGACTAGTTCACTGACTCAATTGAAGGAGAAAGCTGCTTTCATGTTAGGACAATATTTACTTTTTTTTTTTTTTTTAAATCAGAAAATTAAACATTAGGGTTTTTTATTAATTACACTTCGGATAAAATATTTCCTTTTGGTTTTGAGCTTCCAAATGTGTAACTTTTTTTTTCTTTTTTAGAATGAAGTATGTCTCAAAAAAAAAGAAAGCCTCTTGATTCAAAATGTACTCACTTTGTTTGACAAGAAAAATATTATTTTCATTTACTGAGAGAAGAGGGACATCCTGCCAGCCACACTTCCCAAGAGAGAAACAGTCTCAGGCAAAATTACAGCTCATCTATAAATGTTTGTCCTATCCTCAAATCAAGACCTAGCTGTACTATTCTGTAATTTTCCTGTAACAAATGTCTCATGCCTTTTCTCTCAAGAGCTCTGAACTCAAGTCTCAGCTCTGACACAAGCTACCTATGCAAACCAGGGCCAATCATGGTTTCAGTTTTTGGTTTTTTTTTTTTTTTTTTTTTTGCATTCAGAATAAATTATCTGCAATTTGAAAACAGTATCTTCAGAGTTATACTGAATGCCACTTCCTTGGATTTTTTCATCCAAGATCAGAAAACCTTCTACAACATCTGCTTTTTGCTGATGACCAGAACTGCTCTAAGGTGTCACAGAGAAGATCAGAAGAGCTCTCAGGTGCATTTTTAACGTACCTGAGTCTACTGTCAAAGCCTAGACAATGTTGCTGCCATTTTAACCCCAGAATATACTGGCCACACATGAAAAATCTTGAAAGTACATGTATCACCAAGGTAGCACTTGAGAAATTTTAAATTAAACCAAATCATGTAACACAAACAAGCAAACATAAGAGCAACAGACAACCTCTTAATTTACTAAGCCTCCTAGAGAGCTCTGTGACATAAATAAATGAATTATAGGTAAGCTGATTTCAGTTTGGTTTTACTCATACAGTGTAATGTAGTTTTTTATTAATTAAGAAACAGAGCATAACCTGGCACTATTTGGGGAATAGGATTATAAAGATGTGATTTTGTGTTAGACTGCTGTGTAAATAGACTCATTCCCAGATTGTTAGAGCAGTGAGCATTTTGATTAGATACCTGGAAATCCTGACTATAACAACAGTATAACCTTCTTAATTATGTTATTGTTGAAAAAAATAACAACATAAATGAATACACGATAGATGAAAGAAGTGGCAGTATACAGAAATGCATATAAGTACAAAGGTTTAAGACTGATGCAGAAAATAGATGAATAAAATTGAGCATTTACATAGTGTTCTTTGGAACTCCATATGCAAATCCCTATGGTATTGTCCAGAAAAATCAACATGGGTTTATGAGCAGAAAAGGATCAACCCATTTCAGAGAGACAAAGGGCTGTGGTGAGTCCCCTTCTCTTTGCATATTCACATCACACTGTAAATCTCTCTCTCTCTCTTTCCCAAAGTGTATCATCCCAAACTGATGCTTTTAAACAGCTCCTAATCATGATAATGAAGACCCAGGCCTGACAAGGTACTGAAAACAAATTCCATGTGATGTGAGACTCCTTTCCTCTCTTCCTCCCTGTATTTCATGGCTAGCTCATCCTTTGCTGCATCTCTGGTGGAGATCCAAAGTGGTGTCTTGCAGGCTCAGAAGCAATTTCTTCACCCACTCTTGCAGAATGGCCTCTGGGAATGGGAACTCTCCTCACCATAAGATGTGAGATGATTTCTCCTGCAAGAAAGTCACCAGAGGGAGTGATGCTACCAGATCTGCCCTTTAAATAAACTTATTTAGGATTTCTGGAGCAGCTTGGTGTCAGCTCACTGGAAGATAAGTACTGCTTCTTGAGTGCTATTTTTAATTAAGCAAAGATAGCACTCCAGCAATCATGGGACTGATGATACAGCAACTTGCCAGCTTCATTATAACTGAAAACATATTCCTAGGTCTGTCCTGGATTGCTCTTCAAGCACCTGTGTAACAGCATAATTCCTCCTCATTTCCAAGGTGACTGAGATTCAGTTCAGTTTGAAGCTACACAAGCACTTAAGCAAGAAGTTGTAGCAGTCAGGACCATTAGCTAAATGTGAAGGACTCTGAAGTTTTCTGGCTTGTCACCATAGCCTTTTGTGACAATTTACAGGGCATAATAGTGTGCCTCAAAGTGACTAATTGAGGCTTGCCTGTTCCTGCTATGCTGATCTAGTACAACACATAGAGCATGGACACAGAAAGCTAACACTGTCTGAGATTCCTTAGTCAAGATGACACCACTGCCAGGTCATCATTTCCCTGCTGTTGAAGCATTTGACTAGAAGATCCCACATTCTTGAAATGCTGGATTGGCACAGTTCCTTTCAGGTTTATCCACACTGACTCACAAGGACAGCCCCAGGAAGGCACTTCAGCCTTACAGGAAACAATCAGCTAGCTTAAAAATCCAGCCTCCAGAGTACATGTTTAGAGCAGCAGCTGGGTCCCACATACTAAACCCCACAGGGTGAATTAACATCTTAGGAACTCCTCTCCACAGGGGCTATCTCAGCTGGGCAGATATGGGGATAGAGATGAGGCACATCACCCTCATGGATGGTCTGGACATATCTTGTTCAGCACTATATATATTTGGCTGTAATTTTTCAATTAAGTTCAGAGAAAAGATCACTTCATGGCACACCTAGCCTAGTTCCTGCAATTGTAGATAATGACTATGGACCAACTCCATCTTTAAATTAAAGATGTGTTTTCCCCCACTATGGCATATATCCTCCAGAACAGCTCTGGTCCAATGTTTAGAAAAATATCTATCATTATGGTTAGTTTAGACTTGCTTGCTTGTTCTTGGACCAATATCATCTTTCCAAAATGTTTCTCTTCCCCATAAAACCTATCCAGTGTAGTACATTATCATCCTTCAGGAGGTCATTTTTCTCTAATTAAAAAATGCCTTTTTTTTTTTTTTTTATTCTCTTATTAAGACTGGATCAAAGTGTCCTTTATTGCTTACACGATTATTTGATTTTAGCTCTTTGGACCAGGTATGGGATCCTAACTGTACTTAACTGTGCAATGACACCCAACCGTGACCTCCCTGGCATGTAGTAATGTCACAAAGCAGAGTGTGTAGCAGGCAGTAGAGCTGGCGTTTCACAGCAGTAAGAGGTGAGTACTGTTCCTGATGCTGCTACTAATCTCCAGTGTGAGCTTTGCAGAATGCTGCATCTCTGTTTTTCCTTCAGTTGAACAGGTATAGCAGCTACACTTGCCTCCTTTATGGACTATTTTGAAAGATGCTGAAAAAACTGTACTAGAGTCAAGTATACTTTTCCACGCTATCTTTGCTTAAACTTGCCTTCTGTATACTACATGTAAATACAACAACAATTTGTATTTAATGCAAATGTTTTCTCCTCTCCGGGCATAAGGGATTCCATCAATTGAATAAAAATTCAGGACATTAGGGATTAGGGCTATAAAGAATCTCCACTCTTGAAATAAACCATCCCCTATCTGTTTTAATTTAAAACCTGCTTAAAATCCATTTTCAAGTTTTCAGAGCAGTTATAAGGTGCTTTAACACACATGAAACAAATGAAATTATTTTGTAATGAAAGTCTTATCATACATCATTAGATCTTCCTCCTACCTATAGGGCCATTTAGGAAGCTGAATAAATCTATCCAGCTTTATAGCTGTAAGAGATGGTACATTAAGTGTGCTGGTCCCAGAGTGCCTGAAGAAATCCAAACACCAGTATTCCTCAAGTCCAGGAGATTTTATATTCTAACTTCCAAATGTTGATCAGCAGAGATTGTCAACAGCAAATCCTCCATCGACAACAGCGAACATAGGTCTACAAGCTTTAAAGAGACATATTTATCACCAAGCACACCAAAAGATGTGAGTGCTGAATTTATAATGAACTCAAATTTATTGCCTCTTCACATTCATGTTGTTGGTCTTTTCAAGGCACAGAATCATGGTATTCTGGACCCTTATTTAGTCACAGTCTCCTGCAGTACTGGAGTTTGCTGTTAACTGCAAGCAGCTATAGTCAGCTCTCAAATCTTGCAGCCTGGGGTATTGGACCCCCCCATCACCCTGACCAACAGGGTGACAATCCCAGCATTTACTGCTCCCCCTGCTGTGAGAACACAACTATTTCTGGGGCTGCAGCACCAGCTGGGCCACAGAACTGTTCAGTTTTAAGAAGCTGGTGATGATATCTGTGGAAGAATATATAAAAAGAAATACTAGATCTTTTGGGCACTTAGATTTCAAACGAAAAATCATGGAAAACATACACCTTTAATGAAAATATGCATGATCAAAATCGCTTTCTTTTTTCTTGAGACATACCTATTGAAATTACTTTCTAGCATCCCCAGCTGCATCTCTCTGAAACAGACCGAAATTATTTTCATTCTTGTTACGTTAGTATCATTTTCTATTATCCCATTGGAAAGGATGTAATCAAACTAATGCATTTATTGGTTTAATGCTAGTTCTGTGACATTTTGCTTTTTGCTCTGCTGGAAAACTGACAGTTGCTTGGTTTCATTTGTGTTTCTACTGTAGCCAGATGAATAATATATTTTTCAAAGCCATCTGATTCCCTGTGTAAGAAGGGAAAAAAAAGAAGTGTCAGGGGGGAAGTTTTCAAATGGAGCAAGTTCTGTTTCCTTTTTGTAGTTGGTTTGTTGTAGTTAACCAAAAAACCCAAACAGGTGACACACACTTTTCAGTCAGTTGAATTTGATGCATTGCCTGCTCTGGTATGTGGGATCTGTGTGGGTGTCAAATGTAGAAGCTGGTTCAGTTTAAAAGTACAGTGGTACACAGATGAAAGACCAGCACTTTTATGGAGATCAGTAAAAGAAACATTATTAATCAGCTTTCCATTTATGATTTCCATCTAGAATTTGTTGCACCTTTTGGTCACATTTATATTTAGTGCCTGATGACTTGCATGAATGTAGGCTGAGAAAACCATTGTGACAGAACCCAAACTGCTCAATTTCCCTTCTTTCAGGAGGTCATTGGCTTTCACCTAAGCTAGATGTTACAATTAGCTTCCTACATGGTCTGCATTTTGTTACAGACACCACTGCACTCCCAAACCAGGGTATAAGGGACAACCAGTCTGTGCACCTCACAGAGTCAGGGAGAAAGACCACATAAACCTTCTCAGAGTTGATTCACTGGATGATTTAAGTGCACTGTTGCATCTCTTTGGCTTTCCATATAGTCAGTACAATGTTTATTGATGGGAAGTCAAAAATGCCTTCTTAGCCTTCATTCATCAAGTTAAGACATGGGGAAAACAGCGACAAAGGATGAAGAAAAGGCTGAGGTACTTAATTGCCTTCTTTACTTCAGTCTTCAATAGTAAGACCAGTTGTCCTCTGGGTACCCAGCCCCCTGAGTGGAAGACAGGGATGGGGATCAGAATGAAGCCCCCATAATCCAAGGGGAAACGGTTAACAACCTGCTACACCACTTAGACTCACACAAGTCTATGAAGCTGGATGGGATCCACACCAGGGTACTGAGGAAGCTGGCGGATGTGCTCACCAAGCCACTTTCAATCATTTATCAGCAGTCTTGGCTAACTGGGGAGGTCCCTATTGACTGGAAGTTAGCAGATGCGATGCCCATCTACAATAAGGGTCAGAAGGAGGTTCGGGGGAACTGCAGGTCTGTCAGTATGACATTGGTGCTGGGGAAGGTTATGGAACAGATCCTCTTAAGTGCCATCATACAGCACATACGGGACAACCAGGTGATCTGGCCCAGTCAGCATGGGTTTATGAAAGGCAGGTCCTGCTTGGCTAACTTGATCTCCTTCTATGGCCAGGTGGCCTGCTTAGTAGAGGAAGGAGAGGCTGTGGATGTTGTCTACCTAGACTTCAGTAAAGCCTTTGACACCATTTCTCACAACATTCTCCTGAAGATACTGGCTGCTCAGGGCTCAGACAAGCATACACTTTGCTGGGTAAAAAACTGACTGGATGTGCAGGCCCAAAAAGTAGTCATGAGTGGAATTAAATTCAGTTGGCAGCCAGTCACTGGCGGTGCTCCCCAGGGCTCAGTACTGGGACAAGTTCTGTTTAATATCTTTATCAATGATCTGGGTGAGGGGATCAAGTGCACTCTCAGTAAGTTTGCAGACAAGACTAAGTTGGGTGGGAGTGCCGATCTGCTTGAAGGTAGGAAGGCTCTACAGAGGGACCTGGACCTAGACAATCTGTATCAATGGGCTGAGATCAATTGCATGAGATTCAGCAAAGCCAAGTACCAGGTCCTGCACGTGGGTCACAAAAACCCCATCCAACGCTACAAGCTTGGGGAAGAGCTAGCTGAATATGGGCTAGCAGTGTGCCCAGGTGGCCAAGAAGGTCAATAGCATCTTGGCTTGTATCAGAAATAATGTGGCCAACAGGACTAGGGAAATGATTGTCCCCCTGTGCTCAGCACTGGTGAGGCTGCAACTTGAATACTGTGTTCAGTTCTGGGCCCCTTGCTACAAGAAATACATTGAGGTGCTGGAGCATGTCCAAAGGAGGGTAACAAAACTGGTGAAGTATCTAGAGCGCATGTCTGATGAGGAACAACTGAGGGAACTGGGGTTGTTTAGCCTGTAGAAAAGTGGGCTCAGGGGAGACCTTATCAATCTCTACAGCCACCTGAAAAATAGTTGTAGTGAGGTGGGTGTTCGTCTCTTCTCCTAAGTAAGAAGGGATAGTACAAGAGGAAATGTCCTCGAGCTGTACCAGGAAAGGTTGAGGTTGGATATTAGGAAAAATTTCCTCACTGAAAGGATTGTCAAGCATTGGAACAGGCTGCCACTGGAAGTCGTTGAATCACCATCCCTGGGGGTATTTGAAAGAGATGTAGATGTGGTAATTAGGTACTTGGCAGTGCTAGGTTAACAGTTGGACTCAATGATCTTAAAGGTATTTTCCAATCTAAATGATTCTATGATAATTCATCTCTTAAATGCCAAGTCTTCTAAAACTGGCCTGCATTATTCCTTTTTTTTTTTTTTTTTCCAGGACAAAATTAATCAGTCTATGTGTTGGAAGAATTACCTTAATGTTTATGTGAACACTCAGATAAAATCTAGCCTGAAAAGAGGAACTGAGTATGTTGTGTCCCATCAGCTGTCCATCTCCTTTCCATGCTATTAGCTCTATCCTGCTTGAAGAACAGGCTCAAAATGCCCAAAGAGTTCAGTGGAAGAGCTGACACCTGCTAGGAAGGGTAAACTCTGATGCACTCGGCTCGGTATTATAATTTTTCCAGATACTATGCCAAGATAGTGAGCATCCTCCAGCTCTAGCCCTCAGATACCTCAGGAGTATGGCCAAAGCTTGCACTTGAGTATTAAACAGTGTGGAAGAAAACGAGTCTAGACTGCAGCAGGAGCTCAGACTGCTGACATCATCTGACAGTGATCTGATCCTAAAGAGCCCTCAGACAGAAGTTTCAGCCAAAACAGGAGTATCAGAAACGGGTTGTCAGCATTTGCAAAACAAACTGGGAATTAGCGTACTCTTTCTAAAGCTGTCAGTGCATGGGGAAGAGGAAGATGGGGTAAGGAGAAAGTGTTTTTTTCTTATATCATAATATCCACTTAATACCTCTTGGGAAGGTGAAAGGATTTAAGATTTGTCTGACAGTAACTGTTTGTATCAGTAGCTGACCTGTTGCTCTATTTACATGCTCATTCTCCAAGAAACACG
The DNA here is from genome assembly GCF_018691265.1 of Tyto alba. Lineage (NCBI taxonomy): Eukaryota > Metazoa > Chordata > Aves > Strigiformes > Tytonidae > Tyto > Tyto alba. Next base: position 12,910,204 of record NW_024881261.1, read on the forward strand.
CACTCATTAGGCAATTTAAAAATCCTAAGTCCATTTTCTCAATAGAGTTTCTAACTAATGGATATCTTAGGGATGAGCAAAACAAAATTCTTTCCTGCTTTTTGGAGGCTGGATTGGTAGAAAAGGTTTACTTAATTATCTGTAGGCAGAATGGTCTTTTGCTCATTCTTCTGTTCTGGTCTTTAGCAGAGGAATACTTGGGCCTGTCTAACAAACACTAGAGCCAAAAAAAAATCCCCCCCCCAAACTAATTCAAAATGCATTGACCTGTATACAGTAGGAGTTTCAGAGACTGAGAATACCTGCCTATTAGTATGTTTTTTTCCAACCTAACTTGTTTTTTGGTGTCCTAAAACACTCCATACCTATCTTTGTATATGTTTTGTAGGACTTACTCCAATATCTTTGTCAAGCCACCAACATCCAGAAAAATACTAATTTAGCTGAGATTTTTACATTTCTTTTGCTCCTTACAGTTAAGGGAGATTGGGGAACCCACTCACCAGACCCACATAGACCGTACCAATATCAGTTAGTGCATGATAACCTTCTAACACTCTCCACAGGTAAACCTGTGAGCACAGTAATCTATCATCCCAGTGGTAACACAAGAACGCATTACATACCCAGTTCAAAGCCTCTCCTTGCTCTTAACAGTTCCCTGTAAGTTGTCTTAGACTAAATATTAAGCTCAGTTTTAGCTGTCTTTTTACCTCCAGTCTAGAGGCAAAACCAGATTTAAACACCATTGATAAACAGCTAAAGAGATACGATCATTAAACTGAGGGTCCTCTGTTCCAAAGCCCTGTTGGATGAAGGTATACCGGATACTGCCACAGGAAGAGATTTCCTTTCCCAGAGTCAGCTTCACATGGCAAGATAGGGAAGCTGATCAAAGAGTCTCTGTATAAATGAGAGCAGTAGTTTTCCAAGGGAAATATGCTTCATTTATCACTGTCACCTCCCTTCACTTCACTGCCTTCAAACAAAATTTTGTTTGATTTCCATTAGCAAACACTATGTAAGTAAACCTCCCTAAAGATCACATGGTACAGAAATAGTTACAATGCTATCACATGAGAGAACAATAAAAAAGCCACATTTGCCTTTAAAACATGAAACTAGTACTATTCTGTCATTCCCTGACTGTTAACTATGTATTAAATTGGCCAGCAACTGCTTCAGAAGTGGCTAGAAGATATTTATTGCATGTTACACACTGTTGCTCAATTTTATGTGCCCTAGGAGGGGGAAAGCACACACTCAAGATGCACCTAATGTGCAAAGGGAGCAAGGTGAAGGCCTCAGGGCTGAAATTATTTAGCAAAGTGTTGTATGTTCTAGTGGAATAGAGAAATGGAAATGTTCTCTCTGACCAGCCTTGCAAATTTTTCTAGACCTTTCTGGCAGCTTGGGTTCGGTTTTAAAAATCTCATTCATTTTCAAATTATCAGATAACACCCCCAACAAACAAACTTAAAGAAAACCCTAAAAACTAAAGCAGCCTATATAACTACCAAAACAATTGTATGAAAATCCAGGGAAAACATAGGCGTTGAAAGCATACTGGAATATAAAGTACAAGCTTTTGTCATTATGTTTGTGTCCTTACTTCCCTGAGCCTCACCAACACCATTGTGCTAAACAGTTTGTAAGACACAGGGTCAACAGACAGCATCTACTCCAGAGGCAAACCAACATAAATAAACAATGGAAGGAATACAGGACAAGCATTAAGAAACATTTTAACATAATTAAGATCTGAATTTCTAGAAGGCCTAAAGAACTGCTTGTATACCCAAATGTTTGTTTTTCCAAACATACCAGCTAGTCTAACAACAGAATACTTTCTACTGACAGACTTTGTTTGCCTATACCATCACATAATCTCGGGTACAGTAACACTATTGTTTAAGATCCTATAATATTTATATTTGCTTAAGTCTTATGCTAAGTTAAGCAAATCTTGAGAGGGAAAAGACTATGTTATCACAACATAGATGGTCTCTGTGCCAGATATTAGCACAGCATTCTTACTAGCTTGGAAAGCTAGTCAAAGCAAGGACAAATAACAGGTCAAACCTAATTTAAAAAAAAAAAAAAAAAAAAAAAAAAAACCAAAAAAAAAAAAAAAAAAAACAAACACTGAAAATTTACATAGGTATTTCTAAGTCTTTGTATTTTTGTAGTTGAATGCAAGGCAAATATCATCACACTGCTTGCCAAAGAGATAATGTACTTTGCTTAAACGTTGCATTTGAAATCTTGTCATTTACTGTGTTAACAAAACCACAGTATTCTAAACATCAATCTTAAAAGAATCCTGTTCACAGATGTGCAACAACTGCACAAGGCAAAAGGCATGTTTTCCAACAGAACAACTTCAAAGAGATACAAGAAAGGGAAGATAAAAACATACCTTTCTTGTCACACCCAAATGTCATGTTTGGGTAAAGCAATTAAAGCTCTTGCCTAAAAAAACCAAAAAACAACACGCACACAAAAAAGACAAAACTAAACCCAAACACCACTCCTAGAAAAGGAATAGAGAGAAGATTCAATCTCACAGGGTATATCAGGTGCACAATGACAAAGCACCAGGAGCAAGTTAGGGAAGATAATGCTCCTTTTCCCAAGCTTTATAGATCCCTCTCACAACAGGTGCTTGTAGCCAAGTAAATAAAAGGTGATAGAAAGAGGAGCGTCAGAAGGAGCAGGTGGGGAGGGGTGGATGTTGTTATCATTGCTCAAGTGTTTTATTATTGCTTTAGTAATAAACATTAGATGTAAATTAAGATTCACTGTGAACAGGCTGCTTATGAAAAACTAGTAACTAAATCTTTTATGCTCTTGTTGTTTAAAAACCAAGAAGAAAGGATTAAGAAAGAGCCTAAGGAAGGTTAACCAGACAGTTTTGTAAATGTTTATAAGGAACTCCTCCTGAGCAAAATGAAAGCATGACTGTATCTGTTTGATTATCAAACAAATTACAGCCTTCAGCTGCAGCACATTATGCTTTTAGCCATGATAGTCCACAGTAACAGATGAGAAACCTCACTCCAAAAGGAGGACTACACAATAGCTTATTGCTAACCTGGTGGTCTAAAATGTCCTTTTCTAAAACACTTGCTACATTTTACTTTGCCTGTAAGTATAAATCCTTACCGAGTCTCTTGCTGGTGTCTGTCTCTCTTATATATCCGTTTGAAATGAAAATCCATTGACTTAATAGAAGGTTGTTTCTCCTAAGACTTTCACTTCTATCACACACATCTATGGAACTGGTTAATGTAGATGCAAAACAGTTAATGTCTGGGTCAGTTTGTAGCCCACCTCTTACAATGTTGTTGTACCATGGTCAGTATTCAAAGTGAAGAGCTGATGTGACAAATTTACTGAAACAGGTCATAATTAAGTTTTGTTTCTCATGTTACCAGAAAAATGACTCAGAAAATTAGGCTACAGTGTTATGGGGAATTCAGAGCATTAAAAGAAGGCTATGGTCTAGCAGTTATATCAGCCACAAAAAGTTGGAAATGAATCAATATTTACTCAACATCCTCTACTACTATTTGAACCTGTGTGAAGCCTGCTTCCTCTGAACTATCTCAAGGCTTCAAGATGGTATAAAAAGATTCTGTAACTGGGCAAGGCTCACTGGGGTTGGGAGGAGGAACGGGTATGAAGATAAACCAGCTGGTCCCATATTTACTCTTTTACAAAGTTAGCAATGTTACTTTACGATATTGGTCAACACGGAGAAGACAAGAGTCTCAGCCTTCACCAGATCACTGGTATCTTCTGATTGTCCTTTCTGCAGGGCTGCAGAGAATGACATGCTGCCAAAGCCCAGACATAGACTTGCCAAGGAATCGCGGGAAGCCTAGAGCCACCAGTAGGTGCATGAAAGACAAATGATCTTACTAAACTACTAAGAGAATTAGTGCTAGACTATTAAGCCTAGGTCCCTGGTAGTATGTAGATATTTAAAAATCAGAGGGAATTAGGAATCTAAATATATGTGCAGCTTTGGTTCTACAGATTAAATTGTTATACTGGAAGTTTCAGAGCCATCAGATGAGCTCTGGATTCCCCTTGGAAAATCAAATGAGAAAATAAAGAACAAAGTTCCTTAGTTATCCCATATACTCTTCCCAGAAATTCCAGGATGCATCCTTTTCTAGAAGTACCAGTTTTTCTGGCCTGATACTTTACTTTCCAGCCAGATTTGGGATATTCTGAAGAACAGTAAGAAAAAATATTACCATCCCATGAAGAATTTAGAATATTGGCTGTGCAGATCGACAAATTTTTCAGAAAATGCATGTGGACATTTGTGTGGTCTTACCAGAGGAATGGTTGGGGAAAAGATTATGTAAATAACAAAAATAATAATAAAAAACTAAGTTAGGTGACCCAGGTCAAGTCTATTTCCTTATTTATTTCCCTGTACTGTTCTATTGTTTATTCCAGGAGAGAGAAAAATAAAGGGAGACAGGGAAGAAAAGAATAAACAGAGGTAGTTTATAAAAATGTTGTAAGAATAATGCTGTTCCTATTATCATGGAGTATATCTGTCAACTCTATCTATTTCTTCTAGATAAGGTGGAGAGACCTCTGACATTTCAAATGCATCACCCTAATCAAATCCTTATCCTCCTGAAATGTTTTCTAAGACTGCATTATAAGTCTACAGAAAGCCATGAATGAATAATACTTTGGAGAACAATAAGTTAAGTATCTGAAATAACAGGGTTCACCAGCATTAAAAAGTGAGGGAACCATTAATCCCCCAAGATAAATTATTGCCAGCTCTACACTACTGAGATCTGCAGGGCTGTAGAAGTCACTCAATGTGTTCCTGTTTACCATCACAGAGCAGTGACATTATCAGCACTTCTCACTCTTCTGTGCTGCCTGGCTGGAGACTCAAACATTGTGTTTCATGAAGGGCTGAGGGGCCTTTAAAGGCAGTTGTCAGTCTCAGTTTTTTCAACAGAGGATTTATCTGACTTTCTTCTGTTGCAGCCCTCTAGCCACTTCTCAGCCTCTGTCTCAATCAGTTTCTCTTGTCCTTAGAGTCAGCACTGCAGAAAAAAAGGTATGAGGTGATGTAAATCGTGGTCCAGTATCTAAAACCATTTAAGAGTTACATTTGTTTGTTCAATTATAAGCACTGTAATTGGCTTGTTGCGTGATTTTATATTTCTCTTCAGACACAATTCACCTCATTTAAGCTCAGCTAACAAAACAGGGAGTATGTAGTCTGAACCAGGGACCTGGGCTTCTACAATCGATGAGGAGACGTAAACACATGCAGAAAGCAATTCTTCCTATCTCAGGACTCACTCAAGACTAAATCATTTGATGTATATTCTCTTCCTTTCCCCTTCCATTAACTACAGGGAAAGTGCAGAGGATAAGTTTAGGTGAGGATTTGTTTCATGCAACCATAGGTGCCTAGAAGTTAAACACCTATATTCCCTAAATAGTCAGTGAGGTTTGTAGGAATCCCTACAGGGTAATTTGTTCCTTTTTTCTTAAACAGGGACCTTAGGGCGGAATGAGGCACCCTGTGGAAGTCATTGTTTCTGCCTGTTGACTGCTGAGGGAGTCTAAGGATGGGTTTCATAACACTTCTTTTTGGGTGTTTACCACACAGAGGCAGCACACAAATATTTAAATTTCTGTTATAGTTATATAATTTGTATAGAATAATGTCATGAAATTAAATAAATACAGTAGCAAGGGAGAGAAAAGGAGGAATATAAAGTCAAAAAGAAGCAGAAAGTAGTCTAGAATCACAAAAGACCACTAATGGGACTCTGAGAGGTCATTTAGTCCATCCCCATGCTCAAACCTTGTTCAACAAGAAGCAGTCATGTAGCAATTATGAGTTTGCTTTGACTGGATACAAACAATATAATGCTATTATCTCAGCAGCTTGGATTCTCATCACACATTTTTCTTCTGCATCTGGGATCAGAGTACTCCAGATTTCAAATACAAGCAAAAAATGATAAAAGGGAGGATCCCAGCAAATGACTTCATGCTCTGTGGACACATTGCTTTCATCTGTAGCGCTATCAGGCACTTAGTTGTTGCTATTGTTTCTGCAAAAGAGAAACAAGTGAAAATGGATTTCTGTGAAAAATTTAAAGCAAGAAGTACAGTGTATGACAGCAGGACCAAGTTCATGTGGTTCAGATGAACTCATTAGCAGGATCCCAACTGTTGTTACACCGATTTATGCCACTTAGGATTTTGATTCAAAGTAGTGTCAGAGTTAAACTAGTAATGGGACCTTCTCCAAGAGGAACTCACAATTAATTTGCAACCTTACAGCAGCTGAGGAAAGCTTAGGTAAAAGTCCAAATCATGAGTCTGAGAAATGGAACTTTCTGGAAAATTTGGGACAAAATACATTTTGATGGAAAAAGTTTTATAAGTCAGTATTTTCCTACAGAACACTGGTTTTAAACCGATTCTCATTCTGTTTACTATTAGTTTTCATAATAATATCATTCTGAACATCTTGACCACTCTATTTATAAAGAAAAGAAATAATTTAATCACGTTACCTCAACTCTCATCACATGAGGGAAGACACCATTTGATCTCAGCTCAGTGTCTGGAAGCCCGGCACATAGATGATAACAGAACTTCTTATCTGGAATAGCAGCAAAATAAGAAGGTTAAAAAAAAAAATAATAAAAGAAGAAAGCTTCAGGAAAAGATACAGAATTCAGAACTTCTCCAGGGTCTCCCTGAATCTCTGAGATACAGAGATCAGCTGGATTAATTTGCCTTTTCTGAGGGATGATACTGATTGTTCTCTGTGAGCCTTCTAATTCTAAAATGGGGTATGGAAGACTTGGTGGGATCGTGATTAAATAACATCATGTATTCATAACAAAACTAGCAAAGCATTCACTTTACTTTTTAAGGTCCCCTATTCACCCCTACTCTTTAAGGTCCAGGGTAAAATGAACCTTCAACTGACCAAGGAAAATATAGCCACAAATGTTAAGGTCTTGTTCATATAGCAACTTTTAATCTATCTGTCACTGGTGCAATAAATCTCCGTAGTCTGGGCTTCTTAGGTGGCCAAAAGATCATCCAGCAAATGGAACAGCAGCCTGAGTAAATGCAGAACAGCATGTTCCTGTTTATCCAAAAGAGTTCAGCCCTCAGATCAAACGGACAGAGCGTGGTCTTGTGTTTACAGTGACTCAGAGGTAGTCTAGGTTCACTTCAGACTCTGACGACTTCATGGGTGGTACAGGCAGGCCATTGCTTCTCCTTCGTATATCTGTTAGACAGGTATAGTAGTCCTTTTTTTTGTTCCATATGTTTAGAGATCTGTAAGACAACGACTTTTATGCATATGCAGCACTCTCCTATTTGAGATTTATTTTTAACTGGTGTTCTAGACACTTATGGAATAGATCAGAACAAAGAGAGTACCTCAACACTTTGCTGCAGAAGTGTTTCCTAAATTTCCCTGAATCTCTGAGCTCATATATCTGCTCTTTATCACTACCAAGATGCTTCTAGTGTTAATCTATCTTGGCAGAACTTGGACAGTGTTCTGTATTAGATTGTACAGAACGTGACAAAATAAGCCCTTTTGACTGTTCTCCTGCTAAGCCTCTGCACCAGAAGGATGCTCTACAGGCAATGTGGCACCTGTGGGGCAGTTTAAACTGGTTTACTATTATATTATTCTAGTTATGACCTAACATGATGCTGGTATCTCAGAATAAGGAGGTGTCTGATCTCTCTCAGCCTCTTAACTTCTAGATCCACTTCCACATCTTCATGGAAAAAGAGTGTTCCTTGCTGGAAGAAAAGACAGAGGCCTGAATGGTAACTGGAAAAATTTATTTCATGAGTTGAAGGATCCTAGTAAGGTGACTAACTGGATTATGTTTACAAACTTATCCCATGATTTGGCTCATTTTGAGTAAATAAATCTGCTAGGAAGATGGGGAGATGGAGCAGTCTTGTCTAGTCTTTTTCATTTCATTCTACTGGATGCACCCAAGAACCATTTCTGTTTTTATTAAACATTTTAAATACATTAAAAAAAAAAAAAAAAAAAAAAAAAAAGTAATCTGGGAAAGGAATTTTCAAGGGGAAGAGATTTTTTTTCAGAAAACTGGTAATTTTTGCAGTAATTTTCTGCAAGGCATGAGAAAAATCAACTTCACATAAAAAACAACATTGGAGAAAATATTTGAAAGCTCTGCATTAGGGAAGATGTTCTTATATTCGTGCTCAGTTGTGACTTCCTTCATATCTTTCCTATGCCCCATACCCAATCTTCAAGAGTTTTCTATGTACATTTTTGAACACTTGTGGTGGGTTGACCCTGGATGGACACCATGTGCCCACCAAAGCTGCACTGTCACTTCCCTCCTCAACTGGACAGGGGAGAGAAAATATAGTGAAAATTTCATGGGCCAATATAAGGACAGAGGGATCACCCACCAATTACCATCACAGGCAAAACGGACTCAACTTGGAGAAATTAGTTTAATTTATTACCAATAAAATCAGAGCAGGATAATGAGAAATAAAACCAAATCTTAAAACACCTTCCCCCCCCAGCCCTCCCTTCTTCCCGGGCTCAAATTTACCCCAAATTCTCTACCTCCTCCCCTGCAACAGCACAGGGGTCAGGGAATGGAGGTTGAGTCAGTTCATCACACATTGTGTCTAACGCTTCTTACTCCTCAGGGGAGGACTCCTCCTACTCTTGCCCTCCTCCAGTGTGGGGTCTATCCCATGGGAGAGAGCCCTCTATAAACTTCTCCGACATGTGTCCTTCCCACAGGCTGCAGTTCTTCATGACCTTCTCCAGCGTGGGTCCCATCCACCAGGTGTAGTCCTTCAGGAACAGACTGGTCCTGTGTGGGTCCCCCACAGGGTCACAAGTCCTGCCAGCAAACCTGCCCCAGTGTGGGCTCCTCTCTCTCTCCACAGGTCCTGCCAGGAGCCTGCTCCAGGGTGGGCTTCCCATGGGGTCACAGCCTCCTTCAGACATACCCCTGCTCTGGTATGGGTTCCTCCACAGTCTGCAGGTGAAGATCTGCTCCATTGTGGACCTCCATGGGCTGCACAGAGACAGCCTGCCTCACCATGGTCTTCACCACAGGCTGAAGGGTAATGTCTGCTCTGGCACCTGGAGCACCTCCTTCTTCACTGACCTTGGTTTCTTCAGAGTTGTTGCTCTCATATTCTCACTCTTCTCTCCTGCTGAAGTTGCACAGTTTTACCTTTTTTTTCCCCCCCTTCTTAAATATATTATAACAAAGGTGTTACCACCATCACTGGATGAGATCAGTCTTGGCCAGCAGCGGGTCCATCTTGCAGCCAGCTGGCATTAACTTTATCAGACATAGGGGAAGCTTCTGGCAGCTTCTTGTGGAAGCCACCCCTGTAGCCTCCCTGCTACCAAGACTTTGCCATGCAAACCCAATATAACACTGAATTCCTCATTACAGATATTAGGGAAGGGCTAATACCCTATTTTAGGAAGCTGCTCAAATACTAATAAAAAGTAAGCTTATAGATCTACAACTATCTCCATGGGAAAAGGAAATCTGATTTTCTTACATCTTGACATCTAATCTATTCTCAGCTATTCTATGTCCATTATGGTAAATGTACTTTTTCAAGACTAGAGTGGTGAAAAGAGTCAAACTCTCAATGTGACTCCCCAGCTGTGATATTTCTTTTGCTAATTCTCTGGAAGAACAACCCTGCAGCTCCTGAAAATAATTAAACAAAACCCTGAACAAATTCCTGCTGTGAAAACAGGATCAGACTCTACTCTTCACACTGCTAAGAAGAGTATTACAAGCTCTTGTCTTTATTTTTTAGATTAATTTGTTTAAAGTTTTCCAGTGAGCTATATTATGAATGTTGTCTCCAATGAATTTTCAGTGTGCACTGAGAAAAATAGTGTATGTCCTAATTATAAAGTATTACTCTGCACGTGGAGAACTGATAGTTTTAGGAGTGGCTCAATCCCTCACCTTTCTCTTTTTGCTGGCAAAAATTGCTCTTGACTTTTCTCCTTTCTTTGGACCTTGAGTGAGGCAGAAGAGAGCAGGCAGCCAGTTCATGGGGGCCTAGTCTGTGGGTGCTGTGCTCAGCAAAAGCACTTGGTCTTTAGCTTGCATGGTTCCTGCTCCAGTGGTCCAAGCCAGGAAAAATTTACTTTAGAGAGACCTGAATATAGAGAAATTCCTGACCCATGAACACCCACTCCTTAGTTCCACTCTCTGCCAAATTCAGACTCTCCCACCCTCAGTCCTGTGAGAAAGTACAAGATGAACTTTATCCCCTGCAAGGCCTGTTTTGTTCCAGATCCATCTGTTGAATGTTATCTCATGCGCAGTCTGTTGGCACTCCTACCACCTAATATCCTCATCTGAAAACTCTTCACAGGGATAAATAACTTTTCTTTCATTTCTTCTTATAGTCAGTGCCACCAAAAGGGGAAGAAAATGCTGTCAGAACAAAAATTTTTTCATGTCTCAAATGTTTTTGACTCAGAGAGAAAAAAAGTAAACCAAAATTCACTGATAGCAAGGCAGAAATCATTAAACTTCAGATGTCAGTAAAAGAACAAGGAACAGCACAGAGAGAAATGTCCTAGCAGCACAGTTGAGCTGGAAGACTCCAGTGCTCTTGGTTTACCTGTTGCAATATGACAGATTTCCTAGCCATCAAGTTTCAGTTTTCTGAGGCGGACCTGGTGTGCTTCTATTAAAATGAGCCTGCAAGCTAAGTCCTATGTGACCTGATGAGGTGTAATAAGAGAGGAATATTGTCTTTGCCATTCCTTTCTGACATATCTGAAAGGAGAGTTCAGCGTTGCTATTGTCTGTTATGATACTATTTTTACTACAGAAGCCTGGAGTTCATTTGACATTTTATGCTGCACTGCTGCTGTCTTCTGTTGGGCAAGAGGAAAACAAAAGGGTTTCCACAGCAATTTAAAGTTTTTCCAGTGAAGCAGTGAGGTGATCATTTGTAACAGGATAAGTCAGATCACTCTCAGTAATAACTAACCCAAGACTTCTATTTCAGATTCAGACCAAAGCTGAACCTCTTCTAGAAATTGTGGGAAGTCAGTTTATTTCACTGTGAAAAGTTAGATTATTTAACTTGATTAGTGTTTGCTGATCTCTGTGTTGTACAACTGAACTGGGACCATGGTCTTTCCTCATGATACTCCTGGTCAGGCTGAAATCCAAGGGTTAAGAAGGGAATCAGATCTCTAAGACCTAGAGCCCAATTTGAAAATGAAGAGATAATGGGTGGCTTCCAGAAACTTTTACAAAAGTACCTGAGTGAGTTTTGTAATGTAGAGAAGATAATGGAACAAATATCTCCTTCCAGTCCCAATTTAAAGACGCTTACTTGCATATAGTTGCCAAGCATCCTCCTAGACCTCCAATATATAACGTATTGGCTGCCTATGGACTATTGCAGTATTGCTGAGACATGCAACAACTCCAACATGTATTCACCTGGCAGGCATGTCATATCCTTGAAGATCATCAAGGATGTCTCCCATGCTCTGTGATTCCAACCAACCCTCAAGATATCCTGCAATTTGTGGCCTATTTTTGTCTTTCTCCAACACAGCATTAAACCTGCTTTTCCCACTACTCTGGTAGGATCTTTCCATAGGTAGCAAATAGTGCATGGTTTATAAGACAGATTCAGAAATTATATCTAAGGTCAACTCTAGGTTTGCTCTTTGTACATTAGAAGACAATTACTCTGCATATTTGGTTAATTTTAACTCTGCCTTCATGAGCAGCTTTGCTGTTGTCAACTTCTGCTGATAATTGGTTTATAAAACTTGAAAAGGACTGAATGTATGAACACTTTTAATGTGATGGTGTTTAAAGACATGATTAATCCAAATTGTCTCATTTGCCTTATAAGAGCTGAGGAAGATTGACACAGGCAACCCAAAAATCCAAGTGGGAAGTTCTCCACTGAAAGGCGGTACCTCATTGCTGAAGAGGAGGTATGATTAGTGTTTGATAAGAAATCAAGAAATTAAATGTAAATGTTAAATTTTCATTGCACTTGGCTTAACCTATGTGAGCTTTTGTTTGGATCACCCTTCAATTTTTTCCCAGTATAGTACAACACAAAAGAATTATTCAGGTACTAAGATGCAGAAAGAAAGTGTGGGACACAAGGGGAACCTCAAATTAAAACATCTTTGCAGAAGTTATTAAATTAGACATGACTCCAGACACTGGATAAAATAACCCTACACTGTAGAGGAACCTCTTTAATGGAATTGCATGAAATGACCTGTTGCTGATAATGTTTATATTACAAATTTATGCATTTTATTGCATGAAAAAATGTCCTTTTGTCTTATATAACTGGCCCTTCATCAAGTAGTGCCAGACAGCTGGACTGAGAATTCTGAATACTGAATAAATAATATACATGGTATTTCTTATTAATTGCCCAGACACCAAAAATAGAAGCATAAACTCAGAGAAACAGGAGACACATGGCATGAGAATATGGTGACTAGATCCATAAACTTCAATTAAAGTCCCTGCCAGAAAACAGTAAAAGTAATAATAACATCGTTCAATGAATGAGTCTCTCATGTGCATTAACAATTCGTGATGGCAGATCCTGGGAGAAAGAAGGAAATGATGGAATCAAGAGGATATAGGTAGCATGCAACAATTTCAAAATATCACCCAGTTGTGTCATATGGATAAGACTTTCATTAATGCCACCGAGCCCCGCATGCTGACCACAGCAGAGAGGGTGGCTCCAGCTTCCTGTGGCTGTTAGAGGTTTGTCCTGAGTGTGAGGATAGAATTACATATCATGCCCCCCTTTTACATTTTTCACTGCCTCCTCACATACACTTGACCATGCCATTGCTTCCCAAGCTCAAAATCTGGTTCTGATTTGCATTCCCTGCTTTGATGGCATACAATAAATCCTATGATACTTTGCTGTTACTTTGTGTGGCCTGTACTGAGCATACCAGTTACTGGTGCTCCGATACAGAAGGATTGATTGCCATACAGTACAAAGCAGTGTAGGAAAGGTATGTCACCAGGGTACCAGTGCCCTAGCATTGGTAAGGTGGAGAGAAAATATCTCTGAAGGGAACACACGGGTCTAAACCTATCTTGCCTTTGATCTAATGAAAGGTTTTGGCACATGACAAGACAACAGAAAAACCAGTAGGACTGAAAGTAATTACTCCAAGGATCCTCAGCACCTGAGCTATTTCTCGAAGTAGTGTTCTTTAGTTTCCCACCTTAAAGTGGGTATAAACTAATGTAAGGCTTCATTCAGGACCCGAACAGGGCAGAGAAACATGAACAAAAATGAGACTGCAGGAATGCAGGCACTTCCACTTTCAGGCTGAAGCTGTGATTTCATTTTCTGCCATTACTCCTAGAACTTCTTATTATAAATTTAAGGAAAGATTATACTGCAATAAAGAGGTTATTCAGTGGAATTAATGGCTGGGAAATTTAGAAGAGATTAGCAGGAGAGACTTGCTGTGCCGTTTGTCATTGCCTCATGTAATAATTTCCTATTGTCTCATGGGAGGTCAGCTAGACAAACACAGTAGCTCAAATCTGGGAAGGGACTAATAATATATGACCCCTACCACAGCTTAGAGTTATGCAGGCTTTAAGCATGAGCAATCAATTTTCATACTTTGAAGAAAAAAGCTACCATTGTAAAGAGAAGGCATTTGAAACTGTCTCATCCATGCTACTGATGCTGAGAGCTGAGGAGAGGCACCTTCCAATTTGGTAAGCAGTACCACACCCATGACCCAGTCCTTCATGAAATCACCAAAGGTTTTCTTTGATTTTCCTTAAGCAGAAAGTACTCTCACACAGGCACATATTTCTTTCAGGCTCTTGAAGGGTGAGGGTGGTACCAAATAGGAGGACAGAGAGAGAGAAGAAAAGGGCAATCTTTATTGTTTTGCCACCTTAGGCAAAGGCTTCTGTAAATGGCAGAAATCAGCCTTGATAAGCAGCTATTGCTGGTCTAATTTCCATAATTTCCATGGAAACCTGACCAAATGCCAGACTGTACATGACAGTGTACATGCAAGTGTTGTGTATGGGAAAAGGATATTGGAGCAATCTGTTTTTCTAAGGTCCTCAAGGGCTTGCTAGTCCCCTTACTAGCCACTAATACTTTAATCCTAATTCATCTTCCATTCAGTCAGCTAACTAATGAAAATGAAAGGTGGACAGAGGTAAAGACTGCACAGAAACCATAGGGTGTAGAACTACATATGAGCCCAGCTAGTTATGTGTAAGGAGTACCACATACATTAAATGTATCTGAGACTCAGCCAGCACTGTATGCCATACAAATACATTTATGTGAACTGAGGTACCTCCTTTTGCTCAGGTGACAGAGCACTAGAAGAAACATCAGATTTATGAATTGCTAAGATGGAAGGCTGCTTTCTGATGGTTTAACAGTCATTTTTAGAATTACAAACCTTTCTCTACAAGTTTTGGACATTGAAACATGTAGACAAATGACAAATCTAACCTACACAGGAAATTATTATTATTGTTTAATTGAAATGAATTTGAAAGGAGGTTCTACATTTTGGCTCACTTGTAGGACCAAAAAAGAAAAAAAAGATCAATAAAATAAGGAATAGGAATTATTGGAACAGAACAGCCCAAACCTGGCAAGGAAAATCAGCCAGTTTTCAAGGCTGGCAGCTAGTCAGCCAATGAATGGGCTCTCATGGCAACGAATCCCAAGCAGTGATTGAATTCAGCACAGGATTTCTTTCTCACTTTTGAGTCCTAGTTTATAGACCTCAGGACAAGGTTTGTTAAATTAGGCTATAATTCCTCCATTATAAAATGACATCTTAATAGTTCTGATCTTTTGGAAGACTTTTAGCAGATTAGGAGGTGATGGGATAGGGAAAAAGATTTATTGCATGCTGAAAGCCATGTGGTAATCCAAAGGGATTTATAGACAGTACTCTTCACTACTTGTGCTGAACAAGGATGTGAATTATTTGATTCTGATAACATGAGAATCCTCTTACAATACAGTATGAGCTTGACAAAATGTGAATATTGTTAAGAAAAAAATTCAGAAGTAGATTTTTCTCTTTTTCCCATTAGTTACCTTTAAAGGAGTAGAAACTTGGTTTTATATAATTTTTAAGTCCCTTTAGAGAGTTTTTGTCCAGAGCTTCCCTCTGAGTTGAATGTCTATGGGTACAGCTAGTTGGGAATTTCAGTTAGAAATATTTTTCTAGCTGTTGGATTGTGCAAGGCCACTGAAGTTAAAACTTTGAGCAAGGATATTCATTTTACTTTGGGCAGGAAGGCTTCTAGGATTTGGGAAAAAATTTTAGGTCATGGTAGGGGAAACACAAATTCATGTCCTTGTTCAGCCTAGTTCAAAGAAGACACTGGGCTTAAGGGTGCCCTCAGACATGCTGTTCAGCTGCATCTGAGCTACATTAATTTGTAGATCTCCGGTTGATTTCCACTGATAAACCATTGCAAGGAGAACAAATCTTCTCCAAGTCTTGCCAGTGAAACCGAATGTGTGGCCAATAGTTACTTCATTTTCATCAGAATTATCTAGGCTATGAACAAACTACAGTTTAAAGGGTTTACACATAATACAGTGTACAACAATACAATAATATCTACTTGTTTGTTTGAATCTGCAATATTCCTTGATGCATCTCTGATTAGATTCTCTTATGAGTTTCATTAATACATAGCTCTGGATTAATTATAGAAATGTTTTTATAACAACTTTAAGTGGTAGTGAGAAATTAGTCTTCATACACCAGAGGAGATAAAGGGATTATGTGATCAATCCAAGGTTATAGATGGTATTTGTTGGAGACCCAGGAACAGAAGAGCCAAACCCTAATTCTTCATCCTTGCTTCACTCTCCACAATTTGGAAATTTTCTTTCAAGTGTTTTAAAAGAATTGACAAAATAATTTATATTCTTAGCTGGAACAATTGATGTTCTTAGCTGGAAAAGTAGAGAAATCCTAAAGCAGAAATACGAGCATGAGGGGAAGTTCAATTGGGAAAGAAACAGTTGTTAGCTCAGCAATAATTTCATAAGAGAAAAACAAACCCCAGTTAAATAAGATTGATTTTTTTTTTAATTAAATGAAATCATAAGTCTAGTTCCAAAGGGGTCTGTTCTTTAAACTAATCTGAACTGCTAGACAAGCTAGATGCCTTTAAAAGTTTGTGTGGTTTTGGTACATCTGAGTGCTAGGTCATATAGGAAGTACCCAAATATTTGGGCCATATACAGAGATAATATTTCTTATACCTAAGAGAGTTCTAAGATATCCTGGAAAAGGCAGAGCAAAAGCTGGAGATCGGCAGGGGAAGCCAGACAAATTCACTCTCATAACAGGCCTTTATTTCTTTTTATCAGTCATGATAACTAATAATTTGCACAATTTCCCAAGGAACAAAGCAGATACTCCATCACTTAAAAATTTTAAATCAAGACTGAGTGTTTTTTCAATTAGATGTATTTACTTAGCTGACAGCACTGTGTGTCAGTGGAGCAGAAGAGGGGAGAAATTACCTGATGAAATTTGTTACTCTGCATCATGAAGGAAAATCACACAGGAGATTCCTTCTGCTTATCAGCTCCAACATCTTTTTTCAGTGGTATGCAGTGACAGGATTTCACTATTGTTAAAATCTGCTTTAACCCATTATGTGTTTCTGCAGAGAGTCAGGAAAGGACCCCAAAGAACTAAATATGGAAAGTCTGATATAATTGTTCAGGTTAACATTTTGCTACCCATATACATAAGAGTGCTTATGCATGATTCTTTCTGCTTTTACTCAGATCTTAATCTTTGCAAAGATTTATGTGTTTCCATCACAACTGACAGCCACTTTTTCTTTTGTGATTTTACATACTTCTATACCAAAGGACTCAATTTGTTTTCTTAATTTTATTTTATTTTATTTTGCCCCTCTGTGTTCTTCCTATTGGAATCCAATTTTTAATGCTACTTAAAAGCCAGTGTCATTTCAACTGTGGAAGATTTCTGCCCTTCTAAAATATATGTATTTATTTCCTTTAGATGTGAAATTACTGTTCTCACACAATAGTTGCCACAGAGCATGAAATTACTTCAATGCTAAGTTAGCAATTGGAATTACACCCTTGTCGTAATGCTTTTAATTAGTCATTACTCATTGGAATGGAATCTTTTTTAATAGTTCTTTCACTTGGTGAGACTGATTTTCACTGGAAGAAAAAGCAGCTGTCCCCAGCCATACTAAATTTGAGATTATGAAAAGCCATAAGGTTGTATCCAGGATGTACGGTATGCTTTATTTCACTGCTTGGCAACAGCTCAGTGCTACAGTTGGCAATGTATGGGTTGCCCTGTAACATGTTTACAGAGTACCTAGTAATCTGTAGTGAGTCATAACAAGAGGGTCCTTATCATGATAGTTTTAAGATCAAATTTAGGAAATTCAACAGGGTTAATAAATAAGAGGGAGATATTCACCTCCATGCAATAATAGTGTCAAGTTTCTTTAGAACACCTTCTTATGGGCCAGACTGATTTGTTATGAAGGATTGAAGTGTAGCACATTGTCATTCTTGTATGAGGGTCTAAATTCTGCATAGCAATTGAGTAAGTTGCTAGTTGTTACTTGACTGTCTCAGGCCAAATTCATGTCAGACTGCACACCTGGGAATAGTAGGTGCTCCCCTGTGGCTTCAGTCCTTGTATTTGGGCTCATGTCAATGACCTTTACAGACCCCAGGTAGGAGTGATGGCACCGGGGCAATTACAGCAGTCTCTGGAATCAAGGGATTGCTGTGTTGCAGTTGCCATACTAAACAATCTATCCCTGTCACAGATCTGCCTACCCTCTCTCCCACCTTGCAAGAGACATTGCAATGGCCACAAATTCCCTGTTCAGTTTCAGACATCATGTTTGGCTATTTGTTCCAGGCTTTGCTTCTACTCCCTGATTCCCTTGCTCCCAGATCTTCCAGCTGAGGCAAATCCACCTCCACTGACTACTCTACTGCCTTGAGCATTTTCTCAGTCTGGGTCAGGCCAAGATGCTTAGGCAAATGTATTGGGGTTGTTGGCATTAAGCCACCACCAGCTATGTCCCCTCTCATCCAAAAATGATGATATAGCAGCAGCCCTGGCACCACTTCACCACTGTGAGAGGAATTTACTGTTTTTTCTGGTTTTTTCTGCTTTCCTCCTTCTCTTTCCTGCTAAAGATACAGAAATGACCTCCTTAAACTGATTCAAGTCCAGCCCCAGTTTATAAAGGGGACTAAGACACTGGAAGTGGGAGTAAATTGAAGAGCTCGTCACATCAACTGTCTACAGTCAAATATGCAAGACTGGACTATAAAGGCAAAATGTGCTTCCATCACCTTATTTCTTCTCTCACGTAAATGTTCACACAACACTGGGCTACTTGTTGGCTCCCTCAAATGCTTGTACCTGGTGGCAGATAATAAACATCCCCAATCCTATAAAGTAAGAGTGGTCCCGTCTCACTCTTATTCCAAGTACTTTACAAAAGCAATGTATTAGGCAATGGAAATTCAACAACTGTGTAGTTAAACAAAATGACCATCAGTCTCTCTGCAATTGGAACTTATACAGTTTCCAGCCCATTCTTCTGAGGAATGAATCCTGCCTAAGACGATGATATTTGTTTCAGCATTATTTTGATTTACAATGCTGCTCTTCATTTCAGTATTTCTTGAAGAGTAATGTGTATATTCTGCAAGCCAGTGGATAACATTGGATAATTCTGCCTTGTTGGATTAGGAATTTTTCACCAAGATCTGTTTTTCACTTCAGTTCCCCAAACCTCATAAAGGTTATGGGATTAGGAAACTATATGACAGAGCGTCTGCTTCTGCTGTTCCTGCCTAAGATTTGATCAGCTGGCCAACTTCAACTTAATTTGATGAGACATAAGACTTGTACGCTCATCACTCCTACAGGGTGTGGTTCAAGAATACCCTTGAGGGAAAGTTATGTGGGCCCTGAGCATCCATACAAAACTGGTTTGTACAGGTTGATTTTTTCATATCATGTAAAGAAACCAAGGGCATTCAAGTAGTCTAAAGGCAGGTAAAGTTATTGGCTTGGGGAGGATGTGGGGTTGCCGAGGATATAGTTGGAAATCCAATGTAATACAATCAACTATGAAGCTCATAGAAAAACAGACCTTGTTAGGTCTATTGCTTATAGGAACAACTAGATCATTACAAATGCTAGCATCTGCAAAATTGCTGTTTCATTTTGGACAATGTTATTAGTTACAACTATTTTCAATTTTCCCCTTGGGCAGGAAAGCTAAATGGAAACAAAACATTTTTTAATTTGGGTTAAATTTGCCTAAGCTAATGGAAAGTGTATTTCACATAAATGATCCTCACATTCTCCTCCATGGAACTCATTTTATGGCCATGCTACCTGTCTCATGAACTGTCATTGCTGCTGAGACTTCCCCACATATTACACTGTTATAGATAAGACAATTTAATTTTGGACCTACTCCAAACAAAAATTAAACATTTCTAGGTGGAATTATTTAAAAAAAAAATTGTTCCAGGAAAGAAGTTCCGTTTCACAAATAGGATAAAAACATGAATCAAAATATTAGAATTTTATATGGAGGAGAAATCTAATTTCTGAGTTAATCTAGTTGTGATTATATAGTCACTTAAAAATCACATCTTTGTATCTGGTTATTTATAATTTCATAACCCACATCATCCTCTTCAAATAAATCTTTTGATAGCAATTAATGAATGATGCCATCTTAGAAGTGAGGAAATATCATGAAATGTTTTTCTGATGCAAACTCATTGAAATCTTTGGAAATTCTCTTTGACTTCAGTGGCCTTTGGCTCAGGTCCCTGGTGTGTTTATCTAGCTTGAAAATGTTCCCAAGGTTGTGCTGCCCTGAATGAGAAATAAAGTAATTCAATTCCAGATATTATGTAGCTTAGCAGAAAGGAAAAAAAAATTGAGGTCATAGTATGTTTACAAATTTTTTGTTCTTTTTTGCTGCTTTTTCTCAGTGTGGAAGTAGGTAAAGCTTTCATCTCTTCTGGGCTAGCAGTTATGCGGATTAGATAATAAGAAGAATTTCATTTAATCAGTTCAATGAATTTTACCTCATTAGAAATTCATGCAAATTGTCAAGTTCCAAGTCCTCCCAAGATTGCCCTGTTTTTCTGAAGTGCATAGAAAGGTTTTATCCATAGACTGTTGAGTTCAGCTAATTACGTTAAGAGCTAATAGGATTTCCTTGTTTATGCTGTTTGTACAGGAAGATGATTGTCTAATCCTTTAAGCAGTACATTTAATTTTGGTTTCTATTTCAAGTCTTTAAATTGTGTTAACTACTTCTTGTTTTCAAGGTAAATGTAGTTTAAATCTTAAATGTTTGTTTCTGAGTAGCTTCAAGGATGAAGCTGCTCTGGTTTCATTTCAGACAAGGAGCATTATTTCATGCCCATTGGTTCTAAGCTGGAGGGCAATGGTGGAAGCAGGGGAGAAGGAACAAGAAAACTAGTTTTCTAAAGCAAGTTCAGGAATTAATCTCCCAAATTGTCACACAGTGCCTGGATAAATTGTTCATTGTTATACTGCAGTCATTATCACTAATT
Source organism: Tyto alba (assembly GCF_018691265.1). Taxonomy (NCBI): domain Eukaryota; kingdom Metazoa; phylum Chordata; class Aves; order Strigiformes; family Tytonidae; genus Tyto; species Tyto alba. The sequence goes on from NW_024881261.1 coordinate 12,930,958, forward strand.
ATCTGTCTGTCTGTCACATATGTCTAATCTGGCCATCCATCTCTATCTAAGTATTTGAAATTTGCGTTTGGAAGTATATAATGAAATCATACTTGGCCTAGAAAATCTGTGTACATTAATTACATTTTCTCTCTTTGGTAGTTATGTTTCTGTTGTATCTTTGAAATAATATTGGAGGAAAAAAAGTCTAAAAAGTCTTGAGAAGCAGATAAATAAATGTCACTGCCTAAAACTGCATGCAGGTAGCATTGTCAGACTAGACTTCCTTCAGTTTTTCTAGATCTTATTAAAAAAATAAAAATTAAATAACATTAGGAATGCTGACAATTGTCAGTATTGAAGCCCTGAAATTTGATGGGAGTTAAACAACCCTTTTTCACAACATCCACCGAAACTTATTCAGATTCTGTGCATACATTATAAAGATTTGTGCCACAATACAGTAAAGTGTGGTGTTTCAACGTATCATGACTCCATTCTCTATGGCATTTTCCATAGGTCTTCTCTTTGAAGAACTTTCAGCCCATGATCAATTATTTCTAGGCAATTCATGAAAGATGACATTCAAAACAAGTTCTTATAATTTCTCCAGAAATCTAACTAATCCAGAAATCTGAATCTCCCCTGGAAAATATGTAGAAAGAGTCTGTAAAAAGAAACATCCTAAAATCCATTAATTTATACTATTGCCTAATCATGAGTCTCAAGTGCAGATATACCTGCCACACATGAGATGACATACTACCTCCAGATATTGACAATGGAGACATCTGAGACATCTACAACTGAGCTAGCTGAGAAAGTAGTTTTAGGACATGTCGTAAGGAGAGACATATAAACAGAGAGAGTAGACTTCAGCTATTGCTCTTGTCTTAGATGAATTCGGTTAAATCACTTCCTTTATTTTCATTTCTACAGAAGAGGACTGGTTATGTCTCTTCTCTTTCCTTTATCTTGCATGCCTGCTTAGGTGATAGGATCTTCATATCAAAAGCATATTCTATGTTGGACACCAATCCTTTAATTTAATTCCATCTAGAATCATAGTATATCTTGAGTTAGAAGGGACCCATAAGCATCACTGAGTCCATGATCCATCAAGTCCATTAAGTCCACCTATATAAACTTCCTTCATTATGGCTACAGGAAAGTACCCTGAAGGTCATATCCTTGGTGGCTTAAATCAAGCTTTCCAGTGTTCTACAAACTATGAACTTGTCATGGGAGAAGAGAGAAAATTAATCAAGAGAAGAGTTACGTGAATAAATATGATGCTATTTTTTAAAGGAGAGTGCAGAATTTACCATGGGATTCCCATCAGAATCTGTCCTGGGACTTCCACTATTTAACAGTTCTGTAAGTAATGTGGAAAACTGAGTGAATAAAGTTGTGGCAAAGTCGGTAGACAATGAAAAACTTGGACAGACAAAACTAAGGTATCTAAAATTGGAGCAGAACAGGAGGAACTATTGAGTATCTCATGATACTGAGACAATGATAAAACAGCCAGTGAAAGTCAACAGAAAATAATGCACCTGTGAACACTAATTCTAGCTGTATATACTTAGTGATGGGCTTAGCAGGAAGCTTCTGACAAATTATCTTGGCTGCGGCAAGTCTGAGTGCCTTAAGCCTGCCCCCAGCTAATAATATACACCTCCTCATTTCTGTCAGTCTAAAAACTCCCTACCTTTTCTTGTTTAATGGTAGCTGTTTTGTGGCCTTTTTAACTTCCAAGTATTTCGTCAATCTGGGTCAGAGTACAGAAAGAAGAATAATTAAGACAGCAAAACTAACAAGAGGTAACTTCTAGTAGGGGTTAATCAAAGTGCATGGACAGGGGTCATGAAGAGAGTAACAAAATAGATTTGCTGAAATGAAAATTGTTCATAATTCAGCAAAAAATTTATGGACTACATGTGGACATTTCCTTGAAAACATCAGATTGGTGATGAAAACAATGGAGTAATTATTAAGAAAACCATAGAGAACTAAATAGAAAACCCTATTAAGTCTGTTAAAATGGTGCATACATCTGTGGTGCACCATCATCTTGACTCCTGAGATAAGCTATTCTCATTCTGTGCCAAAAAAGGACACACACAAAAGGGCACAAAACTGAATGACAACTTAATCAGGAAAGTTAGAATGACAACAATGCAAAGAGACAGTGAAGAGCCTGGAAAACTTCAGCTTCCAAGACAGATGACAGGGATCATGAGTATACAGTCAATTCTCAAAAATCACATACTATGTAAAGACAGTGAAAAAGAGATGATGAGTTGCTGCTTTCCACAGTCTAAGAGCATAGGCACATATTATTATTATTTGGTGTCAGAGCTTACAAAACTGGGAACATAGAACATTTCCCAATAACACATAACTAAATCATGGACCTTGTTGACACAGTATTTTGTGGATGGTCAAAGTATTAATGGATTAAAGTAGAAGTTAGATAAGATATAGCCTCGCTGGTACCTGTTAAATTCTTTAATTGGGGTATAACTTCTAGTTCAATGTTGTCAGAAAGTAGAGGGGTATATCACAAATATTTTCAAAAACATCCAGCATCCTGCTGTTAACAAGGAAGAAAAAGACTGGCTAGGACTTTGCCTGACCTAATGCAGCTATTCTTATATTGTGATCATTTTCTTATACCAGTAGTGGAATTATCTTAGACTGCACTATATTCAGAGAACATCGAGCCCTATATCTGGGTTACAATGGTAAGACAGGTCATTATTTGTCCATATCATGACATGAAAACTAAAGATACTGCATTATAATTATAAACATGCGTTTTACAGAATTGTCACTGTCACCATCATCAGAACATGCCATGGATGTTTTTGATCTGTTGAAAGAAAAAATTGTATCTATATTTTCTCTTTTAGCCTGTAAGGAGTTTTCATATAATCACTTTTTCAGAGGGGGAAACAGAAATAGGAAAAAAAAATTTCTCATTAACTCAATTTTCCATCAGTAAAAACAGATGAAACAAATGTGAGCTAGTATTAAGAAATGCTATTCAGAGCTAGCTTGCGTTGTTGCACCTTTGTTAATGTTTTCCTGGGTGAAATAATAAATCACACCTTGATATTCTTACATCTTTTTCTAATACAAACACAAAACTACAAGAAACTGGCATGATGCCTACCTACTCATCTCACTTGAAAGTAATTCTTCACCTGTCATTGAAAAAAAGTAGCTGCAGCAGACTTTTTTCTCTGCCAGTCCTCTGAGGGAACTCAGCCTTACAGGTGCAAAAACTACTGAATGCAATCCTCTTCTCCACCCAATCCAGGAGTGAGTGAAACCATATTAGTTTAAGCATTTTTAAAGCTGATAATTTCCATTAAAATGACAGCAGAAAACAGAGGAAACAGAAATGTTTTCATTTTCACAGAAGATCAGGCTACCAGAGCTCAGGCCCTGAGTTGTCCTGCTAGACTGCAGAGGAGATAAAGGAGGTCTTTGGCTCATTTTTGCTAGTGATAGCTCACCAGCAAGGGAGAGCTGACTTTCAGGTTCCCATCTCTGCCTCTGATAATCATATTATAAAATCAGAATTTTGATGAGCCACAGTTTGTTTCAAAAGATAACAGACAATTTACATCTTTGTAATCTCTTCAGGACACAGCATAACACAGTTGAAATGCACTAGCCAATATTAAAAAGGCAGAATAACTGATAGAGTAATTTATGAGGTTACCTGGGTGTATTACAGATGTAATATGTTTTATCAAGGACACTGCACATTTACCTTGATTTCTAAACTCTTTTACATACATGGTTAAAAACAGTATCTTAGACTGTTCTTGAAACTCAGACTAAACAGTTTGGTAGTTCAGTTGGACTTTAACAACACTCTGTTATTCATATTCTATTTAAATGGGGAAAAAATCCCCTCATTTTCACTCAAGTATTGTCTTGCAACCTCTAGATACAGAATTTTCACTTTGGTATTTAAATTACAAAAAATTGCACTGCATTTGTATGTAAATCATAAATTTGCAACTGAAAAATAGGGTGTCTTGTTTGCAAATTCAGCTCAATAACTGTTTAAATTCAGATTGTACCTTAAATTGACTGCTTTCTCATTACTACCTACATCACTAGCGTGAATATTGATGCAGAAAGGAAATTCCTTAGAACTACTTGAGCAATTGTTGAGATTCCTCATCATTAAAATTATATCCAAAGATAGTTTTCATTATCAACAATTTCTGAAGACATTTTCTTTCACATAAAGATTGGTTTAGAGATGAAGGGAAGAGGAGGAATTATTGTGAAGACTTTGATTGAAAGTAGAAAATTTTTAGCTAAAAAGTTGATTTATTGGAAAAGCAATAATCTGTTTTGTTAAAAAGACATTTTTCTTCAAAAACACTGTGTTTTTATTGACCTGCTTTAGTAGTTATATACCATATTTCAATTCAGGGAAATTGACTCTATAACATATCATTACTTCAGGTATATATCTCTTCTGAACACAGGAAACAGATTGATAACATTATCTCTTCACATTCCAATGATTAACAAATCTTTTGGCAACCCTTCCTCAGTATCTGAAGAGCAAAATAAATAAATAAAAGAAAAATTAAGAGGCAGGCAGAATTCATGTCTGGATTGAAGACTGCTGATGTAAAAAGACTTGTGCTTCATTTGAACACGTTTTCCTTGCAGACTTGTCCCTCAGTGACAGTCCTGTTTTAGTCTAAAGATAACAGGTTATAATTTTCAAGTGAAATTAGACTGGATACATACTCTAAATATTAGTATTTTGCACATGTGCTTAGATAAAATACATTACACTTGTCAACTTGAAAAAGCTGTAGAACTCTAATAGTCAAGAAGCTATCTATCCATCTGAATTGCTAAAAAAGATTAAAATTCATCTGGTCATAGAAAATCATTGGTATCTCAACAGGTTGCACCACAAATATAAGCCGTTTTAACCTTTATTTGCAGGAATATTCCTGTGATTTCAAAAGGACTCTGCCACAGCTGGTAAGTACTACGTACATGTTTTGATGATGGCCTCATGCTTAGGGTAGAATTTCGCCCAGAAGCAGATACACTGATGTTCTTAAGGCCAAAATGAGTTCTGTAATCTGTCTGATAGCAGTCCATGTGTCAGAATCAAGCGTGGGGGACTGACAGTGATTTAGCCATCCACAGACAGCAGCTTTCTGCAACACAAGGAAGAATTTCTCTTCTTCAGAATTCAAATGAAAAGGGTAAATTTACCCGTGTCAGACTTGATTGCCTATCTGAAAGACCAGATATTAACAAATGCCTGTATTTGCTGGTGGATGATGCTCAGGCAGAGAGAGCCATGGGGGTGTGCACTCCACAGCTATGTCAAGCATCTCATCTCTGGTCTTAACCCTCAGGAGCCAGAAAACCTTCATGGTCCCACACAGCAAGGACACAGGAATGCATTTTTATTCTGAGAAGTGGCAAGGTGTAAAGTTTTCTCTCAAAGTGAATGACCTGCTAAAATCAATGTTAACCTTAAAAGAAATTTTACTTGTTCTGTCAGGGCTCTGGTCTCTGTAGCCTATTAATTCCCAGGAAGACCCATGACTGAATTCAGCAGATTAGTGCTTCTCTGACTGCAGAGATGATGAGTGAGATGACCCTGCTTAAGGGAAGAACAACTGTATAAAAGGGGGATCAGTCAGCACAACTTCTGGCTCAGACCTGGGCTGGACATGCAGGATAGATGTACCTTTTCCATAAAACTATTCAGGCAGCCTCTGGCCTATGTACCAGGACTGCGTGACTGCCTGGTTCATCCTCATAAAACTGAGAATAAACACAGTCCAAGACAAGGCTAAGATTCAGGTAATCAGGAGATCCAAATTCTACAGATGTTCCCACAATTACAATCAAACCTACTGAACAGTGCTGGAGTCCTCTTTCTACTCGCTGAGCGTATCATATACAAACACCATTGCTACTAACTTCTACTTGACACAGCATATTCAAAAAACAATTTTACTGAAACCATCTCAAAACAGTCATTTGTGTTTCAGAAGAATATTAAAAGCCACACAGACTTTCAAAAGACCTTGTAAAAAAATTTGTATTTAAAATACTGTTGGTAGATTCATAGTAGACAACAGCCTCTATCCTAGAAGTCTAGATAGCAATACACATGTATATGCATATACACATATATATATATGAAGATATGTATACATATAAATGTATAAATAGGCACATGCACAGATGTACACACATTACAGCTGCTTGATACTTGAGAAACCAGCGAGCTGAGGGACCGCAAGGTTTAACCTAATCCAAACCAGCAGAGACATGTAAGGAACCAGGATTTCTCCTGGGTCCTGAGTGTCCTGGGTTGAGTGAGTGGTAGAGTTTTTTGGTGGCAGGGGAGGGGGCTATCGGGGCGGCCCCCTGTGAGAAGCTTCTCGAAGCTCCCCCAGCTCCACGTCAGCTTCACTTCTGTTTGGGAAATTGAGCCAATCGGCTGCGCCTCTGCGATAACGTATTTAAGAAGGGATCTGGTGACGTGCAGTGGGACTTGTGAGGAGGAGTTGCTGCAGCTGCATGAACACCAAGGTCAGTGGAGGAACGGAGGAAGAAAGGAGGGGGGAGGTGTGCCAGAGAAGAGACCTCCCTGTATCCTGTGGTGAGACGGCAGGGCGGTCCTCCCTGCCACCCATGAAGATCTGTGGTGGAGCAGACATTGATTTGTGGCCTGTCGTTCCCGCTCGGAGTGATCAAGGTGCTGTGCCCGAAGAAGGCCGGGGTCTCATGGGAAAAGGTAGCCCCGCTGCTGTAATTCAGTGCTGGGAGGATTGCAGCATGCGGGGGAGTCCCACGCCGGAGCAGCTCGGGAAGGGCTGCAGCCGTGGGAGGGAATCCAGTCAGAGGAAGTTAGTGACCCATGACGGAGCAGTGTGGGGAACGCTGCGGCCCATGGGAGGAATTCATGTCGGAGAAAGTTTGTGGAGGACTGTCTCCTGTGAGAGGGGGACCACGATGGAGCAGGAGGTAACAAGTTTTGGACACTCCCCTCACCGAACAGGAAGGAAGTGGCAGCACTGACTGCACCCCCCATTCCCTGCCCCTGCGCCACTGGGGGAGGAGGTAGAGATATCGGGAGCAGAGCTGAGCCTGGGAAGAAGGGAGGGGTGGGGGGAAGGTGTTCTCAAGATGTGGCAATGCTTCTCACTGTCCTACTCTGTTATGTGTTGTTATTGTCTGTAATAAATGTATGTTCTTTTTTTCTTCCCCTAACGAGTCTGCCTTTTGCTCGTGATCATAAAAGGGGAATTTTTCCCCATCCCAGTCCTATCTTGAACCCCAAGCCTGGCTCTCTGTCCCTTCTCATTGCCGGAGGGGAAGGGAGAGAGAGCTGCTGCATTGTGGTTGGCTGCCAATCAGGCCTAAACCACGACACTGAGGCAACAAACCATAAAATGTTTCAGAGAGGTCAGTGCCTCAGGTACACTCTGTCCCAGGAAGCTGATACTACATAGGCTGCAATTCCAAGTAAGACCTCTCCATACATTTACCCAGCCTGCCTCCCTACCCCTCTGGGGATAGCCATCCCACACAGTAGTTGAACAGCCTTCCCTGGCTGTCATTTTTGTCCACTGGATCACAGAGATTCAGGCATTTATTTTCTTTTTCTAGTCACCATAGCAGATATTATGTTAAATCAGCATCAGCTGTAGAGTTTTGGTGTGCCAATAGTTACAATCTGAGACCCCTGCCTCAGCATGTCTTTCAGAAAGACTAAATCATTCTTGACAAATAGATGTCTGCACTAGCTGATGAAAAATGTTTGCCTGACATAAACAGGGCTTTGGAGAAGGAACTTATTGACTGGCTTGCAGAATTTCCCTCCTGGCTGAGGATTCTGGGGTTCAGTGCATTAATGATGAGTGCTTCACTCATCACCTTACTAGTTTTCTTACTCAACTTTATTCATTTTCCCCTATATCTCCTTCCCCCTTCTATTCCCTCCTACCCCTAGTTTCTGTTATCAGAATGTCTGAGAGTCAAAATTCATTTTTTCTTCCATCTCTCAAGTCTTCAGGAGGCTGAGACCTGCTCAGCCAGAATATTTTCAAAATACACTGATGCCTACAAGCCTCAACCAAATGTATTCCTCTCTGGCTGTGCTGCAAGTAACTTTCCCCCTCCCCCCATTTTGTGTGATTTTCATGGAAGTAATCAGCAGGAGCTATTTGAGAAGGTCATTTTCCACATGGAATGAGGAAAATATTAGCTGACAGGAGAGAAGCAAAGTAATGTTTCATGAATGCAGGCCTCCCCTTCTGTCTGAAAATGACCCCCCCGAAATAGACATACTAGAATCTCCACCATTTCCCTCCCCATGTGAAGGCATTATGATGTTTGTTGATTTGCTCTGAATGCCAGTCAACTAATACATCATGTATTCTGCAGAGCTGAAATGAAAAAAAGAAAAAATCCTCCCCTAAAAATACCCCACCAAAGTCTGACATGAAGTGAGCTTAAATTCTTTGTTCTGCAATTGCTCTGACTTGGTAGTTTACACAGGATATGTCATTATTACATACTGCCCATTGACAAGAATGGTGGGAGTTGAATCCATGGTGAAAATGTCTCTTTTAGGAAGGGTAGTGCCCAGTTTCGTTATTTCCACACCTGCAGAGAACAGTTACAATTCTCTCTGTAGTGCCTTTTTTATGATGTAGATGACAAGAAAGAACACTGATTTTGAGTGGTGCTTGCAAGCAGTCGATACTAGTGATGAAGCCTTTGAAAATCAGGTTCACTGCTTGTACCAGTGAGCTACAGTCCATGGGGAAATTAATGACCTTTCTACACTCTTAAATCTGAGTAAAACAAGGGTCCATTTACACCCACTTCAAATGAAAAAAAAAAAAAAAAAAAAAAGAGAAAAAAAAAAAACCCAGTTCACAAAAACATGATTTCTGTAGAAAAGGAGACTCATAAGAAAATGAACAGTCCTATGGTTTGATCAGTAGCCTGTGTTTGTGAGAAAATCACTAGCTCTCCAAACTGATCCTGTGATCTTATGTGACTGGGAGTGTTAGAGGTATTTAGATACTTGATACCACTGTTTTAAGGACACTAAAGTATCTGGTGCCTCTGGACATGATCCTTCAGGGATGTTTACATTGTCAGAGTATTCTTGATTTAGCCACAAGTCCTCTTCCCCTAAATGCTCACCATGCACAGGGTGATCATCTCTTTCAAAGACAGTACCCAAAGCACCATGTGTTTCTCAGTCTGCTTGCTGCTCAGAAGTTACAGCAGGAAGGCAGTAACACCAAAAAGACTCTCCTACAGCAGGTATGTGTTGAGAGTTGAGAGTGTGTTGAAACTTGAGAGTTTCTTAATGCCATAGGTGATGTCAGAGAGTCAGGACAATATGTTGCCAAGAGGCATGAGTTGAAGCAGAATAGTCTGAACTACTATTCTTAATCCTAGTTTATATGGACCTGTAAATATTATTCATAAACCATAGAGAGATACATGTGGGGAGATTTAATAAGATTCTTATTTCTCTACTCTAAGCAGTTAATGTTCAAGGTAGGAGAAAGACAGACAGGCAGACAAAGAAAAAAGAGAGAAAGATCATGAAGTATTGTCTAATGTTTTGGGTCTTTTTCACCTCTGTTCTTATCTGAATGAACAGATTTTGCCTGACATTTATCTTATGGTCCTGATTCTTTCTTGATCTTGAGAAACACTTATCACACTTGAAGGTGCCACATGAACCATTTGCCAAGCCAAAACCGAAGAACAATAGAATATCATAGCCAGAAGACAAGATATGACAGCTGAGACCTTTTTTTTTTCCTCCTCTCTTGAGGATTTCTCATCTGTAGTAGCGAAGTATACTGTACAAGGAGGGAAAGTTTGGTTTAGCACCTAAAACCTCACACAATCCTTTCCCTCCACAGGATCAGCAGCTGTGCATTCAGCTGTGAAGGAGCCTGTGTGAAACAGCTCATTTCACTTGTTGAGTCCAGAATGAAAGAATGAACCAAAAAAAACCAGCCATTTTTTTATATTTCATATTCAATAAAGAAAAACTTTGTGAACTACTGTTATATCCTGGACTACATAACAATCTCTATATATCAGCATTGATAACTTGCTCAATACTTCCTACAATTGTGTTTGACTTTTTAATGTGCAACACCATTTTGATTAACAGTCATACTTGACTCGAGTGTATTCATATCCTCCTTGTATGTTTCCAACTGACAAACTCAATATTATCCCATTCTTAGTTTCTAAACACGTACATTTTTTATGTCTTTTTAAATACATTTCATATTCTTGATTCCATCCCGACATTAAGAGTCTAGTCCTTAAATTCTTTCTGTAGGATAACCTGACCATCTGTATTAACAATACTTTCCATCTTAATTTCATCAGCATATTGGCCTAAGAAGTCGGAGTGTGTTAGTACAAGGTTATTGTTGAAAATATTAGGTAAAATCAATTCTAAAATGTGTCCTTTATGAATTGTATTAGTTACGTTTTTCAAGCTTCATATACCTCCTTTCAACATAGATTGTGATCTCCTAATTTCTTGTTCTAACATCATAATACTCTTTTTTTAATCTTCCCGTTTATTTTCCTTCTCTATTTTTTCTTTCCTGCTTTTTTAAAGACAAGAACACCTGTCTTTCCTAGGAGGGAAATTCCCTTATCAAATACAGTTATTGAGTTAGTCTTTTGTGTTCTACCTTTGGAAAACCCATATTTTACCTGATCCCACTTTTCAGCCACTTTGGCATCTTGAATTATTCTTTCTACCAAAGTGTTTTAAGCATTTGAAAGCTACAAAGAACTGACAAATGGGCCTGCATCAACATTTTCCACTTCTTAAATAAATATGCACTATTTATTCTTCTCCAGTCTTACGCTACCACCTCCTAACACAACAGATTAATGAAAAAAACTTTCTATAAATTAAAATTCCTTAGAAAAACTGGTCTTATTCATGGCCATTTCCATGTGGAATGATACGGTGATGTTTTCTCACTTTGAACCCAATCAAATGGGTCTTATCCCAAGAAAGATTGATCAAACCTATCAATGCAAGAAACTTTGCATCTAAATTACAGGATTTTCATGTCTTGTTTTTAACTGATGGATTAGACAGTTGAAATAAATCTTCTTTAAAGTACTAGAGAGCTTGAGGTTTTATTAGATTAATCTGAGGAAAGGAACAAGTATGATGTACACGATGCAATGTCTTTCAACCTCATTGCCTGCCTATTAGGCTGCAAGAAAAGAAAGTTTATGTGCCTGTTTATTAACTGATTGTCAAAGAGGCCTGATTATTTCAAGGAGATAGTTTTGCACAAGAAAGAGTAAGATGAACCAAAGAGTAACAAAATGATTGATTCATTTCATTTGGAGGAGGGGAGAGAATAAAATAAAATAATGAAATATAAATGTGTCAGATCCATTTATACAGGATTGATATTTAATGTAGCTCCTTTTGAAGTTGAAATTAAATTTTCTTAAGAGGTATTATTAAAAGGGAGATGGGATGTAACCTTCATCAAGATAACATTATTTTAATACAGCTTTAAAAAATGAACTTTTTTTCCTGAAGTGTGCTAGTAAATTGATTTATGCAGATCTAAGCAGTAATTATGAAATGTGCTTATCTAGACACCTTCTGTTTCTATTGATCCTACATGTTATTCTGATGAAAAGCTCATAATTCATAGCATTCTTGATGTTTAAAATTTTTGGAATTATTTATAACTTTCAGTCCAAGGGTGCTGCTAATGAAATGGAGTTTGAAACTGATTTGTAATGCACCAAATTGACTGTTTTCAGGCCCTGAGCACAGATAGTTACAGCACTCTGCTTTGCAACCCACAAATGGAGAATTCAGCACCACCGTGGAAAAAACAAGACCAGTGAGGGAAAGTGATGTGCCAGTCTTTCTAAGGGTTTCAGATCAGGAAAATTAATAAAGCCAGAAGATTAAAAATTTCTAGAACTGTTCCAATAGACAAAACAAGTGTTTTGATGGGTGCTAGGAAAAGAAACTTAAGTCTGTCCTAATGCTTATTTGTTAGTGGCAGCTACCTCTTTCAACAACCTGTAATGTTTTAATTTGTGCAGAGATTTTCTATGAGCTAAACCATCTGTTGAAGTTGTAACTGCTACTACAATTACAAATTGCCAGGGGAAAAAACGAATAGCCATTCCCTCTCTGAGCAGTGAGGACTGAACTGAAGGCTTCCAATACTTATCACAATACTTGCTTTAAAAATACCTTCTCACAGGGTCATTGCGGGGGAAGATGCAATATGTCAGTCCTGAGGGCTTTTTTCTACTGCTCTGCTGTCACCTGAAACCCACACAGAAGGCTGTGCAGAGGAGCTTCCCCTAGGTGGGTTTGCTGGGAGGGAGTGTGGGGACAGGGGAAAGAAAATAGACAAAAAGTGAGAGAGTAAGTGATTTCCTGAACAGCTCATGTTGCTCTGACCACAGTCCAGGGTAGTATGGGGGAGTATGTGAAACAGGGTGAAGTGTCACAGCATTTGGCTGTTCCTTGTGGTACTACTGGGATTTGACTGTTCATACATGTGCTTTTTGCGGAGATAAACACCGGTATTTGTGGCCCTGCTCTCCCAGTATTGACTGCAGGAGCTAATTGTTATTTGCTTATTCTTTCACCTCATCAGGGACAAACCTCACCATAGACTCTTTGGGCACCTTTTACATTTGCAGAAAGTTCATATGCCAAGACAATTTGAAGAGAGAGTGGCATTTATGCTAAATACATTACTCCCTTACCAGATAACAGTGACAGCAGATCTAGTCTGCAGGAGGAACATTCCCAGAGATACAGTTATGGCAACACAACCTGACAGCTATCAGACTCATTATCATTTGTCATTATGGTACCAGTTAATAGCTTCAAGGGTGTCTCACAAGTCCCTTTAATGGCAGATTTCTAGTCCCATAGCAGAAAGAAAGCTGATCTAAACTACCATGGAGACTATGATTGGAAATTCCTGGTCCACATCTGAACACAGTGATGCACAAAACAAAATTTTTATTGTCCTGCCATTATTACCCCTTTGAATGCTACATTGGATTAGGATGAGGACATTTTTCTTCATCCAGATGGGTCTCTCAAATGTCTTTGGTAGACCTTCCATTAATATGCAACTTGGTATTATCTGGAATAAAATTATCATCTGCCACAGGATCTGTGAAACAAAATTGCAAGATAACCCAGACACTGTAAATTACCCACCTCTCAATTAAGTAGAACAAAACAGGGCATATCCAGGGAGCTGTCAGAAACACATGATGCCACAATGAGCTACAGTACTCTGCCCATAACCAAACACAGCACAATGATATTCTAAAACAATTCCATAAAGAATTGAATGAACAAGAGCAAAACTAATTATAAATACTAAACAGACTCTAACATTTTTTAAAATCCAGTAGAACTTCTTAAACTGAAGCCAAATGACATCCCTACTGGCACTGATCTTCACATTTGAAGATTTTGCTAGATCTTAACAGAATTGGGAAATTGCAAATGCTCAGCAAATACAAAAGGAATGAAGCTCACTAATAGGCATGAATCCCAAGTGTCACTCACATTTTTGTTCAGTGTGTTGTCACACACTCCATCCAAACAGGTGTTGGCCATGGCATTGACAACAAGAATTTAAATTCTAAAGTAGTCAAAATTGCCTTTATTTAAATTTGGATGAAACTTTTCTTTGCTGGAAAAAACTAAGCATGAACATCAGAATTTTCCTTAGAAGTGACTATGTATCTGAAATTTCATTTAGGAAAAAATTCATAACAAAAGGAATTATACCTTTCTTTGTCTCATAATGACTTCTTATTTCTAACTCTATTTTCTGAAAACAGACATTCAAATAAAGAGAACAAAATAAACAAAATATGTTCAAATAATTCTGAAAACTTAAGATGAGACTGCCTTTCACTATCAACCTCCTGGGGCTTTCTGATTCATTTTACAGAATAATTCAATGCTACACTGACTTTATCCCTGAAATTATTTTGTGAAGCTCCTGCTTCTTACAGTGACCATTTATTTATAATCCTGTGTTTGATCTGCCTGTTTTGCAAGCCCAAATGTACAAACCTACTCTTACCCAATGCTAATCCCAAAATAATACACTCAACCACTCTAATGCACCCAGGGCTGACTAACTCAAGCCCACCACCAGAGCGGGTACTCAGGCACTGACCTGGAACGGGGCTTGCACCCAGAGGGTGAATCAAGATGGTCTTGGGCTGTGAAAACCCTATATTTTACATAAATATATTTTGTGCCTCTCTCTCTGTCCTTTATTTCTAGTCAGATGTCATAGCAAAATGCTTTTCTCCTGAATTTAGGCATAGTCTATATTTGTTATTCTTCATTCTGTAAGACACAAGGAAATTAGAAGACAGAATATAAATAATAGGCATATCAGACCCTGACCTCAATGACCAAGAGATTCAGGGTGTTGGGTGGGAAAGAATCATTGACTAGGTTTATAAAGGTAATTATGTCGGTATGTTATTACATTAAAATTAATTTACTTTTCCAAAATCACTTTCCCCCCCCATCCTTCTCTCCCTTCCAAAGGAGTCTTTGGAACTTGGTGATCAACATAAATGAATTCAAGTTCCCTCAACAACTTAACTAGAAACATACTCTCAACTTTCAATAATACTTTTTTTCACCTTGTTTCAGAGCTTCTGACTCATTTCGTATCCAGATAAAAACTTTCTTTAGTGCTTCTGTTCCTGCTCACAGTGTTTGCAAATTCCCAGAAAATGAAACGGACATGAGCTCTTCTCTGATGTTGATCCATTCAGCTGTGCTACCAGCTGTCCTTGCTTATTTTGACTTTTTTTTTGCAGGGGGCAGAAAGAAAGGGGGGGATTTTCTTGAGCAATGTGATTCTACAAAAGTTCACCCAGCAACAATGTAATGAAAATATTCACTCTGATATCAAGGAAGCAAATTAAAGGGTAAACACTATAGACTGATCCAGAGGCTAGGAAAGCTGATTAGAACTCCTCTTACACTGCCCACTGCTTCCTGCATTTTATATTAGGTCATTAATGATCTTCAGTTGATGTTGGTTGAATGGTAAAATAAAATATCCACTGAGCTTTAGAGACAAACTGCATGGAATGGATTATCTTAACAGATTTTGTACCTTACATGTCATGAGGAATCAGCAAAGAAATGAAATCCCTTAGTGAAGTTCAGGAAACCTCTCTCACAAGAACAGCCATAAACAGACTCGAGGTTGCAGGTCTATGGTCAGTGTGACCCTATAAGCTTTGACATCACACTGAAGAAGTGTTTTGTAAGATGTCATCTAAGGAGAGGAAAACTTCTGATAGAGCTTAGAAAGTTTTCTTTAGAGCTCAACCCTTTGGACAATTAGATCTCAGAGCATCTCAGGGGGCTGCTGCCAATAAAGGCTTGATTCGCTGTCCATCATCAGCTTGCTGTATTTTCTTGGAAACTGTTCCTTTCAGGCTACCTCATTATTTTACAATATTCCCTGAGGTGACACGTCTCTACAGTAAGAGCAACTAGGAAAGGATATTGAGACTGAAGAGATTTGGTACAGAGTTTTGGTAAAGTATCTTTCTGAGTTTTGAGATAAATCATTTGTATTTCAGGGGCAGAATCAGATTGGTTTTAGACTGTCCTTCTTCCTATTTAATTTCTTTGACCAGAAGAGAATGGTCAGCTTCAAGAAATCTATTTCAATTTGGCCTTTACAAACTAGCCACTGAATAGCCACCAACAGAGTTGTGTATAAGGAGATATCCCTCTTCATCTGTCCTTATCTTCCAAAGACAGATAAAAAGAAATGGACCTGAACAGGAATACCAACACCTTGACATTTTTGGAAACTGGAATCTCAAACCAAATTTTTCTAGTCTTTCCACATCTTGTCTGTCTCCATGTTGGGTGGAAATGATAAGGCCATTGTCTTTTAAGAAAGGCTGTATTGAAGTCAATACATAATGTTAAACTACTATGGCTGTTGGGAACTTAAAAAACTTGTTTCTTACTCAGTAACAGCCACAGCACAGTGAACACACTTGTACATAATGATGTTCTCATAGCGTACACAAGACACCTATTCACGGATGTAAATATAACTTAGTGTTAGGGGGGAAACAAAAAAAAAAAAAAAAACAAAACAAACAACAGAAAAACCTACACACACACACTAAAAAAAACCCCAACAAACAAATAAAACAACAAATGACACCTGAAAAAAAAAATTAAAATGCATCACTTCCAGGCAGAAACCTAGCATTAGATTTCAAAGGTAGTCTAAAGTAGAGAAGTGGCAAGAAGTCTTCCAGACTACTCTGAGTAGACATTCTCATACATATAGGAAATATAGTCCCATATATTTCAAAAGCTATCAAAACACAAAGTGATGAAGCTGAGGCTTTCCTTCTGTTGGGGTTACAGTATTCAGAAACAAATGAATCCTGATTTGTTTCCTTGTTCTGCACATGGAATTTTCCATTCCTATGTCTTCTCTCTCTGTCCTCTCCCTTTGTATCTTCTGCCTCCTGTCTTTGTTTCTGTTGTTGCTCCTGCCTTTGCTCTCTCCCTCCTAGTGATGCCTGTGCTGTAAATAGCACTTGGAAAATCACATCAAAATATATTCTTAACACCAGAGGAGATATGGAAACAGATGCTTTAGGTGTAGGCAAAGAGGTTTTACTATCTCTATAATAGGCAGAAATACATACAGTCCTTGTAGAATATGCAATGTGAATTGTTAAATATGTGTTTGATTCACGCTTTAAGATATATGTGTATAATAATGGGCAAATACCATGTTTGACAGTCTATATTTATATGTTTTAAATTAATTTAATTTAACCATAGTTTATTATTATTTAAAAGTTGTGGGTTTTTCCTGTTGGTTAGCTGGCTGGCTGGATTTTGGTTGTTTGGTAAAGGGTTTACAGTAAAAACCCCCTTACAGCATTTAATCTAAAGTTACAGGAAGATCCCACAAAAAATAAACACTAGTCTGGCAAACACAAGTGTTCATGTGGACTTTGAAAAACCCCTTAGTCTAGTCAGGGAGGAAAATAGGACCATTTTACCAGGGGTGGTGTTAGATTCAGAACAAAATTTGTTGGCCAATTTTATTGGCTGAATAGAATGACCAAATTGATACATTTGTCAAGGTATGAGATTTTCCAGTAAGCGAGAAAGAAAGGGGGTTTACAAATTAATCATTACAAGTTTTTTTATTCAGCTCCATAGTAGCCTGGCACTTAGTGTTAACTTGACACACAACGCCCTTTGTGACAAGGTAATTCTGTACTAAAACCAGCACCACAGTGAGTTTGCCTGGCACCCAAAAATTTATTCTACATTACTTCATTGAGGGAAGGGTCTTTGTCTTTCTCAGCATGCTGAGAGCACCACGGATATCTCTACTGATCCTGCATACTAATGTTAAACAACAGGATTTATTCAGAATAAGGTCAACACATAGAGACCATTACAGAAACATTTAGACTTTCTCCCCTAGCCTGAAACCAGTGCATTTTCCTGCAGGTATCGTGTCACCAAATGTCAGCCTGTGCAAACTAAGGCAGCACACTCAGATTTCCCTATTAGTCACTTGCTGAAGCACTTCATTAAGAAGTCACTTAAAAAACTGCCCCTTATTAGACTCATGGTGGTGTGAATACACTGGGAATTAGTAGGATTGATTATTTTAGGCCCAGAGATATTTCCTAAAGCCTTCTAGCTGCCTTTTAGCAATTTTGCCTGTATTCAGCCTGCTGCAGAACTTCTCCTCTAGATACTTTATTTTTCTCTAATTTAAATTGAAAACTTGGCATTGATAACTGAAGTATAATTAATCTAAACTAGGTAGATGATTCGAACTAGATTCACCGTGAGAGATGGATCCAAGTCCATAGAGATGTAAAAAAACACTGAAAATGGAAAAAGCACAAATGCAGATGTACACATGGGAAATTTCCAGGAAACTAGTCTGTTTTTTGACTACCACTAAACTGGCTCTTAAAACATGAGGAAGAAACCTTGTTTATTTAGAAAAATCTAAGAAAGCACCTTGATTTCTGTGGCCATAAGGCATATATGAAGGGGACAATATAAAAAACCATGTACGCATTGTGCTTGTCCTACCTGTTGCAGTGAGGGATTTCACTTCAAGACTGTGCTGTGTCTCTCTTCATAAATCCCATTCTCTCTATAGAGTAAGGACAATTTGCATCAAATTTACATTGTGTGTCTTCTCTTTGTATTTTGTTCAGGATTTTCCTTCCTCAAATAGCCCATGCCAGCATATACTCCATCAAATCACTAGTTCCATCTCATCCTTATCATAAAGAAATTGAAATTACCTCAGCTTTCTTTAAGATGCAAGTTCAGCTGTGCCCCGGCTTTGGATATTTTATTGCTGTATATTATTTCCCCTGATTCACAGTATGTACTGCATGCCTTTCCATGCAACTCAAGTATGGTTATTTTGCCTGTCTCTTCTCTCAGGAATGCTTCTTTTTCAGGCAGAGCAACAGTTTCCTCCCTATCTCTGCATCTCTCTGAGGCATAGGGCTCCCCAGAGCGTGCTCCCATTCTGATTGTCTCATGTGAGAAGACTGGAAACTTTACTAATTCAGTTATGATATTCCTTCAGTGACATCTGTCTGATATATTCTATGTTTAACATTGAGCATTATGTGAGTAGAAGGAAGGGAGAGACATCACCACATCCCCAACAAGAGCGTTCACCAGGCTGTACAAATTTATCTTGCTATCTGCCATGAGGAAAAAAAAATCCATTGTGTTTTGTAATGTTAAATAAGTCTGTTTGAAAGCACTATAATAAAAGAAAGAGGGAAATAAAGCAAAAAATAATGAGAGAAGAAATAAACAGCTTTCCAGTGAAGCTGGGAAAAAAAAAAAAAAAAAAAAAAAAAAAAAGAAAGAAAGAAAGAAAAAAAGGAAAGAAGAGTTGATGAAACAGAGGTGGAAGCAAGACTGCTTCATCCAGATGCTAGGCACAATTCAGGAGAAGAGCACTGCAATAACATGCAGATTATTTGAAATGCCAAAATGTTATTGTTAAACTAAAGTACTCTTCAGCTAGAGGAAAAGAGGAGGAAGATATTAATTAACAGTAACTGAGGCTAATTTAGAAGGCAGTTTTCCCATCATATATTTAAAGGAAGCAGTTAAGAAGAGAGACCAGAAGACAGTAAAAGTTCAATATCATTTTGGTTAACTCACAGTCATGCATGTCATCAAGGTCTTAAAAAAATAACCTTAAACTATCTGGGGGACTAACTGCATGAATCTTCAGCAATTAGGTTGAGAGACCATGGAGGGCAGAGGAGATCTCACAAGATTGATTAAGGACAACTGAATAATCTTTACAAGGAAAAGAGTTACAAATCAGTCATGTTATCTTTGATAGAATCTGGAAAACATGGACAGATTTTGGAACAAAATATTATACAATCTCTTTGCAAGTACCTTGGAGATAAAACAAACCCCGTTTCCTTAATGTTTCTATCAAAACTGGACCATATTAAACCAGTTTAATTTCCTTGTTTGTCAGATATATCCTCGTTAATGGAAACGTAGCAGGCAGTATATTTAATACATATGGACCTTAATGGAATTTCTTAGTCTCATATGACATTCTCATCAGGAACCTAAGGAAATATGGTCAGGTTAAAATTATAAAGAGACAGATGAGATATACAAATAGTTTTAAAATACTTCGCAGAAAGCAGTTATGACAGGTTTGCAAACAAAACAGAAAGTGGATCTGTCCCACCAGTTCCAGGTGACACTCTTCTAAATGCCTTGAACAAAGGGTAGACTGAACTTTGATGGATCCCACCATGCTCAGGAAGACTGAAATCCAAAATGACTTCAACCACTGGGCAAACCAAGTTGCAATTAGCATAACGAAATGTGGCAAAGTTTCCCTTGTTGCAAAATGGGTTCTAGCTGAGCTACTAGATGATAAATCAGCTGCTACAGTTTCAGTTCCAAGACAAGCACACATGCACTCACCCACGCTCCAAGTGAAGGTAACACTCAGTAGCTTTGTCCTGGCCCCTCCTAAAATTTCTGGCTTGGAGACTGAAGTAGGCACTACCCCTTGACAGTAGATCTCACAGCTAAGACATATACCCCCCCCTGCAATATCAAGTTTCTCTTTACTATCCAAACTTTCGCATTATCTCTGTAGATTCCCTGTCCCATGCCAGCCTCTCTGATTTTGAAAGTTTGCATAAATTCCTGGTTCTTACTGCTAGATTTGAGTATCTTCACATTAATTTAATCCCATTACAGAGATGCTGGAGCAACAGACTTCTTCGAGCAAACTCATTATCCTAAGGTT
Source organism: Tyto alba (assembly GCF_018691265.1). Lineage (NCBI taxonomy): Eukaryota > Metazoa > Chordata > Aves > Strigiformes > Tytonidae > Tyto > Tyto alba. The sequence goes on from NW_024881261.1 coordinate 12,951,417, forward strand.
CTTCTGACTGAAATTGGTGCTTATGAGAGAAGAAGGATGCAGAACAGGTGACTCCAGCCACAGATTCTACCTATACTGAGGCACACCAGGATATCTCCATTTTCAAACCAGAATTTACAAAAGGTTTATACTGAAATGCACAAACACACTAGATTCTTCAGTATTTCAATCAAATTGAAGTGATCAAACTGAAGTATAAAAATTTCTGAGTTTAAAATCCAAAGAACCATTTTAATGTCGTGTTATCTTTCTATATTTTCCAATGAAAATGATAAAATTTTAGTCTTTCCTTACTATTTAATCTGTCTATATTCAGCTCCAGCTGAAACCAACAAGAATTTAGCTCTTCAAAGAATAAGTATAGATTATATTACTGTTAAGAAAGATTATATAAAATACACCATGGGTGTATGATGTGCTAAGTATGACAGTTCAGTAGCATAGCACACAAAGAGAAGAATATTTCTTTTTTAATTATGCAACAAGGAGAAAATCAACATCCAATTGCTTTCCCAGGTTCCTTAGATTCCAATTAGATCTGCTATCCTAACAAGAACTTGTACTAAGAACATTTCTCCTTTTTAGCATGCACAATGTGACTTCACATCAAAAAGCAGCAGGATCTGGCAGTCAGCATCACATTCCTATGGGGAAATATCACACACAGTTGTTTTCTACAGTGAAACACAGGCTGGAGGGACTCAACTGTCATACAGGTTGTTACCACCTATAATTACTTTTAAAGATTCATGTCCTGTAATGATTCAAGACATTCCTGTTATCTCTTCCCAGTGATTGATCCAAAACATCTGTCATCAACACCCGCATGGCTAAGAGAGCTATTTTGCTCAGGAATGATACGGAGAGCAGACATTGTCATTGAGTTACAGTATTTTATGCATGCAAAATCAAAAATGTCACACACCAGTCTCCAGCTGAAGATTTAATGGCATCTAAATTGAAGCCAGTAGCATTTTGTTTTGCAAGGTGGCAATGTAAACATGTTTGTTTACAAGCCTGCTGCTCTGCAGGTCTGATATGGCAAAGCATCAGCAGAGAGTGACAAAGTGGAACCAGTTTCTGATGCCTTCAACCCCTGCCAAATCAGTCCTGGTCTGATAGAGAAGGACAGATTCAGAACCTGCTCCCGTTTTGCTAGTTTAAATAATGTGTTAGTTACTCTTCCTGCTTATTACTTCACAGGGTCCAAGCTCAAGAAATTTGCCTACATGGAGAAACCTCCCATTGACCTCGAGGAATTTGTAGGACAAGGTTTTGAACAGATCCAAAAGTCATTAACCTATATGTATTGAACTTCTTTGCTTTAATGAACAAAGCATGGCTAGGCATTTGTAACATGTAATTAGTAAAGACAAGCTGGCTTCTCCAGATTAAATAATAACTGAAAGCCATAACATAAACTGAACTCATTAAAGCTATTTGAATCTGCATTACCTTGGAAGCTAGCTCTGGTACAAATTTTGGCTTCACATTCAAACCAGGCTGACACAGCTTAGGGGAAATTGGCATTCCTTTCATTATTTCCTCATTCAAGTTTTCACATTACAGAGAGAACAGGAGAGAAAAATCTGGAGTTGATTGTTTCTGGCCTGGCTGAAAGGTTGGAGCAGGGAATCTTTGCCTCACACATGATTCACTGTCCAGTTTCCAATGCACAGGTATGAATATGATGATTTTTTCAGTTACACAGAGCTAGTCAGAAATTGCTAACTATTTGCTGCTGAGAATCAGGATTATTTTTAGAAACTGATTGATAAAAAAAAGAGAAATTAAAAAAATAAACTACAGAAATGTGCCATTTTTGTACATATGTGTTTGTTAGTATATGTGTATGCTCATGTGCATGCATTTGAAAACTTTTTTTTTGAAAGCAAGAAATTATGAAATGAAAAACAGGAAAGTTTCTTTATGGTCTGGCCTTCTTCCTGTTAGTGCGTAGGGAAAAAACAAAACAAATCAAACCTTCAAAAAGTTAGATGATGTAGGTTAAAAGCGAAAATACTTTGGATTTTATTTTATTTATTTTATTTTCTTGGTTGGAAAGTATCAGTTTTACTAGGGGAAAAAAGAAAAAAAAAAATATTAACAGACTTTTCCCTGTCAGTGTTTCTCACTCTCATCTCCAATTTCAATATATCAAGTCACTTTCTTTAGAATTCTACATATCTGAAGACACAGGGAAATATTAGCTTTGATCTTTGGGGCTTCTCATAGGAGCCCTGATTGACAGGCAACAGGCACTCTGAAATCCACAGTTGTTTTATCCATCACCGACCCTAGATTGGTGCAAACAAGGAAATCAAGTACATGTAAAACTTATGTAAATGAACATTATAAGATATTTTCCATCAAAGTTAAAATATTAAGAAAATGTAGGACTTTAAAGTAAGGAACTCTTACATAATTGCTACACTAAGAAAAGTATACATTTCATATACAAATCACAGTATTGTGTATTAAAAAGAAAGTAAATGTCAATAAAACACACTTCTGAAACGTTCATGTTTTTATCAAACTTCAAGGAGTCCTGCTACAGCAGTGTTTCCATTTTAAGCAAGTCTTCCCCAAAGCCTTGTCCAAAATGCATGCTGTCCCTCCAAGTGCCCAGCTCGCCCTGCTGTTCCATCATTAGCGTGATCCCTGCTGACACACCGTATGGTGGTGAAAAGCTCTACTCTGAGCCATGAGCAATACCAAGCTGTTAATGATGCCCCCAGCCCAAACCATGTATTTTAATGAATGGGGTGGGAATTTTCAGTTCTCAGCACACAGACATCACTGGCAAACAAACACTCAAGGTTGCATTTTGCTTCTGCACCCCAGAGGGGCACGTACACATTCACACATACATATTCAAAGACTAACCTATGCTGAAGCGGGAATATGTTTTGTTCTATTCCTCAAACTCAAAGGGGCTACAAAAACCACCTGAAGAGGTCAGGGTAGCTTAAGGGAGAGATTACAAATGGGTCAGAAAGCATGTAGTGAGGAGAGGAAGAACTTTTCTTTTGCTGTATTCTGGCTTTGATAATTTAATATTTAATATTATTGTAAGGAAGCCTGAAATGCAAGGACGGCCCTTTGTAAATATTTTTTAGGCCACTGAGTCATCTCAGTTCCCTACCACTAGGTCAAATGGTATAGAAACCCTGTAGCCATACAAACTTCCAGCATGTTAAGCAAGAGCAATATAAACACATCCTTTCTTCTCCCCCACTCACTCTCTCTTTTTTTAATTTCATTTTTTTTATTTTAAATTTCAGCTCTGAATGACCACAGATCAATAGCCAGCAGATAAATGCCTAATGAAGGAACACAGAGAGATCAAATGAACTATTAATGGCCATATGCACAGAGGGTTGGCCTCTGAATACTTGAGATTCAGCTTTCTATATTATGAAATCCTACTGTTGTGGCCAGATATTAAAAAAAAAAAATATGATTTTTATTAAAGCAGCGAGCTGCACAGCAAAGTTTCATGAGTGATCGTCACCCAAAAGGGACAGATAAAGAACAACAGCTGTAAAGTCATTTTACTGTTCATTTCACCACATGGGCAAGAAAAACATGGGCTAGATAGGCACCAAAACACAGTCCTCAACTGAACTGGAGGGTTTATAGGTTGGGTATGTGGAAGGGTCTCTAGTCCTGTCTATGTTTGAGACTTCCTTTCCTCACCTTCACCACTTTTTTCCCCACTTCTAGCAATGGCCAGTTCAGAAGTAACACGAGTCATTCCCTTCAGTGCCATTAGGAGTACTTCTGGACAGGGTGAAAGGATGTCAGGAGGGCTGAAGGCAGCAGCTCTGTTGTGCCATGCATGAGCTGCAGAACACAGTCTGCATGGGACCTGCCTAAAGTAACACTCTGTCTCAACAGCAGAAATGGGGAGACAGTAAAAAGGTATAAATTACCTTTCTCTACCATCTTTCTCATGTCTGCTGTAAATATGAGGAAAAATCCTTCCTCCACAGCAGTCATCATGAACAATTTATTGTGTCAAGGGGAACCTGGCTCCGTATTCCCTACTGTCACATTCTCCTGCATCTGGGAAGAACAAATATTTCTGCAGAATAAAATGATCACAAAACTGTTATTCCTTCAAAGCAAAATAAGCCCAGTAAAATGGATGCATCTCGTGATATCAGAGCTGTTGTGCCCTATAGCTAGAAGTTTCAGTTAAAGTCATCTCTATGAAAATAATGCAGATAACCCTTTTCCCTTCACTGATGCTGAGATATGAGGCACACATGAGAAAAGAGAATTTCAGAGGAATCAGATTGCTTATGGGCAGTGTTGAATGCTTTTAAAACAGGAGATTAGGGGACTTCTTATCAACTGCTGAAAGCAACTCAGGAAACAAAGGCAGTTAAAGGAGTTTATCCTCCAAGCAGGCAAAAGCAAATGAAAAGTAGTTTCCAGACAAGATAAGCATGTAGATGGGTCCTGTCCTCCCTGACTGAGCTGAGCAGGAGAAGGAAAAAAGCTATTATATTTGTATCAGACATATTTTTTTCTTGGATGTTGCTGAAATACACATCTGCTCTCTTCAATAGGAACGATCTCAAAAACTGGTTTCTCATTTTCCTGTTTCTCATGGCATAATCCCCAGGTATCACAATGTTTTTCAGGATGCAGATCCACAGAAAAACATACTTTTAGTGGTATACTTTGAACAGACACAAAGGCTTTGTTTTTTCCTGTTTCCTTCAAACATCACTGTCACATTGACCTTACATCAGGCACAACAGAAATTCCATATTTTACGGCTGTATCCACACTAACCAAAATTGACATACAAGAGAACCTGCTCTCCAGTTGTGAAATTATCATATGCAGCTTGATAAGAAAGCTTTGTTTTCAAAGGCTTGTGATACTAGTAGGGAACAGTGCTTGTCTTTGCCAAGAAATGTTTTGTTTGTTAAACAAAATACAGTGGGAAGTTTCTGGTGAGACAGTATGCTAACGGTCATCTTAGGACTGTTTTACTTTTTAATGCTTTTCAGGTTGCCTAACATGCTGAAGAAAGATGCAGTTGGAGGCTACTCTCCACATGAATATTCAAGTCTCTTTAGATATCAAATATTCTTGAGATTTCTCAACTGCATATAAAAGATAGTAAAGTAAAAGGGCAAAGAAAAAAATTTCCTGATGGCACAAAGACAGATTGTCATGTCTTCCTGCCATTTGGGGTCAAACTGTCTTGTCAATGTCCTTAAGGGTCAATGGTTGTAATTTATTTGTATTGGAGGCTTACTCAGATATTCTCTCGGCTCAGTTTCTGAACAGCCATCAGCCTGTCAGAAATTAATAAATTGTTCACAGGATGATTGCATGATTAATATATCAGTCTGTCACAGGAATCATGTGTAGATATTAAAGAGAAGGAAGAATCAAATGTTGAAAAATTAAGTTAACCTGTATTTAACTACAAGTGAAAATTACTAGGGATGTGTTTCACAAGATGTTCCATGCATGATGACTATTACTTCCCAGGAAAGGTTTAAGTGGTCACAAGGTTAAAAATAATAATAGAGATAGTGATGCTCAATAAACAATGGACACATCTTTTCACTGAGTTTTTCACAGTGCATATGAGAGGTCAGTAAGTGTGAAAAACCTGTAGTTGGAGAAAGCAGACAGCAGGTTTGTGATCAGAAGCAGCCCTGTTTCTACAAATTGTTGATTTCTTGCCTGAGGCACATTAGCCTTTCAATTTGACTAATATTGAATTTTGCTCCCTCTTCCCATGCCCTTCAGCCCCCAACCCAGTCACCCCCATTTTTCAGCCATGTCTCTCACCTCCTCTTCACCACCTTCCCTATAACCTGCTTTGCAGCAGTCACTGCCAGGATATGCTCAGCTCCCTCAGACAAACTGAGAGGACGTGACTTGCCCCAGGTCACTCAACAAGCCTCAGCACCATCTTAGAGGGGTCATCACCGTGGCTTCCAGATCTCTACATGGCAGCTGCCAGGGCAGGTAAGGGCAGTCAACAGGGGCCAGCCAGCAGGATCCCACTTACTTACACTCAGCAATACCACTGCCATGAGGAGAAACCACATGCTGCTTTTTTTAGTCTTCTCAAACACCAGATGATAACTTTTCAGCAGGAGACAAGATGCTGTTCTGTGTTGGTAACTGAGCCAGGTTTATAAACAATATGGAAAAGAAGGCTTAGTGAGATTTCCACACAACAGTCATAAAAATTAGTGAACAATTTTTCTTCAGTGTACCACGTGTTAGGGTCTCATTGGAAGTAGGGATTAACCTTCAAAATTCTGGTAAAAAGTGAGATTAATGTTGCCCAACACCAGAGGTTGATATATAGGCATTTGTCTGAGTGTTTCCGGGATCCATTTATAGTTAGTAGGCAGCTGAATCTCTTAAGGCACAGCTCTCTGGGAAATAAAAAACAAACAAACAAACAAAAAAAAAAAAAAACCAACAAGGACAAAAAATATCCCAAACAAACAAAAAGTCAAACAAATAAAAAATCAACCAAAAAAAAACCCACCAAAAATTCCACAGATGTTTCTAAGGGGTCAGATGAAGCTGTGCAAGAGTCCAGTAAACCATTATTTTATTTCATTGACTACCATTGAGTCTGGGGAGACTAGCTCAGATGGAGATAACTGTACTGTGAACACACACAATTAAGTGAGATGACTCGTCTGAGACTTCCTCCCACTCATATCCTTTTTTAAAACAGGTCCTGAGATCTCATCTTGGACTTTTGATTTTCAGAATTTTCAACTACCTGAACTTAAAAAGCAAACTACTGAATCAACTTCTCCCCCTCAAAACCAGCTCTGGATTGTTCAGGAACATGGTGCTTTAACTTCTTCCTCTGCTCTGTTCACAGAGAGTGAGCAGAGAGAGACTTCTGTGTTTTTTATGTTGTGACCCTTCAACAATTATGTGTGGATGTTGAAATAAACTGCTACGAATTTTATTTTCAGACCTTCCCCTTTCATAACCTACTAACATTTGGTCATATTTCTCACACACAGTCATGTATTATTTGTATCCTACACACACACACACACACATATATATATACATACACACAAAAAACCCTTTCCACGGAGCAAGAAAGTTGAAATTCTAGTCTATTTAGAATTAAACTGAGTATGGCTTCAATTGCTATAAATAAAAGCTGTGGCAGCTTGTAACCATTGTCCCATTTAATGAGTTAATGTCTGTACAAGATTTTGAACATCTCAGACATTGTATAAATTGTGGGTATTATTGTGAATTTATTTGATTTCATGACAAGCCTTACATTTCACAGTTTTCAGTTTTGATGCATCTCTAAGGTCTTATCTGAATTTAAAAGGTTTCCAAAGGAGGTGATCCAAAAAAACTCTCTTAGCCTGGATGAAATTTATCTTAGAAAAGAAAAGAAGAAGAGAAAGTCAACCCAAGTCAGCAGTTGTGTTCTGTTACAGAAACATCTAAATAGTAACTCCCTGACCTGTACTGGTAAAAATACTTTCTTGTCACTGTACATGCAATATATATGCAATTTTATTGCATACATAATCGCAATAAATTTATTATATTTACCAGTGTAGACATAGCCAACTATTTAAAGTATATTCCTTTCTGATATGTCAGAGTGTGCCCCAAAGAAACTTCCAGATCCTGCAGCAAGCTGGCAGCTGTAACGTCAGGTTACAGGATGGCATCTGGACTGACCTTTTCAGGTAATCTTTTGATCAGATGGGCACCCCAGGGGTCTCACCATCATTCTTATCCACACTTTCCCTCAGCACAGCTCATCACTAGATCACAGGTCAGACTGACCAGTTGTGTTTCTTGTTCCCAGAGAAACGAACTGGACTACAAACACACACAGTAGTATGAGATGAGAGTTCATTATGCAAATCCTAATCTGAAGTAAATAAAATGTGACTGGTCAACATGCTGTCAGAAATATCATTCATATCACTAATGAAAAAAGAAATTGAGCCAGAAAATACTGAAATGTTGAGGAGTTCAGATTTCATCTTATTGTGCAATTCTTGCAGTTTCTCATTGCATCAGTTTCTTGCACATAAGGAAGAAATGTTTTGACACAGAGATAAAATATCTTTGTGTTGGACATTCCCTGTGTCTTGGGATTCCTGAATTAACATTTCATAACAGGGTGCCCAAACTCCAAACTCCAACCAAAAAAGTATACTCAAATTACTTTTATAGCCATTTTTAAAACAACCTTTCATTTTGTGCTGATCTCTGTAAATATTTAAATAAATAAAATGTTGATGGTCCTTCCTAATCTGACAGTATATCCAGCCTTTGATCTCCATGGAAGAAAGATAATCAGAAAAGCATATAATGTATGTCAAAGTCTGACACTAATTATCTTTGCCTTGGCTCCTTCATTTACAAGATTAGGTTCATGTACCAACCTTGATGGAGCAGCATTAAATAAGATAAATCAGAGCCTCTTAGAATGCCATGATGGTACATTTTTGTGAAGATGTGACTCAGAATATAAAGAAGCAAAAAAAGTATTGAAACTCATTCTGAAAATATGTTCTGGAGTAATTTACTTCCTAGTTAAGGCTAAGGATGGAGGGAAAGATATGGAAAGATTTCCTTAATCATCCAGTCTTGGAATGTAGTTTGTTAAACATTCGTCAGCAGTTGTACATTCATACTGCATCTCCTTACTGAGCTAGGGGAATCTATTTCTAAAGAAGTGGCAGAGCTCTTACATGTTCTTAGCCCCAGGCTAGCATTCTCTTTGATTTTAGGGAGATAAGAATATGGACTAGTCCCATGCTTCAGGAATCTCATCTCAATCCATCCTATCCCAAGACTAGGACAGCATCAACAAAGAACATAGATCCCTGTTTTTCCTTGTCATTCTTCCACACCCCATTGAAGAAATAACAAAGTTGAACAGAAGGATCAAGACCTCTACTGACTCTGAGAGCTCTACAACTTTAAAATCTGGAACAAGATGCATTTTCCTGAAGATCAAATGAGGCTGTGGGTCTCTTAGCAGAAAGGAAGCTGCCACAGAACCTTCTATTTCTTCTGTGTCAGGGATCTCCAGCACCAGTGTTCTCCAGTGCAGAGAAGTCCAGTAACTAACACAGACCTCCTCCACAGGTACATCGCCACCACCATTCAGTCTTCATTCCTCCTAATTTCCCAGGGCAAAATCAATGGAATATACCTGAATCATTAAGACCTCCTGTTTCCAGGGAAAAAATCTGAAGAGACAAACACTTTTCCAGATTTCTCACTCATTACTGTGTTCCACGTTACTAGGGTTACTGAAGCTTTGCTGCCACATCCTAGTTTGATATTACAAGTTTAATTTATACTAGGGACACATTAAAATTGCAACTTCAAATAAATCTCTCTCCAACTTGGTTTTCTCTCAGCACCTGACAAATCAGGTGGCTGTTCCTATAGTTGCATCCTTCGAAGTCACAATGCAGTCCATCACTTTAGCTCCAAGACAGACATACAGCTAATAGGTGTCACACACGAACAGTTACAGCGGCATTTCCTCTAGTGCAATGAATCTTTCAAAAGGGCAAAGATTGTCGCACAGAACTTAATTACTTTAGGTCCTGTCCTGAGACTGCATAATGAACTATACCAGAAACTGAGGACTGTAAAGAAACAATCGCCCCGTCTCCTCCAGTTTCACAATCTTTCTCTCACATTCTAAATCTCTATCACAAATTGAGAGACAGGTGGATGTTTTCAATTTTAAAAAATAATAAAATAATAACAAATTTTTCCTTTTCATTCAAATCACTATCAGAATAAGACAATAAGACATAAACCAAGCAGGAGGCTGAAAAAACAACACAGAAACAATGAGTCATATTATACACTGGTATACTGATCGATACACAGCTATTACAGGGAAGAAGCATGATACAAAGCCCTAACTGAAACAGGAATGCAGCCATTGTTGAGGTGGAACTAAGTAGCAAAGTATATGTAAAGAGTAGCAGGAATGAAGACATATCACTGAAACAAAGAGAAAGAAAAATTGGGTTCTGCCATTACCCCAGATGGAAAAGTCTAGTTTGGGAAGGAGATAGTGGAGGGAGATTATCATAGTTGGAGGTAGGCAGGGATGTAGTATTTACAACCGTCTGTCAGACAAATACCATCTCCTGCAGAGGCCTCCAGTTCTGCAGGCTAATATTTTAGCTCAGCAATCAGCTTGAGAGAATAGAAATGACCTCTGAATCACCTAGATTTTCCCTTCAGTTCCTCCATTACAAGGAACAGACTCTTTCTGACTCAACTTAAACATGTGAGATGGGGTGAGAACACAGCATGAGCAATTAGAGCTACAGAACCTAAACTTTTATGGTCTGCATCTTTGCTATAGCAAAGATAAGATTTAAAGGCTCAGAGGGTAACTTAGTCTTTTTGCTGAGGAAGAAAATAATTTTCTTGACTGACATAATTCTTCACTCAAGGCCAATCTAAATATATAGTTTTATTACCATACCATTTATGATTCTGAAGGAATCAGAAAGCTTACCTACCTGGAAATGATCAACATCTCCCAGTTTCAGAGTTGGAATTGATAAAACTTAAAGAAGAAAAAAAAAAAAAAAAAAAACAAACACAAAAAAACCCAACCAAACAAGAAACTCTGAGAAGAATCTCATGAATTTGCCACCAGCTGCTCTATTTATTTACCTCCCACTATCCTCTCTGCAACACACAGGCCTTTAATGCAGGCACAGGAGACACAAATTGCAGATTACTCTTTGACCCCTGTAGACTTCAATCAATAGAATCACATGTGATCTGAAAAATTAAATCTCAGAGGTTTTCATGTATGTGAATGAGTGCAAATTCCAGTTCTATTGACAAGGCTATAATCTTGTTGCCCAACTGTATCACTTCAACTAAAAAAGTATTAATATTGACATTTGACAATGGATGCATCACTGGGAGGGGGAATAGGACATGAGTTAAAATGGAGCAAATCTAATAATCAAACCATTAATGCCATAGCACTGGGTTTCATTCTGTTATAAGTTCTGTACATTATGCTTTGTTTTTCATGCTACTGAAATATTTTAGAGCATTTTTCCTGTAACACTGAAGTGTAAAGAAATTTTAAGTAGCATGAAAGGATACAAACCTAATCAAACATAGTTTATGTTGTAAATCCACCCAATCATTCTCTTAGGGTAACACTGATCATCAATCAAAGTTATATTATTCGTTTATGACTTGCTATATCCAATTCTTGAAGGCATGTGTTTTTTTTTTTTCTGTTCCAACTAGCTACTTTCATATGGAAAGAACTGCTTGCAGCGTCAACTAGGGTAAGTTCACCTAAGGACAGACTTTTGCCTATGGCTCTCAGTGGTCTATATGGGAGTCTCAACTTCACTGAAGTATGCAGACAACAAAAGTTACTTGGCTGTTCTGTAGGGATCATTTCTAAAGTCCAGTAACAAAGGGAAAAGAAAAAGAAATCAAGCTGAAATAGCTCATCTTGATAGTGGAGCTAGATGATGTTGAGAAAGTGCAAAGCATCTTCTGCTGTTACTTAAATCATTATGACGATCAGAAATAAACTTCAGAGAAAAGATCCACACTATGGGCTGAGCAGTCATAGGGAGCACTTAAAGCAAGGGATAACATTTGAATCAATCTTCATCTTTCTCTGGCTGCTACTAACACCTCTGACAAGCCTGGGTTGATCTTTCCAATTCTTCCTCATCACATTCAACTAGTGGCACCTGGATGAGAGCAAACCCTAGGTCAGAAGCTCATGTAACCTGGCCTGCAATAAGCAGGGCTGGAGTCAGGGAATAAAAAACAGGAACTTTCATTATGAGGGCAATGCACCTGTAACTTCCATCATTCAGATTCATCCCTGTGAAAAGGGTCCAGCAACATGAAAGGTGAAATGATATGATGACCAAGCAGATCCAGCCAACTCATTAGGCAATGCTCCACAGGCCCTTTCAAAAAAAAAAAAAAAAAAAAAGAACCTACCTTAATTTTCCACATTAAAAATGAATTAACACATCACAGGAGCACATCCTCTAAAGCCCTGACATTAGTATGCATTTTAATAGCTAATTAAAACACTTTCACCTCTTACAATTGCCAGTAAATCCCAGACTGGACCTTCTTGAGCTCCAAGCCAAAAGAGAAGAGAAAAGAAAAAAATGAAAATGTGATGCTATTGCAACTGTGAATGAGAGGCAAAAATACAGATTTTCTTGTTACCTTTTCTTAAGGACTCACTATGGGAGTCTGACATTAATTTTATTCCAAGAGTCTTTCCAAAGAGCTATTTCTCCTTCTGTTCTGGATTTTTGGGTGTCACATAGAGTTACACTAACTTTTTATTTGATTATTATTTTCAGATGCACAAAGGCAAAAATTCAGGTATGCTCAGCTTTCACAGTTCACATTCTCTTTAACTGCACTGCAACCAGATAGGGCATTCAGAACAAGATTATGGAAAAAATACCAAACAAACCCTCCAAAAAAGCCATTTTTGCTTCCTCTCATATCACTGTCTGACAGATTCTATGTGACAGTTACTCATATTTCAAGAAGACCTGAAGACCTATACAGGTGTTCATCTGCATCAGCTTTGTGGCAATTCCTCTGAAAACTCCTCTGGAAACTCTGTATGCATATATTTCAAATCCTGAGAAAAGGGAGCAAAGGATATGATATTTATAGAGTTTACAATGAGAGTTTATTTTTTACTTTTATCATTAAAGCTCTGTAGTTAGGGTAAAGTCTATTTTCCCCATGCAAAGGAACACGGCGTAGATATAATACCAAGGGTTTTACGGAGGAGGTCCCATAATTTGGCAGAACTATTGCTGTAGGGTTGCCTATGGATTCACATCTTGAAAGGAATTTCCTGTGTTCTTTGTGACTGCTTGTACTATCTAAACAGGTAAAAAATCAACATATTTAATATATCTCCTCTTCTATCATCACCTAATCAAAATTGGCCCATGAGTTCAAAGGTAAGCAGGAACACATGCATGCTGTGCTAACAAATCTAGTTGCTTTAGCTGTTGCCTTAGTTTTGACTGGGATAGAGTTAATTTGGTTTCTTTTTCCTTCCTCCTTAGTAGCTAGAATGGTGTTGTGGTTTGGATTCAGTATGGTATCAGTATGGGATTCAGTATGTGAGAAGAATGTTGATTATGTACTGATGTTTATAGTCGATCCTAAGAAATCAGGGACTTTTCAACTTCTTATGTCCTACTAGTGCACAGGTACGCAGGAGCTGGGGGGGAGCATAGCCAAAACAATGGACTCAAATTGGCCAATGGGATATTCCATATCATCTAGCATCGTGCTCAGTACACAGATAAGGGTTGATCAAGAAGCTCCACTCAGGCTTTTGGGATGGTGGTTTCAGGACTCTCTTCTCTGGGATCACTAGCTGGGAACGGGCTGGGCATTGGTCAGCAGGTGGTGAGCAATCAAGTTGTACATTACCCCTTTGTATTTTCTATTATTATTATATTTCCATTAAAAAATTGGTTTTAGCCAAACCTACAAGTCTCCTTACCCCTCCAACTCTCTCCCCCATTCCCCAAGGGTGGGGGAGGGTGAGCGATCAGCTACAAGATATTTTGGCTGCCAGCTGGGTTTAAACCACGGCAGCTGTAAAGGAGTTGATGTTATACCAAAGGCTGAATATAGGATACTGATGAGTTCTGGACTTTTCACATGTGAACTTTAGCCTAAGGCACTTGCATACATCTGGCTTGGAACTGCTGCACTGACCTGATTTTTTTTTTTTTTTTTTTTTTTTTTTTTTTTTTTAAGCAAATGGATTCACAGGCCAACATCTGCAGCAAAAAAAAAAAAAAAAAAAGGCAGATTTCTTAAGAATCAGGGTTGCACATACCCATGCTGAGAGAGTATAGGACACAACATGTCGTGAGAGAAAAGTACGTGGAGCACATGCTAGTGAAAGACATCATTCAGCTGACACCATTTAGTTTATACCAGGCTCAGACAAAAACAGATTTCAGGTGGGAAAGACAGGGTTTGAATTTTCATCAAACCAATTAGCCTTGCCTGCTTCTCCCTTAGACTCAGATAAACACTCTTTTCAAGAATGACTGAATAGAAAAAAGAGCCCCTACTAGCATCTGTCCATGTTTTACACTGCAGAGAAAATTTAGCCTGTAAATCAGTGCTGTGTTGCTGCAGGAAAGGTTGTGGTTGAGGGAGGAGAAGCTACAGAACTTCAGATACTTTGAGCAAGAGTTTGGAGAGAGATCCTAAAGTCCTGGTACAAGTACTTTATTACTGTCTGGAGCCAGTGTTGAGCTTTTTGCAGCCCCTTCTGTTTCTAGCCAGGTAGAAGACTGAAGAAGTCATCAAACTTCCCATGAATTGGAGAACTTTGCTCTTTGTGTCCTACTTCCAAACTAGCAGAATTAAAGATACAATCTTGAGACAGGTGCAGTGATAGGAAATGCTGTAAATTCTGCCTGTATTGTAAAATGCAAATCCTCTTGCCATGAGATGGTCCCTTTGAAACTGCATTGTCATCAGAAACTAAAAAAAGATTAATTTGGGGGATCCTATCCAGATTTGGGAGAGAGAGCAAAAGTTAAATTCCCCTTCACAACACATTTCTGTGGGTGTTTTTTATGATTAATCTAGGAGAAAACAAAACAAAACAAACACAACAAACAACCAAACAGCAATGCCCCACCGCCAGGGTCACATTGCAGAATTCCCCGGGGGACTGCTTGCTGCCCTGGGAGAAGGGCTTTTCCCATTTCACTAAGCTCACGGTGGGATTCATACCGCCAAACATAAACACTGAACGAAATAAAAACCAGGCAGTTTTCTCCTTCCTGGTATATGTTGCATCTCCACGAGGGGTCTCTGCAGACGCGGCGACGGCAGCCTGGAAAGGTGGGGGGGGGGGGGCATGCGGCACCCCCCGATTTGATGGAGGCCAATTAAGGATGAGGCCAGGAGCAGACGGACGCGTCCCATCCTCTTGTGCACCCCGGGAGGGTGCCACGCAGGACCGGGTCCCTCCCAGTGCCGGCGCCCCGCGGGCTGGGCGAGCTCCTGCTCCCCGCGGACCTCGGGACGTCGGCTCCTCGGCCGGGCCGGGCCCACGCCGCGCCACACCGAGACATAAACCCACACCCTCAGCCCCCGGAGGCCAGCAACAGCTGCAGCGCTGGGCATTCGCTCGAAAATAACTGCAGACAGCTGTGGCGGATAAAGGGTTTTCTGCCGTTCATTTGCAATACAGGCAAAGTGAAAGCAGCAGCAGCAGCCTCCCGAGGCTTTTTTTGCTTTTTGAGTAGCCCTGGTGTTTCTGTTGTTCTTTTATTAATACTTCCTCCTACCAGTAGTTTGCTGATGTAGGACATCAAGCTGCTTTTTTGATGAGGCAGTCTAATTTGATCATCATCTTGAAGGATGCTTTACTTTTTCTTCCATTCTAAATTTCAAGCAATTAACATTACAGGCACTGTGTTCACACTCTTTATGTTTGCCTGCCTGCGCATGTGCACAAACAGAAGCACTCAAATTTAACTGACAGAAAATGAGTAATTTTCTATAACATAATTATGAAAAATATAGAAAACAGAGTCAAAGGAGACCTCAGGATGACTACCTCACCCATCCAGCTTCTGGAAGTAAGAATCAACTCTACGTAATGCATTTATTTTATATTTATGAGTGCAAACAGTTCTTTAATACTTGCAGTGATGGAGACTTCCAGCTTTCCCAGGGAATTGATTTCCATCTTTCCCATTAGAAGAAGGTCTCCTGGTTTCTCACCTGTGGCTACTCTGATACCTTTTAAACCCATGTGTCCTTGAACACTTGACTATGGCCATAAAAAAAGCTCAATCCCTTCTTTGGCCACATGTCTAAAGACACACTTTGCTCTTACCTGCTAACCACTGAACTGCTCTCACAGCAAAAGGAATCTGGTTGAATCAAAGCCCAATCTATCCTGTGCCTGTTGACTCATTGCAATGGACAACTTCTCAATTTAAAATGTGAGATATTTTGTGTATCTATAAAATATGTATATTTTTAATGTATTCACTTTAATAAAACACTAGTAACTTCAATATGAAACTGGTATATAAACAGTACAAGCATTAGACCTCTCTTGCCTGACTAAATTTTCCAATTAATTTCAGTTTATCTCATACCTTGAAAAACTGCACTGAAATATGTAAACCAGAGAAGGTTTTTCCATTTTTTTTTTTTTTAAACACTGTGTTTACAGTAAAATTGGAGTCTTTCTCCTCATCTGAATCAGAAAATCAGATCTCTGTACACTGAGAGAAGCAAAAAATCTCTCCTGGATTCAAATATTCCCAAATGATGCCTAATCCCAAACTTCAAACACAGCTGCTTTCTGTGATACAGAATACCTGCAAACTTTCCTGAGCACAGGTGGAAAGGCTTAGAGTTTAATGCTCTTATTTTCATGTTCACATTTTTATACAAAAAGCTGATCAGACAGAGGTGAAAGGTTATCTGAAGCTTTCTTAATCCAATCAATATTACAGGTCTACTTATCTCTTTAGTGAATTACTGGTCTGGAGAAATATCTTAAAGTGCAAGACTCATCCCACCTGCTTAGCTAAAGTAAAAGGCATCCCAAACCCTGGCAGCGCTGAACCTGAATGTTCAGGTTGTGAGACAGGTTTTGGTTCAGCAAACTCCAGTTTTCTTAGTTCCCAGCAAGAGCAAGCCTCTAGAGCCTCACAGGCCAAAAAAAAAAAAAAAAAAAAAAAAAAAAAATGGAGGGGGGGTAGGGAAACCACAAACCAAAAAGTAATCGAATAAGCACTTTCCCGCTTCATTGAATTTATATCCCATGAAGCATTAACCATTTATAATGTATATAGCCTTCCCCCTGAAGACTACCTGAGCCTTTTGCAAGCATTTTATGCAAGGCTCAGATGTAACAGTGCTGAATTCCATGTTTACAAAGCTTGACAACAATTTACTCCAGACTTGACAATAAACTCTGCGTGTATGTGAGTACAAAGAGTTTGAGGTACATATTTTCCAATGTTGTCTTCTAGTGGCTTTTTCTTACAGGACAGGAGAGGCAGTGTATTCATATTGACTGTGAAAAGGTCTCATCTCAAACAGTGTGAGCTTTCACACCAGGAAAGGCATCTATCTCCTGCTTCTTTGTTTGAAAATGGCATTTTAGTATTATTTCTCAGCTTTTGTAAGAAAAGAAGATAAAAACCAACTAGTAGAACCAGGACATGGACATGAAGCTCTAAAAATATCCCAGAAAAAAAATAAAAGCAGACATCCTTATTGTCTTTTTCCATCAGATTTTGTATGTTTCCTGTGCACATCATAATAGTGTATATTCTATTTTGGCTTTGCTTTGGTTGATATGGTTGCATACAAACCTGCTCCAGCACACTGCATGAGTGAGTAGGAGCCACCTTTCTCAGCAGACTTAAGGTAGATGCATGGGTACATCAAACTGCAGTTCCCTAAAACAAGGAGTGGAAGCAGGAAAACTGTCACCAAAAGAAATCTGGCATGTGATTTGGCACCACTGAAGGACTGGGATGTAGTGAAGTGTATGGTCAAGTTCATCTAGCATAACAAACAACTACCCAAGGTAACTTGTATTCACATTTTTACTTCCAAGGATAAAAGCATGTGTAACAACTTGGTTTAAAAACCACCTTTTTGGAAATTTAAGCTACTTCTGAGTAATGGATCTGTATTAGACCCCTTTGGGACCTTACAGAAAGAGCTTTTTTCTGGTTTATTTCTATCCTTTAAAGAAGGTTGCAGGAAGATTTGTAGAAAATAACCTCAGAAAGAAAGTAAATAAACCCAATCAAAACACAGACCCATCAATTCAGTGAGGTAGGCACTGAAACATTTTCCTGGTCCCAAGTATGCCTCACTGGAGACTTTTGGACTCTCTCTCTTCCAGTTTGCAGGTGAGCAAATGCTGCCGAACTAGTCCACATGGGTTTTAGTTTTATCTATATTATCAAAGGGGATGACAATTAGTAGTGACAGGGGCTAATTATGGTACTTGAACAGAAGAATCTTAATTGAAATAAATCAGTGGCAGTAAGGATGGTAGGAAGAAATAACCAATCAAAGAGATTTAAAATGGAAAAAAAGAGACTGAATTACCCTTTTAAAGTTTCCAGAGAATCTGTGACTAGTTGAGAGCAGAATGTTTTGTCACAGGGGAAAAACAAAATGAAACAAAAAACCACCACCACATGCAACTGCTTTGTTTTATGTTACTCCTGTGGAGTTATTGCCACAAGCACTTTGCAGACATGAAACTGAGACAAGTTGTAGTTGTTATGACTATGTGGCTCAAAAATTCAAGGAGATAATCTAAACCCTGAGAGAACTGGAATATAGAAGACAAAGACTAATTAAGAATATGAAGGACTATATTGCAGCTCTCTTCTCCCTGAGCTATGTCATCTCTGGAAAGAAGGTCATCTGATCTTTTCTGGGTCTCCAACATTCCAGGATTTAGAAATGTCTCAGTAAACAATTGTCTTCAATTATTTTTTTTCCTTTTCATCCATAATGAGCCTAGTAGAACTGGTCAAAATATTTCCAACTCAGTTATCTCCCATCAAAACTGAAATGTAGTCATAAGAACTGCTTGATCTTAATTTCTTCCCCACCTCATAAAAGTTTGGGTGGAAAAGTTCTGGAACAGATTACTAGCTGATAGCAGAACATTTTCTTAAGTTATATCTATGTTTCTGCTGCATCAAATAAGGTACAGTCTAGTTTCCAGTGTTTTTGTTGGCCAGTTTGTCAGTCACTGGTACACAGATACGGTCTCTCAGATAAGTGAATCTATAAGGATTTATGATGACTTCATGTGGACACCAGTTATAGAAAGTAAATAGATACCATCATACGTTGTTGCTATAGAAGTGTCAGAGCTGGAGAGCAGAGCAGCTCAGGTATGAGAAGCTAATCATCAGCTATCCATTCTCCCACCCTGTAAACTCATTTATCCTTCAGAATTGGAAATGACTAAATCAAATTGGGGAAGATCAGCTGGCAACACAAAATTTGTCTCTCCTACTTAGAGTCCCTTTAATATGAGTCCATGATTCGCCTTGTTTTCTTTCTTGTTTTACTCATTTCCCTCCCTCGTCTGTCTGTCTCTGAAACAACACTGCATGTTACTCTGACAGATGTTTTTATTGTCATGTATCCACCTTGTTTATTGACACATAGCTAGACAGCTGTTAGAAATTAATTCGAGGATTAATTACACCAAAGTCTGCTCCTGCACACAGCATTAAAGACTATTGCCAGAGCTGAGGTCAGAAAAACAGCAGAAGGAAATTCAAGAGGGTTTCATCTTTCTCCACAACATTAGGATTAGACATGGAAAGCAGTATATTCCTCTGTTTAGGAGGGATAACAGGGAGGGTTGATCACTGCTGAGGGACAAACTTCAAGGTTCCCTTCAAGGAAGGCATCAATAAACTTCACCACCAGACTCCCCAGGCTGGGTCTCACCCTTCCACGTATCATTAATGGGTTTGTAGTGTGGAGTGCAACAAGGTCAGCTGGCCATGGAAGACAGAAATCTTTCCCAGCCTTGCTCCTACTTTCATTTTCTGTTCGTATTTTTCAAGATTACTTTTGCCTTAAGAGATTATCCAAACCCAGAAATAATATCTAGAATCACCCGACATTCAGAAGGTCCATTTAGAAAGCAAATTCAGAACTGTATCACTACTGGTTTAGAAAGTTAAAAAGCCTGGTCTGGGGAACTACAAAACTGAACTGTATTCCATTTTTTCTTATCTTTCTCTACAACACTGAATGTTCTTTTAGTGCAAGAAGAATGTTTCTGCCATTAAAGTCTCATCAGCTAGCATATAGTTTTTTAGAAAATCATGAGTTATGAATATGTTAGCAGCTAGACTGAGGTTTTATTTTGCATGACACAAATTTGACAATGACATTCTTTCCCATGTATTTCTGCTTAATATTTCCTCACAAAAATATCTCAGTTATCTTTCACTTTTAAAACCACTTCTTGGAAATACAGAGGTCAACAATTAATAAGCTCATTAAAACTAACAAGCTGCTTTGATTAATATTCTTTGTCTAATTCCTTGAGAAATGTACTCTATCTCCCAGGCTAATGAAGACAAGGCAAAGTTATTTAGGTGTTTGTTAACAAAGCTGATTTGCATATAATTAACTGAAAGGATCCCTGTATTTACAACACAAATGCTGCCAATCTCCTTTGCTAGAGTGTGTTATGTAAACAGGCTAGCTCCATGCCGAATTAACAAAAAAGTTATTTAGAAAATAAATTAACTCAAAGGGATACAATTTTGGGGGCCATAACTGATGAAAAATAAAGCACACATTAGAAAACAAACTGCTTTCTTTCAAATGTTGTTTATTCCATCATGTGGGATTTTTTTGTTGTATGGTCTCATTCTTTTAATCAGTTAGATTGT
Organism: Tyto alba; assembly: GCF_018691265.1. NCBI lineage: Eukaryota > Metazoa > Chordata > Aves > Strigiformes > Tytonidae > Tyto > Tyto alba. The sequence goes on from NW_024881261.1 coordinate 12,971,948, forward strand.
TTTTAGACATGTAAAGAAACAAAGACTGTCACATTGGATTGCTCTTTCTTCTGACCCACTTGTGGGAAAAATGAGTATCATTTCAGCAAAGCCATGATTTTGCACAGATGTCTTCTATAAAATTACCTATCTGTCACACACCCTGAAGCTCTGAATATGAAAGGTTATATAAAATAACTAGTACATGCAGCCTGCAGGGTGACCAGACCTTCATTTAAAATACATTCCAGTTCAGACAAAAATAAATGCATGGGCCTTTTGTCATTCACTTACCATTTTGTAGGCTTTTCAGGATGTGTCATCATGATTCAGAGGGACACTTGAGGAAGCTTTTCAAGACTCGGGATGATCCAAACAAAATCACCCTAAACTGAAAACTAACCATCCAATGAGATCTTAAACATTAGTATCACATGGGGTTGCATAATAACATAACACAGTTGAAGGTACAAAGATTTGTAGATCAAATACTGGAGAGGGACACAAGAGCTCCTAGTTCATGACCTGGCTATGCTACAGGATCCTGTGTGACCTTAGTCATATAATTTTTCTAAGGCTATGCGTTAATAATTTTTTAAAAATTTAAAACTATAACCCTATTGACATCTTACCTACATCAGGTTATATAAAAACTGTCTGAGCTTGACCATTACAGTCAACTTCCAATCTGCCCCTTCTACAATTACTCCAACTATTACTTCACCTTCCTGCTTTATAGCCATTTCTCCCACTTATTTATTTATAAAGCAATTGATAAAAGAAAACAAAAGACAGCTCATCAAAAGCCAATTCCTGCAGGGGACAGGAAGTTTTAGGAAATTTTCCTGAATAGCTTTATCTGCACCAAAGAAGACTCGAGGAACTCAGCAAGGCATTTAGGTCCTTTAATAAATAAAACTCCATATTAAAGCAGAGACAGACAGCAGTGAGCAGCAGAGCTTCTAGATTTTCAAACCGTTCGCTGTGCTGGTTGCTACTGTAGCAGCAGTATGCAGCATGAAGAAAAAGAACTTATTAAAGGAAGGCTCATGGACACACTAGCATTTCCAGATATGGACTTGTTATGTGGGATGTTAAGTGGTTAAGAGTCTGTTCTCTCTGGGGAAAAACAATGAACAAGCAAACAACCACCCCCACCCCCCCCCAAATCATCAGTAGCAGCAAAAATAATGTATCCAGTGTTGTTTGATCAGAACTGAAGAGACAAAAAAAAAAAAAAAAAACAAACAAAAAACACAAGGGAGCTGGAGAGACCAAAGTGGGGAGTGGGAGCAAGGTGGAAACAGTACGCTGAGTGTGATGATCTTCCAGTTTTCTGTGCTCATTTCATCTCTTTATTTCAGAGAGGTTGTTTTCTCAACAGTCTCCATAGTTTACATGTGAGAAGCTCAAGACAGCCCTTTGCTATCCTGACAGCCTGCTGGTGCATGACTGAGAAGTGACCTATTTGCAAAGCAAGAAGAGACCAGTAAACTGCAAACAAGCAATAGTTGGAGAAGCTGTCATGTTCTCCCTGCTACTGGTCTAAATCATACCCAGTTACCCAATGCAGATAACAGAAAGGCAAACTATCCAAGAAAAGTGAAAAGGCTCCACAACGAATTAAATTATTTGAAGTAAAATATTAGTAGCATTAGTTTTGACTTTGGAAGATAATGAGGAAGTCAAAAGCTTCCTAGGCTAAGAGTTTCACTCTAACATAGGGTATCCTAGAGAATAATTTATTATTGCTTTATTTGATCTATACTATAGCTGAAACACCACTGGTCAGGATCATTCTAAGCTAGTGTGTGAGAAAGTGTATTGGTGACTAGTCCTACTGAGTTGAGTACAAAAGCTGGTGATGTAAAAGGGACTGACCAATATAAGAAGCAGTCTTCAATTATAATTAGCAGCTACAACATTGATTATTCAATAGCGCTAAGCATAATCCCACTGGAAAGAAACCTAAGGGAGAGACTAGAGAATGACATTAAAATATAATTTATCATTTTCTCCTGACCTAGATCATTCTTATTTTCCCTCCTACAGCATTTGTACAATTTTCTCACCTCATAAGTACTGCTAAAAAAACCCAAAACAAAGCAAAACATTAAAAAGAGATAGCACTAAGGAAAGTATTTCTCCCACTACTACTGGATAATTGAAGTCAAACACAGATGAATGGACATACATGAGTTTTATGCCAACTCTCATTTTGCTGTTTCATTATTAATAGTAGGATACTTACTCTAATCACAATAACTACTCTCTAGACAGACTCTACAAAATACAATAAATATAAACCAATCCATTTGCAAAAATTTACTGCTCGAGGTGGATGAATATTCCTAGAGAAAAAATATCTGGCACAGTAATGCATAGAACAAGTGAGACTGATCTCAGCCTCGGCATCTCAAGTCTGAAAAAGCAAGAGTGCTGTCACCAGGCTTGTTCCATGTAAAACTGTGATAAAGATTAATTCTCTAGAATTCTTCCACGCACAGAGTTTGTTTCTAAATCTAACTTTAATACGGAAAAATTTGTGTGGCCTTAGAAAACTGCAGTGGTTCATTAAGTGCTGTAAGGACAGAGCTGTGGAAAGGGGCCCAGATTTAAAAGGATCAGGCCCCAAGAACCTATCTCACAACCTCCTTTGCATCCACCTGAAATGTCAATGCTGTGTTTACTGGTGGGGGCAGGGAGTCCATACTAAATCTAATTAAACTGATGAACAAAAGGACCCTGGAGTGTGCAGAACCATGAATGGAGCCTGCCTTTCAGGCTATTCGCTCTGCATGATTGTGTTTTCCCAAGGCTTTCAGAGAGTTTCTCTTTGGAAACAACGAAAGAGTGAAAAAAGGACTTTTCTTCCTACTGCAAGGTGAGAGAGTTAGATAATGCACCTCATTAATTACAGGGAAATCATCACCACAGCACATGAAGCCAAAGAAGAGGCCAGACTGACTTTTTTTCTTGGTATTATTGTTCAGCCACAGTGACAGGAAAATAAGTAATAAATCAGAATCAGAGTGCACTTGATGGTTTTATTTTGCAACTCATCTTACTATTGTGACAGGCTGACACTAATTAGCACTCAATGCACAGGGGATGGATTGCCATGGCCAATGGATCTCATTAACTGCCGCGAAGTTTTCATGCCAAGACCAAGCATGACAAAGAACAGACCCCAGCAAATCGCCTGTCAGCAGCTGTAAGCATCACCACAGAGCCATGGGTGCATAGATCAAAGGGCACAAAGAGTGTCCACATAGCCAGCTGCCTAGATTTTAATGGATTTATTAATTTATTTTCTCATGAAGGTAGAGAACCTGCTGAAAAGAAAAGCCCAGTGTCTGCTGTTTCTCAGCACTGTTAGAGTGAGACTGCCCATGAAGAGGGAAACTGAGGGCACATCAATGCCTGCGGCACTGCTTTTTCATGAAGCCATGTACCAGCAGATGTGCCATTCCAGGGGTGACCCAGTTTGTGATCACCTTGGGGACAAGGGATGTAAAGACACGTTGGGATCTTTCTTCTTTGCCCAGCTGCCCATTTGCATTAAGCTTGTAAGAAATTGATTCTTTGAGACTTGTCAAACATTTTTGTAATTGCCCGGAAGCTTCATTAATAAAAAAAAAGAAAGACAGGAGGAAAGAAGAGTCAGGAGAGATCTCAAACAACTATATCCACAAGCACTGAGTGACTGCATGAGCCGCCTTCTTTAGGAAATGGGGCTATCAGTCTGTTCTCTCTGGTGAATCCCTTCAGCTGAGCCCATCTCCTGTTCCCATACGCCCACATCCCACAGGCCTAGTCAGAATGGTCCTGGGAACACCACTGAGGGCAGAGGAGTCTACTTCATGGTCAGAACTCTAAAAGTCAAGTGGATCATGGCAATAGCAGAGACTCCTTCAATCTAGACCCTTTTTTGGGTCAACTGAGACCCAGCAGCCACAAAGTTTCCCCCAACAGCCTGTGCTTTACCTAAAACATCAGATAACAAAAGAATCAACAGCATAGGCTCTCAGGTGACCTCATACGAGTGGTGGAGTGTGATTGACTCCCATGTCTGAATTAACAGGGAACCCATTGTGATGGGTTTTCCTCACTTCAGATTGTACTGCCTCTTGGATGCAGGCACAGTGAGCAGCTATATCACAGCTGTTTAGGTGACAATGGGTGAGTGTGTGCCCCCATGATGTAGTGTCAACAGGAGCAGCAAGGCCCTGCTGACTGTACCAGACTTCCCCTAAACCCCCTGTTATGGTAGCGGTTTCCCAGCCCAGGGACTACATGCTTGATGAAACTCCCTTCTCCTACAGCTCTTCTAAGAAGTATGGAGCCAACTGCTTAAAACATGTTTTAGGGAGAAGGAAAAAAGGTCAGCAAATTTGTTACACCTTATCTTGAGCTGGTGTAGATGCTGGCGGGTCCTTTGGCTTATGGCAACTTGCAGGAGGTAAAAATTTGATCAAAAAATAAAACTCCAGGGCTATGAGTGGATCCATTTTCTTAACAGCCTTTCAAAGAATAAAACACTTATTAGCTTAAATGTTTGTGCTGAATTTATGATTATTTTTTTTTAAAGGGTGACTTCTGAACTGAAAGTAGGAATAAACCTTTTTCTTAAAAGAGGATCATTTATTTCATGTAAAAGTCTGTATGTAAAACGGTTGGGTTTTTAACTAAGATTTTTTTTTCCTTTGTTTTCAATTTCAAAAAGTAACAGCAGATAACAACTGGGCATTCAAGTAGCCTCAGTGATCTAATTGCTTTTAGATTTCTCTTCCCCCAAAGATGTGAGTCAAGACACAGAATTTAGACTTCAGGCAGTAAGAAAAGGTCATTAATACTTTTCTTGGTTTTGAGATGAAAATCAGGCACTTTTATTCATATTTTCTTTCAGAGATTCCTTTGGTTATTTTAACCAAGGAGCAAGAGAAATGTCTTCTTAAGTTTATGGTACAGCAGCCAAGAAGGTAGAGGTTTGCTACCTACCCACAACCTTCCAGGCTCAGCTGAATACTTCATCAAACAGAAGACAGTTTCAAGTGTACAGAACTGGAGTATCTTGGACCATGCTGTTTCTGGTCAGATCTGTGTATGTAGCTTATTTATTTATGGCATTTTTAATAGATGGAACATCAATATTTGATGATGTCCTATGAATGATTAAAAATCAAGAAAATCAAGAACATGAAATACAAACATCTATTTTAAGTGATGATGGGGTTGTGATATCCATAAATAAATAATTTGGTGGACAGTTCCAGCTTTCTGAGATTGAGTTAAGTGAACAGGCACTTCAGTGGATTTACAGCATGTTTATAGCCATGTCTGTAGGAGCAGAATCTGACCAAGTGATTTCAAAGTGGAATCTAATGAAGTTATCCCAGATCAGTGTGTGAATTTTTAGCTCCTTAGAAAATGCATTATTTAAATAAATATATATAAAATCTTTGGTTAGAAAGAGACAAACAAATTAAACTTAGAAAAATGTGGCTCTATTTTTGCTTTTTGGCTTCTTTAAGATAAACCATAAAGGCCTAGGTTTACCCCAAAGAAATTTGCTCTAAAAACAGAACTAAAAGCTTTCAAAACCTGTGAAGTAGTATATCTGAAAATAATTTTCTGCAGCTGAAGACTTCTTTACTGTTTATGTTCTCATAATTTAATTGACAGGTAACATTTATTATATTTGCTGTTGTTGTTTAGCTGTTTATTAAACAAAAATTGTTTGTTAGCCAGTAGGAAATACTCATTTTCTTTGCAGCAGTGAACTGAGATAAAGGCCACAATAGCCATGTATCTTATCTGTATATAATAATATCTTAGAAGACTTTATTGCCTAGAATGACAAAAGACAAAATGTGGGGTAACCCTAATATCATAGTTTCACAGATATGGACTGATTCCCAGAGAAATAAATTAATTAAGTGAGTCTGGTAGTGCAATGACTGAATATAGATCTCAAGTATCCTCTGTCTCTAGCAATAAGAAAATTCCTTTGTTCCAGCACAGTTTGAAGAGTATGAAACTCTGTAAAAACCCACCTTCGTTGTGGATAACTGGACACCAAAGAGGTAAAAGTGTGAGAACACAGAGACAGCAGACAGATAACTAGGTTTCAGAGCAACTAAAGTTAAGCCTTCTAGGAGATTTTATGTCAAACCCCACCAAACCACTATGGACAACTCAAGAGAGACTGCAGTCACCTCTAAAGGAAGATTCCATGAGCCAAAATTCAGATTTTGCCTAGCATGGTTTGAATCAGCGCAATCATATTAAGAAATCAAGTATTCATTTTCTAAATCCCAAATTAACTTTTTCCAAATATATTTTTGTGTGTTTGCATATGTTTTTAGTTTAAGAAACAACTATGTTAGTACAATTAGGTATATACATATGTGCATGGCAGTGAATTTAACAAGTGAACCTAACAAGCTAGTTTAAATTTTGTAATTTAGCTGTTCCTTGGCACTAAGTAGGTGTCATCTCTTTCTTGCTTTGTGCTTTGTTAGTACTTTGTGAATATCTTTCTGAAAAGTACCTTAGTCATCTCCTAAAGCCTGTAAGTTGTTAATGAACTATTTGTTTCTGCAGTGAACTTACCTGATTACCTCACATTTTGTGTGTGTGTATGTGCCAGTAGGACATTGCAGATGTGACAGTTTTACCAATATGATAGCTTTTTGTGTGGATAGTTTTATGTATCATTATTTCAGAGCAGATAATACAGGGATGGGGATAAGATAAGAGAGATGACCAAGAGCTGACAGATAACTAACATATGAAGGTTTCTTGACTCCCAGATCACTGCCAGAAGCTTTCCAATAGCTCTATGAGCATGACTGTCACAAGAAGGTCCAAACTAAAGTCCAAGCCTTTAAATGAAGGGACACAAAGCTTGTTAACTATCAGCATCTCTTTTGTCCCATCTGTAGATTGTACATTCCTAAGAGATACAGTGTCATTATTCTTATGTGCAGTATCACCCTCAGTGAGGGATGAGGACCTCACATGACAGATCCAGCATGTACCCTGACATAAAGATGCCCCCTGACACATAGATTTCTATTAAGGACATGAAGCCACTGAAGAATTCTGCAGGCAATATTTCAGGAGTGACAGCAATTAACCAGAATCCATCTAACACAGGGCTATTTTAAAGAACTGCAATTTTAATTAAAAGCTGGAGCACTTCACAGGTTTGCACAATACTCTCCTATCTGGTTCCTCTCTGTGGTGGTTGCAAATTACAGCTACCCCTTCCCTCTATTTTAATTAAATGTTGTTAACATGACATAATCAACTCTGCTTATTTTTGTTTTTTAACAGTCATTAAAGAAACAGAAATCAAGTGCTATTTAGTATTTGCCAGATTCACTGGTGGTTAAATACAATAATGCTCGTTAGATGTCTCAGGGTTAACTTGATTATTTAATTTACCTCCTTTAGAAAATTTCCTTCCATGCTGACAAAAGATCAAATCACAGCAGAAAGGGTCTCTGCTCAACAGGGACAAGAGCATTGTCGATGTGTCAAATGCACTTGTTGGTGGTTTAATCTAAAACATAGCAGTGGCTGGATGAACAGACTGTTCTGGGGACGAGGATGCCAGGACATTGCTTTCCATTCTGCTGAGTTGCTGAGAACTGCACGGCTTCACTCACAGCAGTGTTGGAGAGCTACAGGTCTGCATGGCTGGCATCCTGTCAAACGATCATTCCCGTGCCTCTTCATAACACACCAGTGAGCTTAAAGTTTTGTTTTGTTTTGTTTTTTTAAAAGAGGCTAATTAAATACTGATTCTAAGGTTTGGTGCATTCAATCACTTGTCCAGAAGAGAGCTAATTTACGTGCATATATCCTTAAAAATCTCTGTTGTTTTTTATTCTCCCTCTTTTACTTCCAGATTACTTCCTCTGTGGATTTGTGTAAATCACTCTCCAGGGCCAGGAATACCATCTTTGGTTGACCTGAATTGATCAATGCATTTTAGAGCTCGGAACACCATCATGGTAAAGCAATATTTTCTGCAGTAAGTTAATAGGAAAATGGAAATAACTAATAATAAGAGAGAGGAGGTTTTCATTTCTGAAACAGCTCTTTGCCAACATTACTAGACCCTGGGCTAAATTACTTTTCCTGCCTAGCTAGTAAATCCAGCTTGATTGCATTTACTGAGCTTGGAAGTTTTGTAACTGAAGGTAGGATTTAGCCAGGCAAAAAGGGAAGCTTAAATATACAACCTTACATTTTCATATCTCTTTCCATCCTTGATGTTCTATACTTACAGCTCCTACATCCTTTTGAAAGTGCAGAAGGCTATGTAATGTTCATTATTGTTATTACCCATTTCACATCCCTATTCCACATGCCTTTTACAACATAAGGTACTCCATTCAGCAAGTTACATAAGCATATGCTTAACATTAAGCTTCTTAAGTGCTTTTCTAAATAGAGATAACTGTTAAAGCTGGGTGATGCTTTTATCTAAAATATTTGCTTTAGTGTAGACAGAGGTGGGACAACCTCTGTTCATTTGCTTTAGTGCTTTAGGCCAAAAGTTAAGGCTGGGCATCTACCTCAAACTGATATTTTTGGGGAAAAATTCAGGATAACTGATTAGATTGATTTAAAAAATAATGAAAAAATGCCTCCTCCTTCAGAGACACACACACATACATACAATCACTCATTATTTTAGTTTAAAAAAAAAAAAACACACTAACTCTGGCAATCACTTAAGTAGGAACCTATGGTGACACCAGCTTCTGGAAAAGGCACCTGGATTTGTGCACAGTTACCCTAAATCCTGCCCAGAGAAGCTGGGGATTCCCTTGGGATAGACAGAGGATGATTTGGTTCCTGGCAAAACCAGTCATCCTTTTGGAGTGCTTTCCTGCTGAACAGCGAGCCTCAGCACTCAGCCTGGGGCCTCAGATGCAAGTTACAGTTAGAGAGGCTGAATCCAGCTCTGAATGCATGAATGCTCAAAATCGGTAGCTTCATTTATTTTAAAAATGAAATTCTAAACAATTTCCCCATCCCTCAATTTCTTTTCAGTAAAATGGAGGTTACAGTGTCTCTTATTCAGAAACGTGACATGGAAATAAGCACTTCATAATTTTAACTGCTCCAACACTAAATAAGAAGGAAAAAACCTACCTTCACGTTGGTCTGAAAGGAGAAAAGTTATATTTGTTTGTGCAACATTCAGCCAGTGGTTCCTGATTTACAGTCAAGCACTCAAACTTTTCATATTAGATATGTTTGCACAAGTAAGCTTTTATATACACGCACACACACAAACACAACATCCAGTTAAGAATAGATCCACTTTTATCTCAATTCTTGATGTGCTTAAATTTTAATCATCTCAAATGCTAGCTGTAACAAAGGTCTGGTTTTACTGAAGGTGTATGATTTTTATTTTGACACTCATCAACATCCCAGGGAGACAGTAGACACTGAATTTCTTGGCAGTGAATTCATTAACTAGAGGCTGTGCATTATCAGCCTTCCTCCAGCTCCTCTCTGCTTTGTTTTCTGGGCTCCAGGTACCATAGTTGTTCCTTTTTTCCAAGCTTTTTCAAAACCTCTCAAATTCAAATCTGTTTGGTGATCATGTGCAATTTGCATGTGATTGAGTGGGTCAGGCTTTCAGCAGACTAAAAAAAACGTGGGTCACATCGGCTGGGGACTTAACAAATAAGAATAACAAGGGAAGTCAGTGACAAACAATATTAATAATTCACCTGTCCATCACTCCAACTAACAATTGGAGGAAGATCCTCTCTCCTCTTGATAGATAGGCAGGAGGAAAAGCCCTGTCTGAAATGATTAAAGAAGGCAGTATATAACAAGCTTTCCCCATGCTGAGAGTGCCAAGAAAAAGGCTGGTCACTAATATTTAAACACACATTATCCTTCCATCTTCCTGTCATTTTGTTCTGCAAGCTGTTCAGATTTGTCTGTGACAGTAAGGTGGCTGTGAAAAGGAGATGAGCAAACAGAGAGAAAAATCGGTCTGAGAACAGGATTTAGATTTCAGAATCTGTCCCTGGATTTTTTTGCCCTATTTCCTTTATTCTTTTTCACCTCCCTCCTCTCTTTCAGACCCAACATCCCATTAACTTTCAAATACACCAACACCTGAGCAGAAGAGAAGCAACGCAGGCGAATGGAGAAAATGCTGTTATGTGAAAGAATGCAGAGATTTTTAACATGAGGAGGAAAGCGTAGCCTCAAACTTTTCTAATCCCTCTCAAGGCAATGTTTTCAGCAATGGTGAGATTAGTTATGTCTCCCTGTATACTCTCCCTGATTCACCCTTTCCTCAGCAGGACCAGCCTTCTGAATCCTTCAGGGCTAGGGCACAGAAAACACTTGCCCATTGCTATTGCCCAGTGCTCAAGGACAACTGACTCCAGCTGTCTGGTGACACAGCACATCTTAGATGTAAAGTTAAAGTTCCCTTGGTTCTCATTAGATGTTGCTTCCTTCTCTGCAAAAAGGACACTCAGACCAGTGGTCACCGTATTGGTGCAGGACATGTGTCCCCGGAGGGCCCTGCCCCAGCCCTGCCTGCAGTCCTGCTCATGCCAGACCTTCAGAAGGCTTATCAGAGGAGCAGTTTTCCCCCTGAAGAGATGGAGAAGGGGGGAATCAGGAGACAGAGGCTTTATCGAAAGAGGAGACACTTCAAGATTTATACCAACATGGCGTAATGCCTTGATTTTATTTGCGATGTGAATGATCACCAGGGCACTTGAAAATAACGTGTAATGTATTAGAAATGGCCAAAGAATGGCTTAGTCTCCTTCCACTTGGACATAAACCGAGACCCACAGAAGGTGAAGGAGGTATTTATTCAAACTTTCTTTATAATAGATTTCCTTTAAAGCTTTAACATCAGGCTGGCTATGGAAAAAAGGGTGGAATTTACCCACCAGGTACACCAGGATGGCAAAGCAGTCCTGATTGTTAGTAAAATAGATCTGCATGACTCGTCACTGCTCTCATGTAGTTTAGCTAATCTTTTAATTTCTAACCTTTATTATACTTGACCAGGCACTTCAGGTCTTAAAAAGGCTAACCCTTTACTTGTCCCCAGGATGAGCTGATTCAGGTAGGAGAAACCAAAGGTGGCAAAGAACTAGGTATTCCTGGTTGATTATTTTTTTTTCCTAACCCTTTGTATATTTTGAAAGTGTTAACCCATAGTATTTGGCAGCTTATAACATCTTTTATTTAACATGCTCCAAAGCTCAGACATGTGTGAATTAAGTCATATTTATTTCATCACTAGGAGATAGGGATGTAATCTTCTTTGTAAAATGCCTATAAAAAAACAGAAATGCTAGTGGACTTTTTGAACCCCAAAATCACCATGCTATGGGAAAGCAACTGCTTATAACCCCATCCTTAATTGAAAAAGTGCTTGTGATTCCCTTGATTTACAGAGAAGTATGTACTTAAAAACTTTTCTAAGGTGAAATGAAAGCAGATGAGGCAAAGTCAGAGCTTCCTTCAAGACCTTTTATTCTATATGTACGTAGGGAGGCTTTCAACATTTGTAACAGCTGCCAACCATATCAGCCCCAGTTTGGAAAGATTAACAATAAAATACCTTCGTAATAACAACCAGCAACACAAATCATGTCTGCAAGAATAAAATGGTCTTTTGATTTCACAGTCAGACTGAATACATTGGTTTGGGAAAAATCAATTTTTTTGGAAGCAGATTAAAAATTCTGGAGTTTAGGAAGTTGCTTTGTTTAATGCGAATGTTCTGATCAGAGGAAAAGGAAATTCATTCAGCTGTCCTCAAAATAAATCTAAGAAAAGAAACAAAAATTACCCATGTGTATTGGATTGCCATCAAAATGTGATTTCTACCACATCAAGCCAAGTTAAAGTCTATTTTACTCTATTAATAGCCAGGAGTAATTCTCGTTAAAATCAGAGATTAGGGGTGTCTTATTAGTTGAGTTTTATGTTCGAACTACACTGTAACCATTAAGCTGTCTCTTTATTTTACATTTTAAAGATTTAAATAAGACACACAAAAACAATCTATGTTTTTTACTTTAATGGAGTATCTTAATTGCTCCCCAGGCTTTTCCATATGTGCTATAAATAATCACAAGACACAAACAGAGAACAGAAGAAGCAGCCACATAGATGACACCTTAACCTTCCAGTGACACACACTGCCACTCCTCTGCATTGAACACTTAACAGCATATATTAAATACATAGTGCCTCAGACATAAAATTGTTCAAGTCCAGGGCAAGTTAAAAATTTATTTTTAAAAGGAAGAAAAGCAGATGGTTATCATCCCCATTATGTAATTGAGATCAAAAAGCTGTTAAATGAAACACTTATTAGTCACTTTTTTATTGTTTTTAATCCCAACCCATGGAGCTGGCAAGAAAGCCATGACACATAATAATTCTTGGATGTATCAGAAAAGATCTTGCAGATGACAGCTACTTATACATGTATGGTGGTGGGAAATACATCTCATTACTCCCTGCCACAAAGAAGTAAATCTCTCCCACTGTAGCTGAGAAGAGTATGAACATTGGAGGCTTTCTAAGGAAAATCTGTAGGGAGTGAAAGCTTGCTGCAGTGGTAGATAGAAGGTGGAGAGATTCACATGCTACTGCTCATTCTGGAGCCCTTGTGCCCCAGAGAATAAACATGAATGTCCCTCAGTTGCCAGGCAAAGAGATGAACCTACAAAGTCAGGCCTCATGCATGTCAGTGAATGAAATGTTAGTATCTTTTGCCTATACTTCTCATGAGTTCCCTCAGATCTCCTTTTGCTTTGTTTCTCTAAGGAAGTAACACACAGATCCATGCTGAGGTCTAAAATTGGTGATAAATGTCAGCTCTTCATAAATGTTGGGCTTGATCTCATGAAACAAACTCAATTACTCAAGGGAAAGTGAAGACAAGTTTTTCCTGCAAAGTCTGAGTAGAGTTAGTTAGAAAAGGAGGAAAAAATCCATAAACAAAACCACTTTCCTTAAAGGAATCATCTCCTATTACAAAACACAACAATGCTTTGCAAATTCAACTAGACTTTTCCAGAACTGCATTTTAGATAAGTATGTGCCTGCATGTTTGTGTGTGCGTGTGTGTTGGAGAGGAAAGTAACAACCTCAAGGTGTCCCGCTTCATCAGTTTTGACATTAAATAATCTGATTCCACTATAAAAAAAAGCATTCTGCTGAATTTAATTTTCATCATTGTATTTTACTTTATATGATTAAAAAAGAGAAGGGAGGGCAGAGGCATATCAGCGAAGCTTGTTTGGCTATATAGCATGGAGTTTCTTATAGGGGTTTTTTGCAATTTTATTTTATAAAGGACTTTATTATTTTTTATCCACTAAGGATAGGAAAATATAAAATATAGAAACCTCAGCATCATCACACAAACAGTGAGTTCACCTGAGAGCTGCAAAGCTTGGTGATTTTTAAGAATCTTTCTCATGCTTGAATCTGACAACCTGACTGACATGGAGCTTTGGTGGGACTCTGAGTGGATCTAGTTCCCTGACTCTGCTCAGATTGCAAGAATTGGGACTTTGCAGTCCTTGCAGCCAGCTGCAACAGCCAATCAGGAAGTCTCTAAGCCAAGGGAAATATAACTTTTAATATCAGGGAGCATTTGAGTCAGATTCTATAATCAAATATTATTGTGATGAGAGTCAGAAAAAGTAGATAGGCAGATGAAAAGATAGATCACCGGAGGTACTTCAATACCTTTTTGAAATAACTAAAACAAAGAGATACAGAAAACTTAAATATTACAAAAAGAAAGAATCAAATTTACATCTGTTATGCAACATAATGTGCCTGCTCTTTAACCATGTTATTTCCACGTACACATTGAGCAGATGTAAACCTCCTGGTGTACCAAATCAAGCTTTGTCACTTAAAATAACAAAGACTTGTTAACATGACAGTCTGGGTAGAAGACTCTTTATCTATAAAGCCTGGTAAAAAAACGTAACCTACTAAACCCTCATTAATTTACTTTACTATAATTTTTTAGCACTCACTCAAAAAAAATAAAATAAAAAGAAATAAATGTCAGAGTGACTTTGGATTTGCTTGATTCTATTATGCAGCACTCTGCTACCTCCTCCACTCCTGTGATTTGCCATCAGCTCATCCTCCTCAGGACATGAAAGAGCATTTCCAAGCAGCAGAAACTGCCTTTGATCAGTGGAGTTTGTGTCACTCGACTGTATAGAAAAAGTCAGAAATTCACAAAAGGTCTCTTCCACAACTGCAGATTCTAGTCCTTCTCTGCTGAACTGAGTAAAAATGCCATCGGCCTGCCTAAACTTAGAGTGTTTTTATGTTTCTTTTGTTTTATACATACCTGATAAAACCAGATTTGATTAGTGTTCTCCCAAATGGAAAAAAACATAATTGATCTATCTTAACACTTCTAAAGATTTAGATACAAACCAGAGATAAGTTGTAGGTAGCTTTCCAAAAAGCTCTTACAGGAATTGGTGGAGGATAAAACTGGGCCTGTTGTGTCAGGCTCAAAGTCTGCTCCACCATCTTAAAAAGCTTCAGGGACACAGTCAATACGTGACTTATCTGATTTAACAGGTTAATCACATTGTTATATTTCATTGTGATATTTTTCGTATAATAAAAACCCAGTTTCCTTTTCAAGTTCTTTTTCTCTGGGATGTCTTGCAACCATGATTTCCACAGTTTAATTTTGTGTTGTAAGACAGAATCTAAGGTGGGACAGAAGTTTCTCTTTCTAGATTTTTCTCATCCGAACAGCTACAGGCTATCTTGAGACAACCTGGCCATTTAGCAGCTGCTTGGTACTATCACTTAGATTGAATAGTCTCAGTTCTCTATTTGAAATTCTGTACTACCCATGATCAATACATTTGTGATGCTTTTACTAAAAGGACTCAGTCAAGGAACAATTAGGTCTTAAGAATAAAAGAATCCTTAGATTTGACTGGAAATTTTATGAGGAAATATTTTTCCCATGGAAATAATTGACTCAATAGTTCTACAAATTGTCATACAAATGAATACACACACTGAATAGCCCTTTCTTATGTGTGTTAGATAGCTGGGATCAGTACCATTTAGCAAGTCATTCAGCAGAACTACTGCACCAGGAAGAAAGAGCACTCCAGCACTGGTAACAAAGGTGTAGCTCAAGCAGTAAGACCAGAAAGGTTGAAAAGAGTGACTTTGTGCTACCACCAGCATATTCCACAGTCAGCTATCCTCAGTGTTGGGATTTGAAGACCTCTCACATCCTCACTGCGTCTCAGGATTTTCATGCAGACACTAGGTCAATACTTTTTGCATGAATATCTGTGGAAGCCGGTGAAATCATCCATTGCTACAGGTAAATTATTAGACCAGGTAATCTAGTGGTCTGCAACCCAAGATAGCAATTTTTGTACCGTGGAACTGATGAACATATACAATCAAATTCAACAGTTAGCAAATGCTGCAACATTGAGTACTTCCAAAGGTGCCATAGACAAACATTTTCATCTTCATGAAACACATGCAGAATACTTATAACACACTGTGACAACAAGCCTTGAAAGATTAATTTTTCAGGTTGCAAAGGCACTGTGTGATCAATCTAAAACCACAGGGGAGTAATACACATTCTTCTGAGGAAGAAAACGTTTCTCATAGATGGGATAACATGGAGAAACTTGTTGGGAAGGAATTTAGATGATGCTAAAAGATACTATTCAGAGATATTTTCTTATTTTTTATTGCTGATATGTTGATATTCTCTGTGATGAGGTTATTTAAATCCCTGCAACAACAGAAGCAGTCTTTTTGAAAGAAACTCCTTCCTTTTGTGAAAGTTTATACAATGGCCAGGAGGAAACTTCGAAGTCTATGAAAGCTCTGCATCTTGAAATTGGTATTGTCTCAGTTACCCTAATAAAATAGCTTGAATCATAGATTATTATTTTGATTTTAGTTTAGAATATGATTTTGATTTTAAAATGGAGTTATATCAGTTTTGAGAATATAAAGTATGTTAAGGCACTTAGGAATATGGTGTGTGCCTTGATCACTATAAGAATTGTTATGGACTCTGAATTAAAACAGTGGGTACTGGTTATGAACTTTGAGTCAAAACAATAGGTACCAGAAGATACTGGATTTGGTTGGGAAGATCAGCCAAAGATGAAATGAGCATGCGCAAGGATGGAGTTCAATCAGCGGACACAGTGAGGAAGATTATCGACAACCTCATGAGGGCCCCTGTCCAACAAAACCATGTAATGTTAGAGACATTTGCATATGATAATGACTTCCAGGAAATATCATGAATATGCTAATAATTACCCTCCCCTCTTTGTATTCAAATCAATCAGTAAAGTTGACCAATGATTTCTTTAGAATAGGAATATAGGTAAGGTGAGGTAACTGAAAGCCAGTCATTATAGAGGTCAATTTAAGAAGTGAGCATTCTGTGCAATTAATTGATCTTATGTAACCATGACTTTGGTGAAAAAGTGTATAAATATGTTGTGCTTTGTACCTGTTGTTGAACAGGTCTTCGGTGGAGTTATCCCCCCATGCTCCCCAGAGTTGGAATAAAGAAGTGCCTGCTTATCTGCTTGGTGTAGATAAGTTCTATTCACGATTGCGACCACTAACAGTATCACATAAACTGCTAGTAGGCTGCATGCTCTAAGATGTAAGAGTCTGGTGTAGTATATTCCACCGACCCATTTCACCACTGGTTTTACAGCTCCTGACTTGGAATTCTGATATAAAGGGTCCCATCTGAATAAAAAAAATAAAATAAAAAAAACCCACCCTGAGACCTAAGCTTTGAAGAGTCTTAAAACCCCTTCTCTTTAGGGAGGAAAAGTGAACGAAGAAAAAAACCACCTCCCTGCCCCCAATTCCCCAAAACCCCAAAGTCATCAACTTTACAAGCCTTTTCTCTGATGTTGGCGTAGATTGATTCATAAATGGATTTGTTTAAGAAAGCAGGCAGATGTTGTAGGTGTTGAGATTCTCTGTTATCAGTAGAGATAGAATAGCTTGCCATTGATATTATCTGAGCAAGACCATCATACTGTCACTACTGTCTCTGCAAAGGCTTCGGATCATCATTCCCACAATAGATTTATGTTTCTTCTAAAGCTGGGACCTCGTTTCTTATTGAAGTCTTGGTGTCCTAATCATCCACTGCCATTGCATCAAATGTCATGTATTTTAAAACTCTCAGTTATCCTCCTCTCTCTTTTTACTGTTTTTTTTTTTTTTTTTTTCCTGCATTCTAAAAGCTATATCATTTCTGAATGACATTAAGATTGACATCTGGCAACCCTCTCGAGTGAATAGCCTGTCATACTGAAAATGTACAATGTCATCACCTCACACAGAGGAGAACAACATGCTAAAATAGGACAGAACCATTTCCTTCCTTAGCTCACTGCTTACACCTTTTTCACTGAGTAATGAGCCTACAAGGTCAACAACAGGGAAGTTCTTGAGCATTTCCCAGTAATAGGAATATAAAGAAGGAATAATCTTTAAGTTACTATAATGGGACACATTTTTTTTTTTTTTTTTTTAAGCCAGGATGTTATAACCATTTAATTAAGATAATAATGGGGCACTTACAAAAGAACAGAGCTTGCTTGGTATACATCATCTTGGAAAATTCCCTCTCTTACCCTCAAACTAACAGGTCATATTGGATGTCATTAATTCAGCTAAGTAGCTCTAGGGCACTCTTGAACTTCAACCAAGAGTGCAAGGGAGCAGACGCAGGCTGCCAGCTAGTAACTCTGGGGAAGGAAGAAAGAAGAGGGGAGGAAAAAAAAAATATAGAAAGGAAGAGGAGGGGAGAGGGGGGGAGGGGGGGGAGGTGAGAGGGGAGGGGAGGGGAGGTGAGAGGAGGACAAATGGCTTCAGTTACAGACAATGATTTTGATCTAACTGAAGATGGACTGCCCACATGTGTTAAGAGTTAAGGACAGTTAGGAAAGGGAAATGCTTTTAAAAATCAGTTATGCTGGAGAAATGCCTGTGGATTCCTTACCAATCAAATTTATTTTGTCAGGCTGCGAGTCTGCAAAGAAGTCTCAGAGGCTGAAGGGTATGCTTTCTGGAGTGTAACTCTATCCTCTTGCAAAGAAAAGATTTAACAACAGCAAGCAAAATGATATCATTCATCCTCAAACTTGGCAACTTCAAGCAAGAGTCTGCAAAGACCAAGTCTATCCTCCATTGCCCCAGCAGTAATCCTAGAAACCCTTGAAATGTTAGTTTCTGTTAGCGCTGGAAACCAATGGTTGCCAAGTCATTCTCAAATAGCCTGGCTTTCAAAAATCCTAACAATTACATACTTCTGTGGCTTTGAAGACTGTGAGTGAAGAGCTAACCAAGTGATGAGTTGAGAAAAACGTGATTACTTCTTTCCCAAGACAACTGTTTTCCAGTCATGATTGTGCTGAATTCAACAAAACAGTGAATACAGGTGGGTGTGCAAAGTGGGAGGTATTAAAGAATATATACCAGTCACTAAACTTTTTTTAATGAAGGATGAGTGTGTTAATGAAATCATGAACAGATCTCTCCACCTGAGCTAAAAAAAATAAATAGTGTCCACCACTTCATGGTGGTAGGTGGTAGCAAAATCCAACCTAGGAGGTAACAAAGAACATTTTCACATTTCTATAAAAAACTCTCCTTGCAGAGCAGTTGAAGAGGGCTAGAGGTTCATTTCTGGCCTGGTTTTAAGATCAGCTATGATTCTTCACCATCATTAATTTGTGCACATATTTAGTCTTTTCTGACATCAACTTTACAAAGGGAAAGATTTAATCTACTAGAACAACAGATCACCTCAAACAAGACTTATCCAGGTTCCTAAAGCCAAAGCAGTCTCACAAGTAATATATGCCAGTTATGCTAACAGGTTTCCCAGTGTTTCATTGAATCAGCATGGATTGTTCAAACAGGACTGAATTTATAATGAGGCCACTAAAATAAAAATTCCCTTCAAAATAAATACATAGAGAAATTAAACTCCCTGGGGAGAAATAAAATTGTTTATTACCATGACTGTTAACAAAGAGTAGCCACCTGTACACTTAACTGAAGCTGATCTCTAGCTGCAGCAAGTCTGTCTCATAACTGCTTCCTGGATTCACAGAATAGTACTGATTGGGAAAAACAAAACAAAAACAAATGCAGTCTGTGGAAACTCTAATAACACCTGAAATCTGTCATTACATAATTTATTTTCCTTCTCCTCAATGCAAAGGAGTTTTGCCTCATGTTTATTTTAAATGCATGCTGATGTGTCCCAGTTGTATGTTCTCTTCTGAATTGTTATATTTGAACCATGAGAATGGAAATTCTACATGCATGGTCATTCCCTAGATCTTTGCAGGATCAGACCCTTAGACAAATGGTGTGTTAAAGTTTAGAGAAGAGGGAAAACAAAAGACAATGAGAATTTGAGTCTTTTGAAAATGAAATGGGATTGAGACTGAGATAAGCAGTAACAGGAGCCTATGCACATTAGTTATATTGCCACCCCTGAATCCACTTTTGCTCATTTTGAAATTACAGTCCCTATATTTCCGACAACAAGGGATACCAGATCGAGTATCCCTTGCAGATCAAAAATTATTCCAGATTTTAGCTGGTCTCTTTAAAGCCTCTTATAACAGAGAAAACTGAAGTGTCTCTGAATTATCCTTGCCCCTTGAATCCATCACATAGACAAGATGAATCTACTGTCTTCTTCAGAGAATATAACAATGCCATGGTCCCTCACACAGTCCTACAGGCCACTAATGGCAAATATCACTGAATAAATTTCCTCCACCTTTCAACTCCATTAATTCTAGATAAATATAGTCCTTTCTGCTGCAGTGACCACTGTGGTCCACAGATGGGATTTGACTTGGTATGGGCATATCAAAGTTATGTGTGTGCTTACTGCTATTGTAATATCAACAGCTCTGTAACTCCTACCTTTTTTTCCCTATCAGTGAACCTCAGAGCTGAATATGTTCCTGTATGAAAGGAAGAGGCTAGGGAAGCTCACAGGAAGAAAAACTGAGAAAGGTCATCTTACAGACCAACATGTTCATTCTCAGACTCTGATAGTGTTTTCTTATTACATAAATTCAATCTGTGTCTTGTACATATCAAGAAACACAACCTCATTGTTTATAACTTCTTTCAAGTTGAACAAAATCAAGCCAGTGCATTCACTTTGTACATCTTTGGCGATGTGCTTATGCTTTGGGGCCATGAAGGGATGGTAGCTACTTTGTCATCAAACACCCCCATGCTCCTTTTCATAAGGCATGGCCAGACCAAAATAACAAGAAAAACAGGCATATTCCAACACCACCCAGCATCAGGTGTCCCAAACTCAGATCTTTCTAAGCGGAACTAATGAATGGCAGGCTGACAGACAGTAACAAGAATAATAAACTCATGGATAAAATGGGATTATGCTAATTCAAATCAATTTTAGTACAGGAGACTTCAACAATATCCTGAAAAGTTGTCAGTCTAAACACAGAAATATCATTGCAATCTCTTCTGCTTTTTTTTTCCCCCCTTCTCTGTGTTACTGATGTTTTTTGACATTCCTACTTTATTATTTGTAAAAATGTTTGAATGATATGACTGAGCCAGATTGAGCTAAAGTCGCCACAGTCCAGTCAACTCTTATTAGCTTTGTGAAATAGAGGTCTTTTGTTTTCTGTTGTATTTTTTTTTCCCAAAGCAATAGGTCCTTGAGTTACGTGATTAAATACATTAACCTTGTCTTCTTTAAAAAAAAAATTAAAATCCACCAAAGTGTTTTGAGCTTGCTTGACCTGTAAAAAAAAAAAAAAACAAGCTTGAAAAGAAACAGTATCAGCAGAAGGCTCATCCACTTTATACTAGGCAGAGACAAATTAAAAGAGATTTTGAATTCATTGTCACATTTTGAAACTCATGATCTTTAAGCCACTTCATGATAGAAGCTCCTCCATCATCTGGAAAGTTTGTGATTTGCAATACCAAAGTGTTACAGCTGCAGTCCCAGAACTAATCCATATCCCTGCCCCTTTTAGGTGACTTGTGACCAAAAGGTTGCCAGTAACAAATGCAATATGCATTGGGGACCAGGTAGTGGATGAAACTGTTCCTGTGGAGGGGAACTCCTCTTTCATCCACAGTTCAGTCACTGTACATCAGCTAGTTTTTTTACAGCCTCATTGTGTGTATAAGGTTAAATACAAGCTCTGAAAGGTGAAAAACTCCCTGGGATCAGTTCTAGTGCTAACCTGTATCAAATACAGACCCAGCTGAATCAATTAGGTGCAACTGCTGTTTGGGATTTTCTGAGATGACTGTTTCCAGGCCATTTTCTCTTTGTCTTTTGTCACAGCTGTTGTATACAAACTATTTAACTAGATCTAGTGTTTTAGTTTTCAAATTACTTATTGATATACAAGGAAGGGGATATAAAGGCAGAAAATTTAAAGCTAAAAATAACTCTTCCACTCAAAGTGACACAGATTCTTTTTTACTGGATAATAGAGAAGAGATATGCTGCGATGTTCTTTTGAATGAGACTTGAGAAAAGTATTGTGGTGAATTTCTACCTGAGAATGCTAAAACTCAAGGCATTTCAGCAAACTTGGGTGCTTGGTTTTCAGAAAAGGCCTCTTCTCTTGCTTCCAAGCCTCTTAAACTAGACTAAGAACACGCAGGTCAAAGCAAGCTCTTCTTGACTTTTAAATTTTTGTGTTTGTCATAAGAGGTGCTGTGTTGCTGTGCTTCCCCCCACCCCACCCCCAGGAAAAACATTGCTTTCTGTGAAAACTGCAACTTTTCAGCTTCCCTCCAAAACTATATATCACATCAGCAAATTTAGAGATGCAATAACTGAAATATGTAAGAACAAAAAACTAGCAGCAACACTAACAAAAAGACTTTTCAGGAGAAATCAGTACAGACATTCTATTGCCATATGCAACCAGCCCTATGTCCAACATGGTCAGGCCCCATCATGTTTAACATTGATGAAATAGGTTCAAATCCTAGACAACCTTTACCAAACTGTTGTTTCATTTGTTCATTCAGTCCCATTTCTCAGCACAAATAATTAAACATCCAAGAACTGTCCCATAGACATTTGCGGTACAATGGTAATACCCTTCAAGACAACTTTTTCACATTCAGTGATCAGAATAATACTCTCAGGTCTATAACCCTGCTTTACACAGGTAGGATAGCCAGTGCATAAAAAAAACTTGTTATGGTGGAAGGTGGTAGATGCAACGACTGCTTTTTATCCAGTAATAAGAGCCATTTATGCAAATAGCAGCTGGGGAATAAAAGATCCTACTAACTCATCAAATAATTGAATAAGCTCTTGCTCTCAGGCTCAAAAAGCCTGTGTTCGGTAGAAAAACCTACAGACAAAGAGGAGATCATCACTCTAGGTGTGAATAGTTGGTTATGTGGGTAGACTGAAATATGTAGGTCAGGTAACGTAGCAACAGGTTGGATGACAGAGAAAGAACTGTGAAAAAGAACATTACAGGAAGAAGGGAAGATGCTTTATCTGGCACAGAGCTCACTAAAGTCACACAGGTGGGAAAGTCTGCACAAGGAAATTGCCTACCATTGTTTTCCCACATGTGCTCTACTCAGGTTAATAAACAAAAGGAATATCTAAAGGCTATTTGACTGATATCATCAATGCTTCCACTTAAGAGATATAGTTCTTCAATTCCTAAATGTTGATCAATTTATAACAAGGGAAATCAACTCTTTTTTAAAAAAAATAATTATATAGAAATAAAAAGCAGAATCATTCATCATTCCTGCTATAATCTTATAAAGCCTCTGGGGGTCAGTTCATATAATAAAAAAGAACATAGTTTTTTAATACTTTTAAAATTTTTTATTCTACTATAACCCACTATTGAAAAAGGTGCCTTAAGACCAGAACACTCAAAGAAAATATTATGTATTTCCATTTCTGTCCCCCAAGTAAAGGGACTTGAAATTAATTTATATAAAGTTTTACTAAAGAAAATAGTTATTAAATAATTATCTACAAGATACTTTTTTGGATCACTAGTAAATTTCAACCAGGTCTATATAATAAAGTCATTGATAATTAATTAGCAATAAATGTACCCTATATTTTATAAGAAAGTACAATTGGAATGTGAATAAGGTGACTCATGAATGTTTGTTACAAAATCCTTCGTGCCATGGGAGATGAGCTGGAAGATTAAAGCTGGGACAGTCAATCTTCTGATTTACTGTCACCCATTTTGATTAAATGTGTCTTGAAAACCAGTAAGGAGATGTCTACTCTCACACAGATACTTCCTTAAACCTAGCTGCATGAAACAGGTCTTTGAGGTCTGGTGTTGCCCCTCTGAAAGAAAAGGAACTGTGTGGAAAAAACAAAAAACAAACAAACAAAAAGAAAACAAACAAACAAACAAAAAAAACAACCAAACCAAAACAAAAAAAAAAAAACAAAACCAAAAATGAACAAAAACCCCAAACAACCAGACCTGGAAGATCCTATATGTTTAAGAAGAGGCTTACAACTAATTTCCCCCAAGACCACCTGAATTTCTGCTTGTTTCTATTTCCTTTCCTGGGCTCCATGGCTTCACATTTCAGTGGATCAACAGATCCACTAAGCAGCCATACAGAGGCGGGAGTAGAGCAGGACAGTGGTGCAGTCAGGGTGTGTGTGCATGGGGCTACACACTCACCAGGGCAGAGCCCTGCGCGTGCTCCTTCCTGCTCACATGCCTCCAGATGTGCCAGCAACATGCAGTGTGCTGAGGTAGCACCCTGGAGACACCTCGGAGGCTGCAGAAAGAGTCTCTCATCTTAATGCTTCCTTAAGTCTTTAGTCTTCCGTTCTTTGATTCCAAAGGTGACTTTGGCCTTATCCATGAAGACAAGAAGGAAGGATCATCCTTTCACGCTTCTTTGATCATTCCTTTGCAGCTCATGGGAAAGTGTGGCTCCATAAGGCATCAGTCTCAGATGGGGTTTTCCCAGCAGCTGGATAGTTCATGCAAAACCAGGAGGAGCATTTCTACAGTTTTCACAATATTGCAAGCAGAGCACCAGGGAATGCTCACCCTGTTTCTCACTGCTCTCATATTTTGTCTAACGTGAAAGGGAGGACAAAACATTAATTTTATCCTCTTGCACCAGAAGGAGGTAACAGCCCAGAGAGCAGAGGTTCAAATTCTGCTAAATTACATTGTCTCTGGAGAAGAATCTGCTTCATCGTCTAATACCACATGAAGGGGATTTTCCTATTCAATTATTAGATATTCCAGCCTCTTGTAAACACTAGGTGCTGCTCAGCACAGCAAACAAGCTCAAGTAGCATGGTGAAGGACATCACCTACAAGGCCCTTCAGACATGCAAAACACAAATCTTGGAAGACTGCTTAAAGAAGCTAATTTGAAGATAATGTTTACAAAGATAAAATTAACTCTTATCATGCAAATAGATTTACAACTTCCAGACTGAGTGAACTGTCAGCAAAGCTTACTCTTGAGGGAAGCAAGTGGCAACACTGTACTTCAATGTGTATTCGCCACTTTATAGAAAAATGTTGCTTTAATGATCACAGGAAATGCCTGTACTGTTAACTGTTGAGGAGTCACTAATCTCTATGTTTCATTTGGAGGATTTCCATTGTAATGCCTGCCTAAACTTGGATTATCATTGCTGTTAAACTCTCAGAGAGCAAACAACAGGGAAGTGAAATTCTGATTAGCATATATTACGTTTTTCTCTCTGAGTAATATTAATAAACAAGAAACTTCAGAGCTACTTTCATCCAAAATCCTGTGGCATCACGATCCTGAAGACTAGGTGGGCTTAAAAAACAACATAGAGTTTCTCTTTGTTAGACTGTCCTGATATTGGTGTGCAAGTGTTGAAGATAGATAGGTCTCAACGAGGTAGGTAAATCTCATAATTTTACCTTGCCCAACACCATGGTACTTTCCTATCACAGTTCTGCTGAGTTTGTTAATGAACTGCTTGCACTTTGAAATAATCTCTTTGGTCCCAGGAAGAGAGAAAGGAAACACTCTGGGCAAAGATTCTCTAGATCATTTTTAGTGGCTCTGGGAGAACATTATTTTAATGAAAATAATTTAGAACATTTAAAAGAAAAAAAAATTCACTTAGTGACTTAGCAGAAATTTGGCTTGTCTACCTGCTGAACAACATCTGCCAGACATCACATAGGATTAAATTAATTTTACTGTTTAACCATTGCTAACTTCCTCCAGCACCCTGAGAACTAGCAGCAAGAGGAGAAAGGTGTAGAGGGGAAAGGACTGGTTTATCTCATAAAGCAACTCTCAGTATAAGCATGCTCAGAAAACAAAAATCTATTGTACTGAGTAGCATATCCTGACCTCTTTTAAAGATTCAGGCATACAGCTATTGAAAGGTCTGTCTGAATTCTGAATGTATAATCCCTGCAGCACAAGTACTCTTAAACACATCTTTGATTAGCTGAAAATGCAATTATTTTTATAATAATACTTTGCAGACAGCTTGTAAGAATATCAATGACTTTTTTTTTTTTCTCCCTCCCCTCCCAGTTTTAAAATCAGT
Organism: Tyto alba; assembly: GCF_018691265.1. Taxonomy (NCBI): domain Eukaryota; kingdom Metazoa; phylum Chordata; class Aves; order Strigiformes; family Tytonidae; genus Tyto; species Tyto alba. Next base: position 12,997,638 of record NW_024881261.1, read on the forward strand.
TTCTGTTAGAGGAGCAGAAGATTTACTGGAGAAATAAGTGCTTCACTTGCATTTAAACCATGTAAAAGACAGATTGGCTGTGTTTTTAGACACTTACATCAAAGTAATTACAGCACTATATAAAGTATTGGATTCATTAAGAGGCTCTAAAACAATTTTTATATACTATTAAGTAAAAGGAAAAAAAAAAAAAAAAGAATGCGAAACTACAAATTAAACCTTATGACTTGCCTTCTTTGTCAAGCAAACTCCTCCCAGCTTTTGTCTAAGGAACAAAGATCCCTGTTAAAGGGCAACATGAGTGGCATGATAGAAGAATAGACAAAAAGTTGGACTGGGACTCAGGAGGTTTCTATGCAGTGTCCTTCTTGCCAGAGGTTTCCTATGTACAGTGGGGCAGTTAGTCTACATATATATGCAATTAATCTTGTATCAACACAACAAAGGTAGGCATTTCTTTCTACCCGGCCCCTTCAAACTGCAGCCTCTTTGGGGAGGTCAGGGTCTCATTCCAGTAATATATTTAGTGCTTACAGCAGCAGGATATTGGCTTTGCTTCGCTACCAAGATGACAAGACTCTGCTATTTGAAGATACAAACAGCATGAGAAAAGGTACTTCAGAGGGTTCAAAATAGTCACAGCATAAAGCAGAAGTTAGTATAAAAGATGATTATCAAAGTAAATATTCAGGTAATTAAATCTGTAATAAAGAACACTGTGTGAAGAGTTTCTCAGGTGTTCATATGTGACAGCATACTTTGAACTAGATGGGGTAACATAGCTGGAAATGTTGTGGAAGCAACTACAGCTGTGGGGTTGATGTTTTCTAATGCCTGAATGAATACATCTGTCTGAGGTGGTTACAAGAACCACAGGCTTATTCAGAAAATTCAGGCACAATTTCTAAAGTTAAAAACAGTTTTCTGTGAACAAAATTGATGCAAAAGAAGTAGCCTCTGTCTTCCCTTGCTTATAACCTTCAACCTGTGGCTTGACAATTGGAAAAGTAAAAGAAACTTCCAGGAACCAGCATGTCTTGAATACTTTATTTTGTCTACTTTACACATTAATTTCCCAAGTGTTTTCTGATTCTTATTTGGTTAACACATTAGGATATCTAATTCTTATTTGCTACACAAATCGTTCATTTGCAATCAAATTTCCATCAGTATTTGCTATCTTATTATCATGGTTAACATCACTTTGCACTTTGGTATTAACTAGAGAGACATTCTAAAAAACAACTCAGTATTGTAAGTTGAGAATACTGTGACTGTGTTTTTCTAACAAAGAAAATTGCTGTAATGTCGCTGGGTCATTCCAGTTATCGAATCCCAGCATCCCAAAGGTTTATCAAGCAACCATCTCAGTTTCACTGCTTACATTTCTGTGAAGCTAATTAAACCTCAGTAGGACAAAGCCGAAACTGCATCAACTGGACTAAAAGTCATCTTCACCTCAAGCTCAAAGCCACATCCATCCCACAGAGAATGGCGTGGATCTAACTGGAGTCCACCCATGTTTCTGGGATGCCAGAAGGAAAACAGCCCCTGGATGTGTTTAGTTTTGCTCCTGCCTATGAATGTGTAAATTGATCTGTTAGACAGTCAAAAAAAGTGAAAATCCTCAGTGATGTAGAAAGATGAGAAAGGCTGATTAGGCCACAAGAAAGACAGCTCTTCTGATACTTTTGACTGTGACCAAAAGTGAGATGCAAGATCCCTGGGTAAAGCTTTTATGGCATGTCTGTCAATTTATCAGAATTCCCATCTGCATCAGCAGACTTGGACACATGGAGATCTCAGACAGTGGTGGAGACCTCTGTACCACCCATCTCTGCAGACTACCTTGCACTGCCCGCAGGCACAGCTGAATAGGACCTTCACAAACCAGAACCATGTATCTTAATATTGGCTCATTGTGATCATCTAAAACCCTTTATGACCTTTCTTTTCCCTGTCATCTCTTCACGACAGACTACCTCATGTCAGCTGCTCTACAATTCAGGAGAGTATACGTGCTGTAGCACCACAAGAATGTAAGTGTGTTTCTTTCCAGCGGTCAACTTTTATGTAAGTAGTACTCAGTGTAATTCACATCAGGGCAGTCCTTCTCCGAGGCCTGAAGATTCAAGTTTACATGTATGAATCTCAGCTGATACTATTAAGACTTTTCTGTCTTGTCTCTGAGATCAATCCTGTGAGAAGCAGAACTTCTACTCCCAGCTTATGAAAGAAGTTTAAGAGTTGTCTCTTATTAACAGTACAACCTGAAATAATTCCTGAAGCAATATTATAGCTGTACTCTTTACTCATTACTGTCTTTTTTACCCCACTGTAAGGCAGTTTCACTTTTCTCAATACTCACAGAACCTCAGATTTTGCTTTTTTGTACATTTACCTGAACATTCCCAGATAATTTTACTGTTGGTTAGATTTATTACTGTTATGGCATCTGAGTAACTTATTCCTTTTCATGCTACTTCTGTGATGTGTGAAGTTTTCACCTCCCCTCCTCTTTCTATATGCCCAACTACAAACTAAGGAGACTATGTTGTAGCTGGAGGAACGCAATGGAGAATCGGTTGGGTAAGAATGAAAAGCTCAGTTATAGGAGGAGACAGCAAAGCTATTGAACCACAGATGAGTTTGTGTAACGCCCATTTTCAAAAGTCTCTGACAAAAATTAGTTTGAGATCTCTGTGAAGACAGAGTTACTAATTCTGGATTTACTAAGAATATGGTCTGTCTGACTTAAAGTCGTCTAAAGAATCAGTGTCACCAATACCCAAAAGACAAGAAAGTTAAGAACCAACCTCATCAAACTTGGCTTTTAATTTTATCCCTGGGCTTATGTTAGATAATTCAAAATTATACAGATGGGATTCCTACCCAAAGAAATGTGTTTTTGAGTCCTGAAAAAATGGCTGTTGAAGAAAATATTTGAGAAGGGTGTGATTCTACATACATTGAACGGGATTTTTCCTGCAGCTATTAAATTTACAGCCAAGAGTTACTGAGAATATGGCAGTCAGTGGAAAGATTTACAGTAAATTATCTGTATTTCAAATTAGGGACTTCTAGATACTTAATAGTAATTGTAGAACTGTTATCTCTTGATAAAATGCACATTAATCTTGCTCTTTCCCACTTTAAGAAGGATCGTTCCCTGGTTATTATTCAGCTTTGTGTTCCAGCAATTTTCAATCCTATCTTCTCTTCTACTCTTAATTTCTGCTGACACCAGAAGAGAGGTTGCCTGTCAGCTGGGTGTTGCTCTCTGCTATCTTTTTCTGGCATTAGGATAGTTCCCATAACCTGGGACTGCCAAGTGTTTTTGGAGCCTGCCATATTCCCAGGCTTTCACAGTGTCCGAAGTGGTTGAAAGGGGACTAAGAAATCCAGAGTCTGACTCTGACCTTCTCCAGGGGTAACATGATTTTCCTCCATGCCAACCAACCCTGAAAGGCTCCCCTGGTGATCTGTCTAGCACTTGTCCGGGGAGCCTGGGGGTGGACAGAGGAACAAGAGCCACAGTGGAGCTGGAGACAGATGGAGAAGGGCCCTTCTTTTCTTGAATATTAGTTTTCCTTCTCTGCTCAAAAAGTGGGTGTTGTGCATGCTAATATCCCTATATACTTACTAATTAGTGTCCTATTCACCTTAAACTACAGAGCTCACAGCTGCCCACTGCAGCTTGTGTTATCTTGAGTACAAGTCTGATGAACTCTGGAGACATTTTCATCTGTTAAATATAGAAAATCTGAACAGCTTCCCAGACCAGGCAGTGCAGCACAGAATCATATGCTTGTCAAGGCCATGTCTGCACTCCTGATTTCAAACTAATAGAGCTGCAAAGTTAGTGAAATTGCGCAACACTGGCTGGCTCAGTCCCAGGCTAATTTCCCAGACAAACATCCATGTGACAGAAATTAGCTGCTATATTGGGCTCTAACTACTACTTTCACCGGTTTGAAGACCAAGAGTGTGCCATAAACACTATGCCAAAAGTCTGACAATTAGACTTTGGTACAGTTAATGTCTTCATTTCCGTACTTATGATGCTTCTACTGTAAATACTTCAGATGGCAGTGGATTTCTTCAGCACTAAGAGGAATTAAGGAACAAGCCAAATACTTCCAGGGATATTAAATGCAATGGAATTACTACTGGCCATTTACACCAGATTTTAGAAGATCAAGCTGAATATACATTTTCCAGGTATTTACTCAGTATCTAACTTGTATCTAACCATTATATCATGTAATCACAGAATAGTGGGTTGGAAGGGACCTGAAGGATCATCTGGTCCAACCTGTATTGGCAAAAGCATGGTCTAGACAAGATGACCCAGCACCCAGTTAATAATATGTTTGTTAACATGCAATTACACAGTTGCACTGAGGAATTGGTAGAGCCACCCTGTACTCTGACTTTCCAGAAGAAAATAAAGGGGAAGCCACGAACAGATTCTGTGCTAATGTACTACTGAAAATATTATGAGATTAAACACATACTTTGCAATTACAAATAGTGGTAAATGATCAGCATATTTAGTCAAAGCACTGTTTTGACTTCAGCTGCTTTAAAGAAAAAAAATATCTACTTATTATAGGAAAGATTTGTATGAGGATAATTAACTATCCTGATCGTTAACCTTAATGCATAACCCTATTTAGAAGGCAACAGGCAAAGGAACAAGATTTTTGATAGCTTGCTTCTTCTGTATCCTCCTTTGTATCTATCTGTTGCTTTGACTTAACTTTCAGGCTTCTGGCTTCAGCAAAGTAGGCTAGCCTCTCTCTGAAATGAGAATGCTTTGCTTTTCCCCATGAAGGGGGATTTGGATTATTTTGCATACCATCCATTCAGAAATATTACTATGTGCTAATTAGCTCATGTTATGAACAGTTGTTTTGGAGGCTTAAGAGTGTGGGGGAAAGTTTTCTTCAAGAAAAGATTAACTGCTAAATTTATATTAATATCTAAACTATAAATATCAATCAGAGGTTGGTGTGTAATTAGCTGAATTAGAAGAGATGGCACAGGGCAAGGGGAAAATATGTTTCCACAGTGTTTTTTTTTTTTCCTTCCTGGGTAGTTAGAGGGGGAAGTGCCCACTAAAAGATTTTGTTGAATTATTAAAAGTGAAAAAAGTACAGATTCATAGTAATATGGATTAATGGAGAAATCAGAATCAATATTTTATTATGGTTGCTAATGAAATATTTACCAGACTAATTTTCTTACATACTCTAGTGTAATTAAAAAAATACAACCCTTACATTAACACCTAGGTTAACATGCCTTTTCTTATATTCATGTTTATATGAAAGTCAACTAAGCAAATTCATCTGCAATGAGAAGATTCTCATCTATGGCTTATGTTCAAGCCTTTTGTTGCCATGGTACCTTATTTCCACTTTTGGCTAATTTTAGAGAGCATTCTGAGGGGATTGATCCAATGTCCATTGAAATTAATACATAGCAGAGACACTGGAAAGTATGAAAATCAATGCAAAGACTTTCATTAACTTCACAGTATTTTGGCCTGAACTCATGACTCTTTAATGACAACTATGAAGAATTGGAGTCAGTAACAGATTCTTAAATACAAAGTTGACCATCTTAATATGAAAAAAAATAAAACAACCCAAAATGATAAAGGCTGGTGAAAATAGGATGTTAGAAAACACCAGACTAGAAGCAGTATGTTGAGAGATGCAAGTGAATTCCCAGGCTCAACAATTTGTGAGGCAGCACTCATCTGCACTGACAATTACCAACAAGGGGAAGGGGGAAGGTAAGAATATCTGATGCAATAGAAAGTGTCTTCTGTCCTGATCAGGTAGTTTAAGAAGCAAAAATGACACACAAACCTTTTTATCACACTGTACTCACACATGTATTTTCTGTGGATCACATATTTTAAACAGTTACAAAAATATTTTCAAGATATTAGCTAAACAAAAATAATTCAAGAACATGCATGTTCTTCTGCTTGTATAAACGGTTCCCATGAGTGAAATAAAACTAGGCTCAGAGGGAGTAAAAATACCCACAACTAATCAACTGGAGACATCTCCAGATATGATTTAGGATCTTTTCTTCCTATAGAAAAAAACATCAAAACACCAGAGGATCTTCCAGAGTTCAAGGAACTGTTTGTCACTAAGCTAAAACTACAAATTCCTCTTTTTTAAAGGGGCATAAAGTTTGATCTTCTGCTTCTACAAGACCACTGTCTCAGCCTTCACAACTCATACAAGTACATGGCAAGATTCAAGTAGGAGTGATTGGGTAATAAGAGTGAAAACTGAAAACATTTCTCTAACAAGTTTTTGGTTTCAAAACTCAACCTAAAAGGGTCTAATGCATCTGTTAGAAACTGCAGTAGAGTGAATCAACCTCAGAGGGGAAAGCAAAAGTGAAATCCCCAAAAAAAAAAAAAAAAAAAAAGAAAACTGCAGAAAAAGTGCAATTTCACCAATTATCTCTGTCTCCAAGAGCTGTGCTTGTGACATGGAAGTTATTTAAGATACCCACCTGCAGCCATTTGCATGTAGGTACATCAGTCATGGAAGCAGTATCCAACCTGTGACTCAGAATGTCATGATCCCTATTGCTTATTTGAACTCCCACAGTGATATTTCATGGATACAGGCCTGCACCATTCAGGACTACCATTTTGATCTCTTTCTTTCATTCAAGATTTCAGTCACATACATATCTCAAACCCGCTCTACACAGTACCAGGAACCATAAAAAGTATAGAGTAATTATGTTAGAGCTCCTCTTTCAGAAAACAATATCACTAGAGGAAAATGTCTCCTACACTACATGCCCAAACACATGATTAATATGTTTGCCTCACAAGAATTTAAGAGCCCTTAGGTATAGGGAAACACCTATCTACAAAGCTGATGATATATTCTAGTGCAGGCAACACTCAGTCTACTAATGTTTTGAACTCATTAGAAAACACAGACTCCCCTAGCATCAAAGTACCTCCTCTCTGCTTCTTCCCTTTCCAACCCTGTTTATCTCCCCCTATTGCCAACAAGAGTTTAGAAGCATATTTGGAAAGAGTACTCTTCATACTGTCATTAAATATTTTCTTTGACAAATTGTTCTTATTCTGGCTTTGCAAACATGCAGGCTGCAAGTGTGATCTCTATATAATTTTGCCATTCATTTAACCAACAAAGGCAAAAGAAGAGCTTCAATTAAAGAAGGCAGGAAGCAGTACTTTGCACACCACATTGTCCCTACTCCTTTTCCCTGCTAATTGCTCATTGGCACTGTTGTGAGTCTTCTCCTTCACAGTTTACACAAAATTCATAAGAAATAAAAAAAATCTTTCTGCCTTAGTTTCACATTACTTTCATTGAGTTTTCTTGTTATTCCCCTCTTGTTATCTTATCCTGAGATCAATAAACTTACCAGTGTTGTGTACCAAATGGACATAACAATACGCTACATTTAGCTTCCATAATGTAAATACTACTTTTATCATAGATTAAAAATCTCTCTCTCTCAAAGATGCACAACCTACCCACATGACATGCTTACTGAAAACATTTCTATATACCAGAGCCAGTCGTTCTGAATGTAACTATGGCTCTTCTCTGATGCAAGTTACTTCCTGCAATATGCCACAGGTAGAAGAGAAATTTGAGGAACATTAAAAAGCAGGTAGAAATTAAAGTGAAGCAGACCTGATTTTCCTGCTCGTGACTGAAAAAACATCAACATCTACCACAGAAATATCTGGTGCAAAATTCACTTCTCAGAATTTATGTTACTGTAAATCTTTTACAAACTAATGAAGCTAAGGGACACTCCCAACACAGCACCAACATCCTTTGACAGGAATTGTTCATAAAGCAAACTGTAAGAGCAGAAATTGGTAAGATCCCCAAACTCCGCCCCCCACCAACACCCCGAGACAGCAATAACAGAAGAGATGCACATACCTTTCCAGATGTGATCACTCCTCAGAAAGGCACCTTCAGGACTGCCCAGCAATGTCCCTGCTCCATACCCTTCAGCACTAAAGGAAGTAGAAGATGAAGCCCCAGGTTTATTTAGGCTGCCAAATTTGTAGGGCTTACTTGTAAAATCCTGGGATCTCACAACAATGAGGGGCTGTCTAGGTTATGAAATGCTACACTCAGTCTACTCACGGTGGACAGGTAGTCAGATACAAGAAAATTTGTATTCAAAGTCTGATTTGCCCACTCCCCCTGTCCTTGGGTCATGCCAACCTGCCTCAGCCAAGACCTGCTCACCTCCCAGCCACCTTCAAGCAAAAAAAATGTGATGAGTTCCTGGCATTTCCCCCCATCAAACCTGGGGCCACACTTACAAAATTGGCATCTGCAGAGACAGCAAAATTGGGGTCTTTTGGACACCCTCAAGATTACCCGTGTAATGAGATGTTAAGTGAGAGCAGAAACCTGCTTAAAGGCTAGCAACAAATTTGTTATAACCACAGAAGCTCTGGCTTTGCTAAGGAGCAACAAGCGCCACCTGTGATAAAAGTACAGCTGGAAGCAACAAAGCATCAACCCAATTTTTGGAAGCTCTTTTGTTTTAAAGCTTTTCCATAACAGTGGAAATGGTGATATATATAAGTCTTCAACTTATATATATCACCATTTTAAATGTAAGCTATATATTTTAATCAAAAGAGTGAAAATTAAATCAAGATTTTATGACAAAGCTTTTGAGATATGAGAACTAGAGATTATTAAATCAAATCTGATGTCTGGGCTCAGGCCAGACATTTGTTATTTTTTCAAAAAGCTAAAATCAGAGAAGACATCAATTTTCATTATTTCTAGCATACATATATTTTTAATACAAATAAAAAAGGAATACATAACTTTTTGCAATTATCACTAAGCTGCATAAAAGCCATTAGTAGCTCCCTGTGTTTAGCTGTAGAGGAAATTAAGAGAGTTCTGTGTATTAAGACATACTCTCCAAAGCTATATTTGAGTTTGATGTTTTTGTGGCTTCACTTCTTTTTTCCACTAGGTGGCAATCTGGAAATATTTCTAAATTCTGGATTCCCTTCCATTGCCTTTTAAAAAGCCAACAAATTAGCAATTTCCCTCAAACCTTCTATTGTTTACAGCCTACTGAAAAAGGCAAGTGAATTACACAGAGCAGTACAGAAAATTAGCATTGTTAAATGTGTCACATATATCACTAATAAAGTTTCATTATTTATACTGTCAACTTGAAAAGCTCTTATTTCCTAATCAATCAACTCACAACTAAATAAACAGTCATACAGGCTTACAACATGAAAGCACAGTATTCCTAAATCAGATCTTCCTGAGATTAAGTGTATACTGGTTGATATTAGGAGGAGAGGAATAACAAAGAATGCTCTCCAATTTACTCACTTTCTCCCTACCTCTCTACGTTGACTGAAGAAAAAATACAGGTATGTATTTTAGGATAGATGCTCTTTCCTGCTTGTTTTGGTTTGTTTTGTTTTTAAATCAGTAAATGCTACACTTAACCCCAAAGGTGATCCTAAAACACAAGTTAGGATAGTCACATTAAATTAATTTGCAAAAGCTGGAGATGCATTTAAAATTAAGCCATCTCTATTTGGGGATTTGGGATGAAGAAGAGAATAAGAGATTCAGACCATCACTTGAAGAGCTTTGTACCATCAAATCCAGATGTAGTCTCACAGACACCCCTTCTGATGTTCACTAAAGCTGGAGATCAGTTCTAGTAAACAGATGTCCTTGTCAGAGAAAATAAATAAACAAAAAAACCCATTAAATATGGTACTATCTGGTATTTGGAAATGAACTGCAAACAGTTCTCTTTTGTTTGCTGGGTTGCTGCAGGGATGGGCTGATGTGGCACTGGATCCAGGAGTGGAGACATACTGATAAATAAAGGGAAAGTAACACGTCTCCTTGGCTGTGAAGGACCCAGGAATCAGGGCATTTGGTATGTGCCAGAGGACCAGCTGCTGCTCCTTCTGCTCAGTCAAAAGTCAACCTGTCCTATGTAGCTTTGTTTGAATTTTGACTTATAAGAGATATGAAACAAGACATGCCTAGAAGAAAATGCAAAATGCCACAACCTCTTATCTTCCTGGTTTTCCCTCCTGATCCCAGAATATTTTGCAGATTTTTTTTTAAAAATTCAGGTTATATGTTTGCCTCCAGAAGAGGCAAACCACAGCCGCAGCTGCCAGCTAGGAACTGTTCTGCTCTTACTTCTTCCTGCTCATTTGTGACAACGTTAGGTGACTATCAGAAAGTTTGTAAATCAAAGGCTTAGCACAGAAGTCTGTAAATAGCAGTAGAGGTTGGCTGGATGACACAGGCAGGGTTTGTGTGCTCACAAAAGGAAGATGTCCTGCAGAAGTAGCCACAATCTCTGTTACTGAGATTTGGGCATCCTCTATGAATTTACCTTCTGACACACTGAGCCACAGAAACTCTCCTTGAACGTGGAGGAATCCTGGGACACTGAACTGGCTTCTTACTTGGAAAGCAGGATCAAAATTTCGCAATCAATAAAGTCAAATTTAGCTCAAAATTCAAATGCATTTTGGAGACAGAAAGTGTAGGGTGGCCCTTGTTGATCCAAGTATGTTCAAAAGTGCATGAAAACAGACTTACAGTCTCCTGCAGATCAGGAATTAAGAGGCTTTACTCAAGAAAGGAGATGTGCTGGCTGGCTTACAGTCCTGAATGGAGTCACTGACAACATGAGGGGTCACACACATCACTCCACTTTGTTATGATAGAAAATCTTCACCTTCATGTAGACAGTGTTAACTCCTCACAGCACTGATAGTTTAGGTGGAATTTCTATGTTCCTAACAGAAACACAGGACCCAAGACCAAATGTAAGCATTCCAGTCCCTAGGGTATTTTTCACTACCCATATTGCTGACTGTTATTCAACACACTGTTCAAGTTCATTACCTCAGCTGTTTAAAAAATGTAATCTGGGTTAGATTTGCTGGTGAAGAGCTCTTCCTTGCCTCTACTTGTTCTTAGTGATGAACTTCATGGATCTACAGACAAAGATTGACTTTTCCCCCTTCCGAAAGCCTCTGCAGCCACAGGGATGGTGGGCAAGCGACTCTCAACACAGGCTCCACATTTGGCCATGCGCAAACATAGTCCTGAATGCCTTCAATATCAGAGGCAGATTTCATCAAGCAAGAGAAGCTTTGGTCACTTGAATCAGAGAAAGGCAGAGAATTTGGTTGGTTGTCTATACAGTGATATGGCTAAATCAATAACCTGTGGAATGAGAGATTTAGGGTGGATGAAGGGTGCATTATCTTATATACTTGTATTGAAAAGTGCTGGCAACACACTGCAGTTTTGAGCAAATAAATGAATTTACTAGGTGGTAGAGAGATACTGCTGATAAAACAGAAAAAAAATACTATACTCAGGAGGTGATTTCAGTCCGAGTACTAATATTTTATACAAGAGAATATTGAATTTAAGGAGAGGCTTATTCATTCATTTGGCTTTTTAGCTTTCCAAAGTGCTTTTATCGACTGATTTTGTTTGTGGCAGCTAATATTATTGTCACTGTAACAATATTTTTTCCTTATTTAGCTGTCCTGATGCCGTTTGCTATCTGAAGTCATTTACCTTTCATTTTTTAAAATAAAGTTGCTTTTTAAAAACTCAGAGATGATTCACATGGTTTGAGAGCCTGCATTTGCTTAGATAAAACTGAACTGTTAAAACTTCAAGAACTGTTGCATTAGCTGAGACCCAAGGTCCATGTCCATTTTCTGTGAATTTAACTGCAGCAACATTAATTGACAAGACATCTCCAGAAAGCAAATAGGAGATATGCCCTCTTCCTTACATGCCAACCTTCCCTCCAAACCTTACACTATTTTTTGTCTTCATGACAACATTCATCTGCTAGGAGAAAACATACATGTGAAATGAATTTCAGTTTGAGATCTGGTTTGATATGACTTCAATACAGCAAGTCTAGGCACTCTTAATCACCTAGTCACAGAGATGTCCATAGTGGACACACAGTAAAAGATACCACAGCAACACAACCTTTCTGCAAGTTAAATCCCATTTCTTTTAGCATTAAACTTCCTCTAAAGCTGCAGACAGCTTTCTGAGTCAGAGTCCTGCCATTCTAGCAGACTAGAGGAGCAAATACATTGTGAACTTGAACTAAATTTGCTGAGGGCAAGGTTGCTAAAACAGCCATCAGCTCTGAGGCTCCAACCTTTGGGTGAGAGGCGAGATGGAATTGCTTCTTCAGAACCCAGATGAATTCAGTGTGAAAATAAACCAAAAATTTCTCCCAGATCTATGAAAAAATCAGATTTCTGTCTCTGGATGAGCAGAATTCATGCTTTTCATCCTTCCTGGCAAAAGCCAAGCAGACCACCACCAGACCTGGGGAACTTCAGGCAAGATTCTGCTCATGGGCATGAATGTTTATTTCACTGAATGCACAGTGACTTACCACTTTCCAGTGGGGTGCTGTACTTGGACTTTCAGTGAGAACAGAGAAACAATCCATTTGATGACCTCGTTTGCCAACTTGATCATAAAGACTCAAGCAGGCTTCAGAGGTCCTTGGGGCAGCAAAAGTGGCAGCTACACCCCAGTTATTCAGTGTGACTCAGTTCTTGGAAAGACTGCATCCCAGATAGTCAAAGAGATGGAGAGGAGCAAAAATCAACAAGGGAGAAGCACTACTGCAATGTTTTACCACCTTAACACAGTTCATCAATTTTATGGTACAGAGAGTAGGCAGCATTTGCATGTCAAAATATAGGGCCCTAAGCCACCGTGTCCATGGCGTAAACTTTCTGAGCACTGGAATGACATTCTCCGCTGACATATATGGAGTCCAAGCCCCAGCTGTTATAGATGTACTTTCATACCATGTGTCATATTGATACATATTGATACCTTGATACTGCACAGGGTAATTGCCTTTAATTATTCACTTGCTTCCCACCTGCATCAGACCATACAGACTTAGGACCCATGACTTTGGAGAGCCTCTCTTCTTGCTGATTAAGAAAATGGATGTGCCACCCATTAACTCCGCTCTTCTCTGTCTATCTCAATGGCAACCCAAGGGTATCTGAGCATTTCCTATCATTCTTAAATTCTTTCAGGAGACTGTACAACTCTCCGTATTTGTGAGGCTTAGAAAATGTATTAAATTATCTTTTTTTGTTTGTTTGTTTAACATGAAAATATCTTGCTCCCTCTATATTGTTTCCCTAATGCTTTCAGAAACAACCTTCCCTCTGCTTAAAGCTATACCAGCTTTAGCTCTAACATCAATAAGACGTAAGGATATTCATGGAGAGCTGTTTGTGATGTTCATCAGTCCCTCTCCCCCAGTCCCATCTGTCATCTGCAAGAGAAATGGTTTAGCTTATTGCATATTCCCTAAGTGGCCAGATGTGACATGGGCACAATGTCATATAAATGTTTTGAGAATGGGAATGGACAAGACAGTCTCAGATTCACTACCAATCATTCCATGATGGCTTTAGCAGTGTTGATTGCCCAGGAGAAAAGACTACCTCTCTTTTTTCAAGCCAATTTGCATGCAGTGAAACAAGCTAGTGCTCATTGTCTGGACAATTGAAAAGCAGCTGTGATGCTGGTGGTGTCCCTCTTTGTGCTGGTTAGATTGTTCAAGATATTTTGGTGAAGGATATAACGGATAGAGACTGGTTGCTCTGGGATGGTATCATGGGAACCTGCTAACAGAATGACTGATCTGCCTGATGGAGCTGGGGTTGGCTGCTAATTCAGTGATGTAGTAGAACTAATGATAGATGCTGATGCAGTCTGATTTTTTAAAGTATTGTTTTTCCTGGTGATTAATGGTTCTGTCTACTAGTTAAAATTAACAGCCACCTTAGCAGGAAGTTTTAACCAAATTGGCAATTCTACACTGAGTTGCTCAACTCTGAGCACTGAAAAGATCAAAAGAAGAGGCAGAATTCTGAATGAAGTGGACATCAAAGAAGAACTAGGGATGAGCTTTCATTTAAATCACAATATTCCCAACACTCTGGGTGCTTAGTCCAAGGTCTGTTATTTCTAAGTGCTGTAAACCCAGCTGCAAAGTTTGAGCCTGGGATTTGGGCTGCCCCACATCTCCTGCATGTGTATCTATATAATTTTGGTTTGGACTTGTCTGAAACAGAGGGGGAAAATACTAGAAAATCTTATGGCAGGCAGATAAATACCTCAGCATGTGCTTAGGGGAAAGAAAAAGCTCTCTGATTATAGTGGTTATGGACTAAATTCACAATATCTTAACGTAATTTCTGCATTACCCCAAAATTTCTGGTCTTACCTTGGACATATTATTCATCCTGCTTAGATAAGTTGCTACAAGTTAAAAACAGAAACTTCCATTACTGCTTATATAACAAAAAATATTCAGATTTCCTCCTGACAAAAGTGTTTTAGAAACAATTCTGTTTATTTTTAAAGCAGCATTTAAAAAAAATGTAATGCCTTAATTTTACAATTTCAAAAACTTTTTTTCATGTTATATAAAACAACCTCTCTGTGTAAAATGTTTAGATGATTATACATGTTTATATTTCTGTGCATGTGCACATAAAATTGTCAAAACAAATCCAATATCTCCATTTTATCAAAATGAATCCTTTTCAGATTTTAATGGGTGAAAGTTTGATTTCACAAGACGCTTTCTCCTAAAATCTCTATTCACTCTAGATCAAAATATTTTAAAAGCACAAGTCTTCCTTTCTATCAGAAAATCCATTCCTCACTTTCCACTAGCAACAGCTGTATTTGCTAGGGAAACATATTATCTTGAAAACATGACCTTCTCTTGCCTCACTGAGGTGTGCAATGCCAACAAGAGTAACAGAGCCAGCGTATATGCACTTTCTTTTCTTGTAAATAATAAGAGTAGCCCAAATCTTCTTAAGAATCCAATATTTCTAGATAAGTGGCAGCAATTTACTTACCTAGCCTGATAACTGACATCACCATCCCTGAAAAACAACAACAACAACAAGCATTCCAATGGATTATTTCACAAAACAAGAATTGTCAGCACACCTTCAGGGCCTTCAATGCAACACTTACATTTAAATTAATACTGGAGGAAAAGCAATGCCTAAGCTAATAAATACCAGACGGATTTTCTCTGTTAGTGCATTGACAATAGGTAATTGCAGATGCATTGGCAGTGGACAGCCATGCACAAGACTCTGTGAGGCAGGAAGAGTCCTGCTGGCTTGTGGATTCCCACACTGTTATTAGCCAAGGAAGAGAGCCACAAGTAGGCCCAGAAAAAAACACCAACAAACATAATGCTAATAATGAAGAAGGATAGCAAGCTACAGTAGCACCTGAAAGGTATCTGTGGAAGTGAAACAAAATAGGCAGCCTAATGTTTTAACATTTCAGTGAGAAAAAGAACTAATGAGGAACATATATTTCCACAATGAACTTACATTCACAAAATATAAAGACAGTTCATAGATTAACAAAAATCTAAGAAGTCAGAAGATTGTCGTTTGCTTTGATGTTAGCACTACCCAGCAAATTTGAAGATCCAGAGATATCCATGCGCCCTGCTCCCACCGATATCAGTGGACTTGCCTCTTTAAACAAGAAAGTTAGATATCAAATTCTCTCTGTAGATCTGAGCCTCATGCTCTCCCACAGTATGTGCTGTGTAAAAAGAAGATTGAATCTATCCGACTTTAGGAACTTAACTGAGCAGGTTAATCAAAGCTGCCTTTAGTCTCTGGGGATAGAGGCACCTCCAGCAGTCAGGGAGTTCAGCAAACAGCTCAGGCTCATACTCTGAAATACGTTTCTGGAGTTGTCTCTCAGTCTGTGGAGGAAAATTGCATTTTCACCAGATGACCAAAGCTGGGGTATCTGAATTCCTCCTCCTTCAAAGAGATTTTGTTGTTGTTGTCTTTCATAAGAAGACACAGAGGGCATGTCCAGTCACTGCCATAAGGTTGCATAAATCCTGCAGTTTTTTTCTTTTCCATTGAATATCTATTTTTTCAGAGACGGAGAGCATTTGTAGTAGAATTAGTCTGGAATAACCAAGTGTAATATATGTGACATAGTGGGAAGTAAAACCTGATGCTGATACAAAGCTGGCAAGAAAAATCACTAGTGTGTTTCTACTGAGCTGTATTCCTTTTCAAAATACTTTTCCTATCCTGGATCTGAGAGAAACCTTTCCAGACAAAAGTTCTCAAAACATATCCAGATTCATTAATAGCTTTAATCAATCAACATTTTCTTACTGCATTTTCTTCTGAAAACCTCCTGCCTAGTTACAGGAGCTCTAAGGCTCACTAATGTAGTA
This sequence comes from Tyto alba, assembly GCF_018691265.1. Taxonomy (NCBI): domain Eukaryota; kingdom Metazoa; phylum Chordata; class Aves; order Strigiformes; family Tytonidae; genus Tyto; species Tyto alba. Next base: position 13,014,027 of record NW_024881261.1, read on the forward strand.
TAGAGCACTGCATTTTCTGTGGATCAGTTACCCATTTATAGTTCACTTAACTACAAAATCAGTCCTTAGGCTTTGCATTTGCAATCAGTAAAGGTTTTTGTTTACTATCTGTCAACACACAAGGGACAACAATAGTTGTAGTTTACAAACTGGTAACCATTAATCTGTTAGGGAAATCCGACAACTGATATTTTTATTCCAGTAATTCATGAACTCTATTATGTATATCCCTAAACAGAGAAGGAGAAATTTGATTTGAATGGAATCCCAGAGAAAACCAGATACATATGGAAAATAGGTTTGTCCCTATATCAAGAGCCTGTTCTTTGGAGACCATGTGGAGGAAAATAGACAGTGATATAAATATCCTGTTAGTTTTTTAAATGGATGAACAAGACAGCAAACCTCTTGGAGATAAGCTACTGTTTAGGTACTCATAAAACATTTGTCTCTTATTTTGTGCTACTAAATATAGTAACTGTTTAGATAGTCATTGCATTAAGATGAAATGAATGCCTTCTTTATTTTTACCTTAAATTGCCTGGTACTAAAAATAATTTGGAGATGGCAAATTGCATGCACCTTATTCCTATCAAATGTGGAATCAGTAAACATAAATCTCCCTAAACCAGGATCAAATACACCCAACAGTAGACAGGCAGACTCCCAGGACACTCACTGTCCTGACTGGGGACAAACACCCTGTTTGGCCAGCTGAGATGAAGGCAGTCTCACAGAAGGAATATATTAAGCAGATTACCTTGGCACACAGCGGGCTAGGAGAAGAGTGCCTGAAACACAGGATTAACTTCATAGTTGTAACAGTTTAAAAACAAAGTAGTTTTAAATGTTAGGAACAATCTTGAAGGGCTCAGACTATGGCTGCCTCAGTGCATCACACTGATCCTCAAAACTATAGTCCACAGCAAACATTTCCTCTGATCTGGCTGTAAAATCACCTTGCCACATAAATTTCCACTTAGTGTCATTTCACTGTCACTGAAAATTGGGAATCTCCATTTCCATTCCCACTTAGGAACTAACTAAACTATAAGCAGTGAAGTGGCCTGAGCTTTCCAGTGGTCCATACTGATTTTTAAGGACCTTCCTTTTGAGGCCCTCAGCCTTAAGTTGTCTGAATTTGTGTTTTCATATGCTGAGGTGTTTTAAGGTGTACATAAAAAATCATCTGATAATGGAGGTACTTAGACATTCAAACAAAGTAATTGCTGAAGCAATTTCTCCACTTTCCCTTCCCCCACCTCCCTAACCCCGCAAATATTTTGCTCTTACCAAGAATGGTAGGAGTACAGAATTGTATTTCTACCTCAAAAGAATGCTGTGAATTCACCGTATCTCCAGAGGAATTCTCCAGAGAAAGATGCCCTGGCACAGTCTGCCTGTTGATGGCCATTCGTCCCAGTTGGGTTGTACTTGTAAATTCATCTCCTTGTACACCTTATTGTACAGTAACCCACATCTGGAGACACTTATTTTTATAGCATGCACAACACACACTGCATATCACCAAATTATTAAGCTAATGCTGAGTCTGATATAATTACCCATCTCTTCAGGGCCAACTCCATGACTTGGACAGAGGTGAGAGAAAACCAATTTTAAAAAACTCAACAAATTTAGTAAACTTTCTCCTGAATCCCTTGGGATCCAGGTGAGGAGTTAAAAAAAAAAAAAAAAACAAAAACAACAACAAAAAAACTCCAAAAAACCCCAAACAAACAAAAAACAAACCACCCACCTGTTAGTAGCTCAAAACTGCACATTTCTTTCATTGGTGCCTTTGGGTGTTATAACAACACCACAAAAAAAAAAAAAAAAAAAAAGTAAATTTGTAATTAAAAGCATTCATTAAGATTTAATGCAACAATTATTCCTCTGAATTTGCTTTGATTGCAGAGAGCAAGTTCATTCAGCACTGCCTCAGGCTTTCATCTGTTAAAGATCACTAAGGTCCCAAAATGACCAGGGTGGGGAAATGAGTTAGTCTGTTGGAAAACATTATGAAAAGCAGTAATGCTACGGCAGGCCATAGGTATTACACTAGAGGCAGGGGGAAGAGTAAATGCAAAAGCTGAAGTGTACAACTGCTTGCTTATTCTTAAAATTGGCCTGTTCTCAGATCCCAGAAGCTCTCAGCCTGCATATTCTAGAAAAAGTGGACTTGAGCTCACTGAGAGAAATTTGTAAGCCAAATTAATATAAGGAGGATCCAGGAACAGAAAAAGCTTTGTGTTGGAAACAGCTGAACCTTGAACTTTTATCCACAGGAAAATGAGTTACTGGTTTTACAGTTTGACTCCAGATTAGATGAGCCCCTGCAGGGTGGAATGAGGGCCATGTGGAAGATAAGACCAGGCTCCCTTTTCTGAACAGCACCAAGGTATTCAGACGAGTGCCACCTTCTTGCAAAGAAAAAAAAAACCCAAAATTGTTTGCTGAGTTCAATCTATTACAAATGTGCTTATTATGGCCATTTCATTTTGCCTTTTTAATATTTTAATTTACTTATGTACTGAGAGAATTAATTTTACACAAAATAATTATGAATTGATACAAATTACTCCTCATAAATATGAATGATGTTCTGTATTCTGAACTGGAGACACTGAGAGATAAAAATGCATTCAATAGATGTGAATTTTTATTTCTTTTAACTTCAGAAGTTTTGCATGTTGTGCCTATTGCTTGTTCTTGGTGAAATCTATATGTTACATGAGATTATTTGTCACAACTTTGGTTCTAAGAGTGGTTTTCCCAGTGAAAGAGCCTTGTGGTCTGTTTGTATTCCTAAGCCTTGTTTCAGCTGAGTGATGAGAAGGGCTCTTCCCCCAATGGTGAATTTGCTTAACCATAGCTATGTAACCTCTGAAAGGAAATACATGCCATAATATAGTCAAACCTTTAATTCCCTTACAGACAAACTGTCCATGAACAAGGTGGTACTTTGTCTTGTCTTTATCTATGGAGCAAAGCTGCCTCTGATCCTACCCGCCATAGGTAAGTAGAAATTATCTGATCTTCTGCGAACTTGGCAGCGATCTGATGCAGCTCTCAAGAATTGACTTACATAGTTTCTGGATTTTCTTTCTTCCCCCCTTTTTTTTTTTTTTCAAAATGGAAGGAATATCATCTCCAGGCTAAATGGCCTGAAATAACTGTCTTCTGAACTTCACAGAGATGGTCTTCAAAGATCTTCAGCTCCACTGAAATACCATGGGAATTACAAAGGGCCAAACAAGTATAAAACTGTTTAAGCTGACCAATCTAACTTCAAAATCAACTGGGAGATTTGTTGAGAGCAAGAGAATGGTGCAGAAAAGCAAAGAGAGATGTAGGATGATTTTTCTTTAGTTAGAACAACCTAGATCAGTTTCAAACACATACTAAACTTTAAGGGATCTGCTCACAGTGTTTCATACCTTTGCATTTTTTCCACTTTCTGTGTCAGATTAAAAGTCTACCTTTGATACTAATTTATGGTTTTATTTTCACTGGCATACCTTTGAAACAGATGGTTGCCCCAATCTTTTGTTCCTAAGAACCAGCTTGAAGATTTGAAATAACCAGGGATAGAAATGAATTGAATAATTGAATGTAACCTGGTTCTGCCTGTCCCATCTCTCCTCTACAATTCTGACTTCTAACAGGGGTCCCAAAAACTCACATTTGCTCTGGCCCTCGGTCCACAACTTCCATCTACAGAATTATTTCACATCACTGTCTCTCTCTCCAGAATTTTAGCAGGTGACATTTTTCAGTGATTGCTGCCTACTGACAGAAAATTGTTTTATTTGAGGAAAAAAATATTTCAGTGGGAAAGCCCAGTTTTTATGAGGAATTTCACTATTTAAAAAGAGAGTACACACAATCACCTCCATATACTTGAAAAATGAGATTTCTCCACTTTTCCCTGAAAATGAGTGACGTACTTCCCCTTGGGTTTAGTGCCGTACTGAATCATAGGAATTATGGTTCAATTCTATAGATCTCTGTCCTGCTTTATAGGCCAGATTCTAATGTCAGAACACCTTATAGAAATCCCTTTTTTTCACATAGACAGTGATAAAGACATAAAAAATAGACAGCTACAAAGACAATAAAGCACATTAAATCTTTAAAAGGGCTTAATATTAAAAAAAAAAATGCCCTCTAGCATGAGGTTTTATCTTAAATAAATAAAAACATAAAATATATGGATCAGTAGCTAATCCTTCTCAATAGCTTCTATCCAGTGTCTTAATTATTGCATAAGGTTGCATTACATATGGGCATACCAATCCTCCTCCATGCAGAATCTGCCACATTCTATTATCTTGCTTCCTGTCATATTGCCTGCAAAAGGCCTTGGCCTCCATTTGTGAAATCATCCCCGAGTTGACTATGAGCTGATCAAGCATCTGAGAGGATTTGTTATTTCTGACTCTAACGGTGCAATTCACCAAGCCATGCTACACACCATTGCCTGGATCTCACCATTGCCAGGGGTAAACAAAGCTGCTGAAGTCAGTGGAAGTTTTCCTGTGGCCTCGTCAGGCACCATCCACTACGCTGCAATGGGACCACTGCAGCTGGTTTCAATGCATATGGAATTTGATCCACGGAAATGGAGGAATGCTGTTTGTAGTAAGCAAGTCTGCAGACTTCTTAACATTGTGCTTACCTCTAAAATCACCGACTTGGAAATTAGACCCTTAGCAAAGACACCTAACAGTTAAATCCTTGTCATTTATTTAGTCTGGGAATAGCTAATCATATTGATCAAAATATTCCCAGGTCTGTTACTTGGTTTACTAGATTAAAGCTCCTCTGATTATATCTGTGAGTTTTCAGAGATGTTGTAAGATTCACCTTTAAACAGAACAAAGATAAAAGCTGAATTCTGGAATGGCTGTGTCACTGATATAGCATGACACAATAACCCTAAAAAAAGATAAAATAATAATGTGACTGGAAAAGACAGTTGACTAAGCTACAAACAATATTTCATATATCTATTGGATTTTTATTATTTTAAAATTTCTCTAAATAAACTCAGGAATTATATTTATGTAACAGATTTGCCCGATTCCAAGCACACAGATAACATAAGCATATCTTTGAAAATGCTCTAAAATCCACAAAGGAGATTTGCAAACCATACAAAAACCTAAGAAAAATGTCCACAATTAAACACTAGCAATAAAAAATTAGATACTTGTTAGATTGAACATTGTTTGTATAGTGATTTGGAGTTTCAAGTCACAAAAAACTTCAAAAAGTTTCACATAAAGGCATACTTTCCTTTTAAACTGTTTGATGTTACATACACAAACAAACACACAGTTGGGTTACGCATACTCAAATCCTTTGACTTTGTTAGATTTCAGCTGTTGACTCTACAGGATTTGCAGCTCAGAATTCTAATTTACAGATGTGAAAACTTTAGTTAACTATAATATTTCAGGACTTCATCAGTATTAGGGAAAAATAAAAAAATATACATCAAAAGTCTTTATGCCCGTGAATTTTGAGGACTGCTGAAGATGTTAGAGAAACTAAGATACAAAGGTGTTCCTGTGCCCTGCATTAAAACAAAGACAGTTATCTGATAACCTATAAACCTGATCTAAACGCACTAAGCCCCCAAATATACCATTCCGCTCTTTCCAAATCAGACTGCAATTTCTCTTTTCACCACTGTTAATCAGTCTAACAGTCATATTCTCCCAGTAATCATTTATTTACTTTTACAAATTGCATGTTCCCTACTTACACAATCAAAATCTTTAGAGCTGATCCCCCTTGCAGTGCTGCAACAGCAAGGGCTTTGGAGAACGAATGAATCACAGAGTAAAGTTGGGAACTAACAAAATTCCTTGACAACCCTTGGCATTCAAACTTCATCAAGTCTCCAAAAGCTCATTATAACATAAATTGGACTTGATTGGTCGAGTGGGCAGTCAGACAGAGTCAACATGCATGAGAGAAAGTGAAGAATTTTTAAAATTGATCATCAAACAGCCCTAACATTCAGATGTATAAACCAGGGGCTTATTGCATAAGACACAGAAGAGATTGATGTTGTTGAAGAAGAGCTGGCAATTATCTAAATTAATTAAATCAGGAAGCCACACCTGCTCTACATGACTGACTCACTCCTCTGGCCCTGGCCCCAGCTTGAAAAGGTGGATTTAGCAATTGATGAGTTTAACATGGGATGACCATGGTAAGTTATGTGCATCTAACAAGCTCCTTCGAAATGTTGTGAGAAACACAGCATGAGTGAGGTTGAGGCAGTTAATTACTTCCCTGCCTTGGAAGAAGAGAACCACACATCCCTGGAGGGAGTCCTTGCATTTCAACAAAAGCCTTTTCTACAGGGAGAAAAGTTTTACAAGCATAAGTTGATTAACATACTGGGATGATCAGAGCAATTTCTACCTTTGAAGGCACAGTCAGTCCTCACAAGGCATTATGGTACAAATTCTCATTCTACCACTTGATAAATGTGTTTTTATCACATGTGAAATATCCAAACCCAAAGCTATAATGGCAGTAACATGGAGTCTTTGATAGACGATGGGTCATAGGTAGGGCCACCTCTAGCCATAGGAAAACACTAAGGCTGATAGAAATAGCCTTTTCTTTGCTGCCTTCTACTCAGCTCTGGAAAGGCAGACAGGCTGTCACTCTAAGGGGAAGATTTAGGGAATGTAAGGGACTGTAGAGTAGCAAACATGGGTCCTTTAGGGTGTTTACTGTCATTGTCTCAGGTCTGCACATTCTCTCTCTCTTTTCTGGATCAGTGCCTCATGCCATAACACTACAGGCAGCATACTCCTGTGGCCCCCACTGCACTGCCTGGGTGGGAACAAGTCCTTGGGTTATCACCTCACCTCAGAAGCTAGAAAGAGCTTTGGTGACAAGACATACAAGCATGAAGCTACGTAAGACTGGTGGCAGGGACACAGATTCTCCAGTGTTGCTATCCAGTTCCATTCACATGGAGATATTACCCTGTGCCACAGATGGTAAATTAGAATGATATTTTCACCATTTCTTAGAATAATGCAGCTAACACTGAAATTTGATGGTAAGTAGTGACAAGAAGGCTAAAACACAAAATAAAAGGCACTGAGACCAGAATATCCATCCTGGCATAGCTGGTTGACTTCAGGAACAGATTTTAGGTTTGTCTGAGACACATAGTGTGTTTATAAGTTTCCTGAGTCTGCAATTCATTTTCAAGAACCTCAAAACCACTAAAGCTAATGGAGTTATGTGAGTCCATGTAAACTGAACATAATTTTCTTTTTTAGCTCTCTGATGCCTTATTTGACAGGGCCAAACAGAATCATTCTGTCTGTAACAAAAGCCACAGCAGAATTACTCTGAGAAAGAAATACTGACTTTGAAAGAACAATGTTTCTTTCTAACCTCAGTGCTTCAGAAAGTTACCAACCTTCTGAAAATCAAATTGACTTGAGAATAAGAGTCATTTAACAAAGATGGAGACAAATTCAAGTACATGGAAACATACTGACAGCAAAGAAGGATGCTTATTAACACTATAGTAACCCCCAACCAAACCTGGGCCCTGCACCAGGACATAAAAAAAAAAGATTGTCTCTGCCAGTAAAAGCTTAGAAATAACCAGGCAGAAAAGGAAAGGAAAAAAAAAAAAAAAAAAAGAGAGAAAAAAACCCCAAACAAACAAAAAAACCCCCACAAAACCAATGTGAGATCCTAAAAAAGAAAATCAATTGAGATCAGATTTCCAGAGTGAAGTCTCTAACTGTTTTTCCTCACTTGGCTTGAGATGATGCAGACAGGTGAAATAGATCCGAAGTAGTCCAGAGTTTCTTGGTGCAGTGGAGTTTCCTTTGCAAGAGAAGCAGAAAAATCATATATGTTTGGACTATAAATGAAAGGGCTGTTTCAGATTCCCTGTTGTTTTAGGTGTTGACTGTCACTGTGACAACTACGTTTTATCAGGCTAGCGCATACTCTAAATTTTACATCTTGTTCATGTAATCAGCATCCTTTGGGGGTGGGTGGAAATTATTACTCTAATGGTTATAATCATTCAGTTGCCAGACTAAGTTTGCTAATGTATATTGCCTAAACTTTTTTTTTTCCCCACTATCATTGTCCTTCAGTTTATGTAGTTCTTCCTCCCTCATGCCTAATCCTTTCTGATGCATTTATTTAGAATAATCCTATCTCCTCTCAGCCTTCAATTTGCAGGCTAAACTAGCTAAGCTCCTTTCATCTTCTCCTTAAAACATGCACTCCATTCTTTGGTAGCCCCTCTTTGCCCTTCTCCCTATTTCAGTTTCTTGAACTTAAGTGACAGAAGTACTGAGTACATTCATGTAGCCTTGGACAACAGTTAATTACCTTATATGTGCTGGTAACCTCTCCCCACTACACTGCTGAAGTTGCGCTTGTCTTGTTTCACATCAGCTGCACAGTAACAGGTTCATCCAGATACTTTCTCCCTTCAAAACTGAGGTCTTTCTCCTCTGCTTCCAGAGGATGTGTTCTCCGAATATGGTAACAACTCCTATATTAGTCTGTAACGAATGACTTTGCATTATTAAGATTAAACTGCTGGTGGATCATGTTCTTATCTGAAACGCAGAATGAATCTTGACTCATTTCATTAGCTAAAACGAAGTGACCTTAGATTTCCAGCCATGTAACAGATTCATCTTTAAACAGCCTCCTGGATGAGCTATCTACAGCTACTCTGAAGGCCATTAAAAAATAGTGTTTATAACATATTGTGTTGTGCATAATGTTCTACAAAGAGAGGGTGCTTTTGCCATGACATATGGTGTACAATGTAAATGAACTCTGGTGTAACAAATTAAAAAGCTTTTACAGCAACCTCTAAATACTATTTATGGCTCCCAAGTGCTACCTAGGCTGGCCACCAGTCAAATAATTACAGTCTCTACAACAAGTGCCAGAGTGCATTTTGTTGACTAACTGCTTCTACAGCGAGCTATGCAATCTATTTCCATGAGATATACTATCCATAAACCACCATCCATTTTGACAGCAAAACTGCAAAAGCAGAGTGTGTTACCAGGTGTCATTCAAAGAATGGAGGCTGTAATGAAGTGGCCATTTTAAAAATCTCTCTGATGATCTTTCCTTAACACTTGTAGCTTTTGTTACAGCAAAAGACATTCATACTGACGTAAGGCCTCTCCAAAGCTTGCTGAAGTCTCTCACTGACACAATATACATATATACTCTCCAGTATATGTATGATTGAAAAACTGATGAGTAAGGCTGGCTGAAATATGGTAACTGAAAACATTTCCAGCAAATGAAGGGGTCCAGCTCTGTGAGGAGGGAGAACTTGCCAGAAAACACCCAAGTTACTGAAACCTGTGTTTGTGTTTAAGAGAAAATATTATTCATTTGCACTAAAAAACTTCCAGAAACAGAACCAGCCAAACAAAACCAACACAAATTGTCAGCTTTCACTTTTTTTTCTGGGAGCTCACCAAAAAACAGTTAAGTTGACCTCTTTTCAGCAATTAAAGCGAATTATCTATTAGATCATCCAAAGGTTGGGGAGTGTTTTGTGTTGTTGAGATTTGTTTTGCATTTCAAATCAGTGCAATAGAGTACCTAGTAAAATCTCCTTTTTGCTTCTCCCACCTGAATATAGCAAAAGGTAAGGTGAACAATGAGTATTCCACAGCTCTGAAAGTGCTCCATTTATCACAAGGAAGTTGCTTCTTGTTTTTTTGGACTATATATATTTAAATAGCTATACTAGTATTTTTATATATCTCCATGCTGATTCCAAAGTGGAAAACAAGCAACAGGCATAGCCCCGTTATTTGAGCTCGTGTCTTGCTTTGAGGCACTTCCTAGAATGGTGGCTGCATTGCTTTATTACCAAGCTATCCCCCTTACGTTGTGTACAAGCCAGGCTTAAACCTACACTACAGCTTTCCACAGTCAAAGGTTTACTGTCAAATGAGCTGTACAGGTTTATGGAAAAATTGCTGTGACATTATGACTTTACTTTAATAGGCACTGGAAATACATTCATCAATCATGGATACTATATTTAAGCTGGAAATCACTTGTCCTGCTGTCTGGCTTAGAACAGAGTAACAGCTTTAAATACCTACATAGCAAGTGAAAGTATATATTTGTAGTCTTTCGGTGTGTGCAAGTTTTGAAAGCAGTCATTTTCTGGTAAAGACTAGTGAGGGGATGCATGCAGAATTTAAAGCAAGGAAGATGAATGACAAAGAACAGGGGGTTCTGGAGTTTTTCTTCATTCTGTATTTATTAACTACTTTATGACCTTGTGAAAAATATAGGTTTAGAAACATCTGTGTCCAGGACAGAGTGTTCTGCAATAATGTAGGAAATGGTCTTCTTTTGGGAATATACATCCCCTTCTTCCAGACATTACGATCTCAGACATACTTTCTAAAAAAAAAAAAAAAAAAAAAAAAAAGAGAGAAAATACACTATTAGAAAATCAATGTTTTATAACGAATAAAGGAGGCAGCAGATTTCTGAAACCCCATTCCAGAACCCTAACTCAAAGGGAATTAAAAAAGAAGGCAATACTTTTACCCTGCTATTTGTGACTAGCAGGTTTCTGTCAAAGCAAATTGATGCTCCAGGCCAATATTGCAGTGTACTTGGGGCTGTGTCTATCACTTAGAACAAAATACTGTTTACAAAGGGGAAAGGTTCCCACAAATCACAGTCCAGACACACTAGATTTTGTAAGTGTCTAGACAAATAGGACCATCCCCCTGCCAATGTTAATAAACCTTCGCATATTCCAGTAAACACTTGGTAGCTCCATCTCTCAGTCAATCATTTTTAGCTCCTAATGAGAATGCTTTTAACTGTTGGTATTTGACTGTTAACACCAATTCCCTTAACTTAATGTCTCTTTGCCAAGCAAACAGCTTCAATCTGGCTGTTACGCATGGTGGAAATCTACATTTTCCATTATCAGTGACTGCATATATATTTGAAGTACTAAAAGATTTAAAAAGCTTAAAATATTCTTGGTAGCTGACTTGAACAGACAAAGAAAAGTGTTAACGCTGGCAAGTAGAGATTGAGTTGAAAATAAGGTAATTAGAGAAACTAAAATTTCTTGGAACACAAGTTTAACAGAATTAAGTCTATACCACTTCAGATATTAACAACATTCTTGCATTTGCAAAGTAACAATAAAAAAACAGGAGTCTAACATCAGGCTTTAATTCCTCTAATATGTTCCTAATGACAGTGAACTTGTCTCTAAATATCAGTGGTCTCATACCTGAGAAATTTCAATTGTGCACTCAGTTTCATAAAGTAATATTTGTACAATTAATCTATTCTGTACCTCCTCTCTCTAAAAATGAGGTTATGCTTTTAGATATAATTAGATAATATAATATTTAAATAGCTCCCCAAATGTTTATTTGGATTTAAATATGCTGATCTTTAATCTGATTAAGCAACTATGAACAATTTTCTGTTATTTTGACCAGTCTATTAGCCATCTAATTTAGATCCTTAGATAAAAAAATAACTAAGGCTATTTCAACTCCATAGCTTGGATACAGCAGCAGATTACCAATTACACTCAGAAGACAAATTACCAGTAGATTTCATCTTCCTTAAATAAATATCAATTTAAATCAAATAGGTCTGAAAATCACCTCATGCTGAGAAGTAGTGATATTGCTACCTTTAATGGAAAATTAGTGGTGGGCTAAAGGATATGTGAAGCAGATGAGGACATTCTCTGTTTTCACTGGATTGGGGCACAGCTGCTTCAAGCATAGTACAGGTATGCTGAAAGGAGAAGAGAAAATCTGGAGCAGGAGTCTAAAAGGTGCTGCACTGTCACTGAGAATAGGACATCATTTAATATTCACATCTGTTTCTGCTGGACCTGGCTAACAGACTTTTCAAAGTCCCTAAAAATTAGGGGCATAACAATAAAATGATAATAAATTATAATTACATTTTCTCAGTATCCAAACCCCCCTGTTTATACAGAGAGTAACTGTTGCCTGTTTAATTGTAGGTCTATTTATATTGTAAATTATATCTTGTTATAGTTTAAATACACAGTGGCTTTGGATTTAACTTTATGATTTAAATGTAATTACATAATAGACACAGTTATAAGAAACATATAATTACTGTATGGGCTGGGAAGCTGGATTAACATTGCAATGTAAATGAAAGAGCCTTTACTGCTCCTGATGTTAACACTGAGCAAACATTTACATTGCTTGTAAGTTTTCACTTGTTCCTTTGGTCAATATCTGAATGGTTTGTGGACTTTGTCTTCAGTATGGAAAAATTAAGATTTCATGTCACAAGCTGTAAATGGCCAGGTAGTGGAAAATAATTAGCACCAGGCTCATTACATAAATCTAGCTTGTGAAATAAATCCAGCCTGCATTGATACAATACCTGATTTCCACTTTGTAAATTACCTCACACTTTTTTCTTCACAAAACCGATGTTTCTTTGGGTACCTCTCCTTTTCTCCTAGTGATTCAAGTCTGGTAGGATTTGGTGGCTACTAGCCTTTAGGTAGACTAGAAATTGCTGTTGGTCCCTGCTGGCATCCTGGTTCAATATTGTCTCCAGGGTGGAACAGCCACTTCCCCAAAACACCTTCCTGTTCCAACCCAATATGCTCACAAAGAGACAGGCTGAAGGTCACTGGGCTGAATGTCCATATCCCTGTTCTTTCTCTGGAATACCAGTTCCTACCCCCATGAAACTTCTTCTCCAAGGTAACATCCCATTAAACATCAGTCACTGGTTATTTAAGTGCATATCACTGGGCTGTGAATAGTAGTAGCTAAAATAACACATAATCAATCACTGCTTCCCAAGTAATGGATTAATTAAATTAATATCTCCCACTTCTTTCATGACTGTCCATTGACTTTGACAAAATAAAACTGGATATAGCAAGCTCACTTCAGCTCCCATATCACATAGTCTGGTTGCCTTGATTAAATTAGCTATCTTATTAATTTATCACAAAAATAAAGATGAGATCCCTTGACTAAAATTACTGGGTTCAGATAGAAGTAAACATCAGGTATATCTAGCCCACTGGCAAAAAAATAAAATCCAGCACCAAAACAGCAGCTTGTCAGGTTTTATTTGTCATTAAATAGAACAGGTGTAATAAATGTGAATTGTGACAAAAAGGGATTATGTGAGAACAAATAAAGTATCATTAGGTCTGAAAAATGTTTTACAGTTCTCTTCTCAGTGTCTACTGTAATCTTATTTATAATTGCTTGAGTTTTGGCAACCACACCCATCAGGTTTTCTAATCTCAATAGCCTAGAACAACTAAACATACAGGTTGTGTGAAAAAAAAAGTTTTATTCTGTTTAGACTTGTTAAGAGGAGGGACAAGCTGATGTGTCATACCTGGAAATAAATGGGAACGGAAAAAATTTAAAGCCACCTTAACATATATTTCAGGAAAACAATAATTGCAGCAAATATTTGGAATTCAAATCTCAGCAATTATATTATATTCTTATGAAAAGTCCTTCCAGCACTTTTCAAAGGATAAGTTATATATTAAAATAGAGACTTTACATACTGGGGTAAACTATCTTTCAAATACTTGACTCAAGCATAAATTCATTTACCTTTCACAGGCTGTTTTGTAGCTCTTTTTGTGGTGCTCATTAATTAATAAAATCTACTGCATTCGAGACAGTCTGTTTTTCACTCAGACTTATCTTCTTTCATTTACTGCACTGAGACTTCACCAACTTACCAAGAGGTCTGTGCAAAATGGTACAAAAAGAACTCTGAAAAAATAATCAGGAAAGCTAAAATATTTAGGAGAAGTTAATGAAAAGCTCCAGGTAGCCCAAATTATGACAGTTTAGAGATGTCAGTTTGTTTTTGTCCCACACTGGAACAGTTGTCTTTCAAATTCTCATTCAAATGTCTCTATGAGAGTTAATTATATCAGAAACACCTGTTTTCTTGCTAAAAATGTTTTTGCAATTGGAAAAATCTCTTGATAGGCAGAAGCAATCACTAAGCCCTCAGCTTCTCAAATCTCATTGACAAGAATCTGTCTCAAAATCATGAACTCACACCTGCAGGGTTCCAAGATTTGGCTCAAACAACATGTTCTTGAAATTTCATTTTTGGCATCTAGCTTTTATATTTCTGGTTGCTGTTTTCAGTAACAACCTCTTAACCTTAGAGAAAAAAAAAAAAAAAGGATGCCATGAGATTTTAAAACTCTGAAAAAATACATGTCCCTTTTGCTTTGATCTCATGCACTCACATGAACATACATATGTGGAAATGCCAGAGATTATTTCTATCATTTTAAATGTTAAAAAAATCCAGACAGAAAAAGGAAAATCTATGAGCAAAGCACAGAAAAACTCCTTGCTTTTTAATTCCCATTTCAGCTGAATTTTCATTTTATGCAGAATAATGTTAGCATCCCAATTCTGTTTTTAATGGTGAAGCTCTTTTAAGTCTTATAAAAGAGACCATTTCTTCCCAGTTTCCACTTAGAGAAAGTAGCAGTTAGGATCCCAAAGGGTTCTCCTGTTGCAAGATGGCAACAGCTACTCCTGCATGGAGAAATTTACCTTTCTTTTTCAAAAGAAAACCAAAAAAGGGTACATTTGCAACTTAATCTTCCACAAAATGCATGTGTTTGGTAACATGTAATAATAAAAATCTGTTAAAAGTGAAGAAATAAGTATCCCAAAGGTAGAAAGACAGATTGGCTGGGGTGCACTGCAGAGGTTTGCAGTGCTACACAGAGCTGTCTACTGTGCCAGCATTAAATCAGCAGGAAAATGTTCTTTCTTTCTGCAGCTGAAAAAGGTTTGAAAGTTAACAATGGAAATTGAATATGAATGCAAGACTTAATGGGGAGAAACAGCATTTATAAGAATGACCCTTGGCTTATACACATGTAGGTAGCACACTTGCTGCTGACAGCTCACCAACATTTATTTTTCAAATGCCTAGTCTTTTTCTATCTACTTTTTCCCAATGATTTCAGAAAAAGTAAAAAACCTGGAAAGAATGTTTTTAGAAAACTCATTTTTGTAAAGGAGATCATAGCTGTCTTTCTGGATACAGAAATCCATAGCCAAATGAGGACAACAGCAGAGAAAGACAAAGCTGCAGCCCAGCAGTCACTCCAGGAAAATGCACTGTCAAATAGACTCACTTTGCACTGGTGCTTTTAAGCACTTGCAAATTACCCTCGAGAAGGGGAAGTGCTATGCAAGGATATTTCAAAAAGATGGGAGAAGGGACAGGGGAATATATATAAAAAATATTGCTTATAGTTTTGATAGATTTGGAACTGGAAGTGAAAATCTGCACCACTACAAGAGAAGTAACATATGCAGCTCTCTTTCTAACCAGAAAGGAATTGATGGAGATGTAGAGGGGAAAGCAGGCCAACAACATACCATATCATTTGAACATGATGCTTGACAGCTCTCTTGCTCTCTGAGTGAGGGACACTGGACTGCCAATGGAAAATACATCTTCCCATTATGCTGAAGCTACTTTGAATAGTGGAGAGGGTAAGCAAGGACTGAAAGATATGTCTAACCTTTAATTTCCCTAAGCAGTCAGAAGCAAAGCTGCAATAGTATTTGCAACATCCTGGGCAGAGGTGGAGAATAATATCTTAGGAAACAACATTTTCACACAATTGACTCATTTCGTATTAATTGATAAACCAGTTTTTGCTAAACTTGAAGATGAACCTTCTGAAAAATTTTCATCCCAAAAGGTTAGAGTATGGAAAAAAGATTTGAAGCAACTTGAACAGGAATGAGGTGTTTGAGTAAAGAGAGAATCACAGACAAAATTCTCTGAGCAAAGCTGGACATAAGTATTTCCAGGGGAGGTAGGAAGCATTCAGTGGTGTTGCCACTGATAATCACCTTCTGACCACTTTCAACTGATGGGAGGGCTGCTTTCACTTCTGAGCAAAACAGGAGTTGAACAGGGGTGCTGAGACCCATGGTACACTGCCTCCCTGTGTGTGTGCCCTAAACAAGAGGGAAGCAGTACTAGAGCAAATAAATACATCAGATGCAATAGAGGAGACAAGATTTTCCTGCCCCTGCTACTTTCTCTTTCATTGACACAGAGGTAAGAAGTGGGGCAGAGGAAGAACTAACACCTCTTTTTCAGATCAACTTGAAGATAACTTCAGGCAGACCTACAGACTGTCCTGGAGCACTTTCTAATATCATGCTTGTTGTCTCTTTCCACTACAAAGGACATAATGGTCAGCATTTTGAACGGATGGGAAGAGAAAGTATTTCCTGTGCTAGAGGACCAAAACAGGAACAACGTTCCCAAGGGCCTATCATATGTGTAACACAGATCATCTAATTTTATGAGTTCTTCCCTTAAAGTACATACTGTAAAGAAAATATGAATACTTATTATTGTCTATGAATGTCTTTGTCTACAAATAATGTTACCAAAAAAAGGGACACAGCTTACTGGCTAAATTATACCAGGTAGTCAAATTTCAGACCTAAAAAGTCTTTCCAAAATACTATATATTGATTTAAGGCATGTTCACTGGTATCACATTATTAATTTTTCCCAGCTGTAAACGCTGTAGATCTGTAAGTGAAGCAGAGAAATGTTAATCCAGTTTGTCACAAACTCTCTATTTTACATTTGGACAGGCAAGTCAGAATTACGTACTGCATTATAAACTATCCATACATTCAAATCTTCATTACCCCAGCATGGAAAATTTTACTGTTAATAGGGAAAAAAAGCTGTTGAAAAAGAACAGTATGGCTGTCAGGTTTGCTTTTGTACCTTTTTAGTGAGTTCGCTACATGTGATTTTTGCTTCAGGCAAATAAGTGGAGTAGGTATAGTGAGTGCATAGTGCTTTCCAGGTACCCCAGGTAGTGGGGAAAAGGTATGTAGTAAAACCAACAGTTCCTCTTAATAGAACTCATGAAGAAAGTTGGAATCTGTTCTTTCACTATTTGTTGAATATGAAAAGGTTGTGTTTAATACCTGCTGCCCTTTTCTGAGCAGAGCTGTGGACCTCCTCTGAGTTGATAATGACTGATGTATCTGCTTCCTTCTCAGGAATTCAAGATAGAAAGTCCCATTTTCAGCAATTTCAGAAACAGTGATCTGAGTACAGTGGTAAAGAATGACTCAATTACTCAGACCTGTTGGTGACACATGCAAAGCAAATGTATCTTATTAAACAAACACCTTAAAGTTCATTGAAAACAAAGAATTTACATTACTTGCCTTGTGAATCTCCTACTTAATGAATATAAGTATATATCAATTAATAATGGGAATTATGTGTACACAAAGTGGAAGAACAGGACAACAAATATTTTAGCAATTCATTGTACATTTTCCAGAACAAAAATAATATAAATATATATATATACAAACGCATTTTGCAATTAATTTTGTGTGACAAGACAAGCTACATATTATCTTTTCCCTGACTAATTTTGCAGTCTTGAGTTTTAAAAGATAGTAATTGGTCTGCTAACTAGAATATTAGTAAGGGGCACATTTTCCTCCCCTTTTGATTGCCTGGATAACATCTTCCTACTACATTCCATGATTAAAACAGAGCTCTGATTACTACAGTACCTTTGGTAAGAATATGCTAGCTCCTGGAGCAGCATGAACCCAGGAAACACCAAAAAGAAAAAACAATATCCTTCACCTGATAATCAGTGATATCAAAGAGACAAAATTTCAGAAGTTTCCTACTCACTGTAAAATAAAAGCAACAGTTCTGAGGAAGGAAACACAGTCTTTAGCATAACACAACAGTTTTATAGCAGCCACAATCTGACTAAGAATCATAAAGGTCTATGGAGAATTGGTTGGAAGACCAAACAGTATTTTGCAAAAATTTCCCAGCACATTTATTCGCCTCCTAATCTTTTTCTTGAGGAGACATCAACAGGGTTTATTCTCAAAAAAACTGATTTGGATGCTAAAGAGTTCTGCAAACTGTCACTTTTTTATTATTTGACTTGGTGATGAACTGAGCTGAAATCTACCATGACTAAGGAGAATGAAAGTCTCTACATCACCCCAGGAAAAGAACATGGAATGAACTGTCAAACAGATTCCCCAAACATATCCAGTGTTGTAATACTGAAATTATTACCTGGTCTTGAAACAGACCTTCCACCTCTTGCATACCTAGCCATCTCCTGGGACTGCAGGAAGGCGTTACAGTTCTTGCTCTTTCTCCACCTTGTCTCAAGGAAAAGCCAATTAGAAGTTAATTATTTTCTTGATACCCAAAATCACAGTCAAAATGGAAAAAATAACACCCCCCCCCCATTCCATAATTTGTCAACAGATATGATGACATATCTCCTTTCCTTCAGATTGTCTATGTAATCCATGCAACCCAAATAAATAAGAACCAGAAAGTGAAGTCTACAAGGAAAATATGAGAATGGAACTGTTATCTAAAAATGCATCTGCATGGGATGAAGTATTGTGTTTGAGAGTCCTCCCTATGGAAGAAAAACAAAGATCTTTTGCTAAAATAAGAATGGATTTGCTCTGTTCATACAGCAGTTTCCTATAATAAAGATTAAATACTATACAGTGGTTTAGAATAATTCATTCTACAGCTGAATCATGCTGTACGTAACCCAGTGTTATCTGATCCTCATCCACCACACAACATTGATCCTGGAAGAATTTTCTACCTGCAAAGTCATTTCTGAGTGACATATTGAATCACTTCTGGATGGCCTGCAACCTTTGGCCTATCAGGTTTCCAGCAATCATTTGGAAAAGCTCTAATTAAGTATTAGCTACTGAAGAGAACTCATTTAACTTCTGGACCTTAGGCAAGAAATCCTGGTGTGCAGAAACAACATAAGAGTAACAGGCTTCACAAATCCAGAGCAAATTTTGTTTATTCTTTATGAAAGGGACATCAAGACAGCAACAACTCCTCAGAACGGTTGTTTTTCCCCCCTGACCCCCAAGACAGTAAGATGCTGTTTCCTAAGGACAGCAGCTCTGCATGGCTCCACTGCAGCTAGAGTCAAACAATTATGTTCACCTAAAATTTTTTCTGTCATACCTAAAGTGATTGCCAGAGAGATAAGCAGCATATACAAGTCTGAAAAGATAATATATGTCAAAGGCATGAAGGATGGCTCAAAGGCAAAATGGAGATCACTGCACAGATCTGGGAGCTACAAACTGATTTTTACAATCTCTAGTGAATATCTTAAAAGCAACGAAAACAGCGACAGGAGAAGGTCCCTGCTCACAGTTCCATGGCAAGAGCAGGATGGTCCCACTCAGCAGGATGAAAAGGCAGCAAAATAATCAAGAAATTTCCCACCAACAGAAGTGGGGTTAGCTTGCTTCAACTCTCTGTTCAGGAAAAAAAAAAAAAAAAAAAAAAAGGACATTCTTTAGAGAAGAGAAACAAGTAATTCCTGGGTGGTTCCCCACCCTGCTCTTTGCATCAGAGCACTTTGAGGAAGACACTTTTATTTGCTCTGCTAAACAAGGCAACGAAAACATATTCTCAATGTTGATCAGAAAGTCTGGGAGGTGTACAAATGTTTCTAAACCATGTATAATTCTCAGCCATTGAAAAGTGAATACTATTTTGAAATTAAAAGGCAGTGTTTCCCTAGAAAATCTTCCCTTTTTCCTCAGCTTCCTTAGGGTTTTTCTTTTTAAGCAGGGAAATAGGGAAAACAGGGAAAAATGAGAGAAAAATATTTGGGAAAAAAGTGTTCCCACCCCATCGATCCTACCCCAGATTGAAAAACACAGAGTATTTTACAAGGGCATAACATAATTCTTTTTCCTTAGACAGTATTCTCCCACCATCATATGACATTTTATACTTACATGGGCCAACTACCACAGAAGCTGAAATTGATTTTGATCAGTGCAGTCAGCTTTTGAAGTCAGAATTAAAATACATTTTTGTAATGAAAGAGATAAGTCACTGACAACTCAGTGGAAAAAATACACAGTGGATTTCAACAAGCATAGGAATGACCTTTGGTAAAAGCTCCTAGATGTGTACATATTTGAGATTATTACAAAGAAAAGCACAACAGCTGAAACAGCTGAGCCAATCACACAACAAGTTATTTTCCCAGTTAAATGTGACTGGAATAACTGCTTTAGGAAAATCCAGAATAGTTTAATTTTGACAATTGGTTGTTAGGAAAAAAAAAAAAAAGTAAAAATATTAAACCCATTACAAGGTTCCAGACAGTTCAAGGGGTCAATGCTTTCCTTCAGAGCCACCCAGTAGAAAAATAGATTCAGATAGCTTTTCTATGCATGTTTTCTAGATAGTAATCGCTCTATAACAACTGACATTGCACCATTGCAGAATACATAAATCTGTAGGTGGTGACAACTCCCACGCTTTTTATTTTTTGGGGATCCAGCGGGGAGCACAATGGAGATTTAAGAGAATACTGTATGAAAAAAAAACCCAAAAGTAGAAGCTATTCATTTTAAAAACAATCCTAATACAATGAGAACATTTTGTTGCTATGCACTGGGAAGAAAAACCCAAAACACTTAGTTACCTTGCAAACGACTTTGTAACTTTCCTACACTGTTCAGTGTGAACTACCACCAGCCCATATCAGTGATCTTGGGGTAAGCAGAGAAATCCCCACTAAGGACTAATGCACAAGGGTGGGAATGCACCATTGCTCTACAGTGTGTTTAAGCATTAGCAAAAAGAGTATACCTGGGCAACTGGGATAAGTGTTGCAGTTTGTAACGTACAGCACATCCTCACAGACACGTCCGTTGTATGAAGGGTGACGCTGTGGCAAAATCCAGGGAGCTCCTGCCCTCTCTGGGCCAGCCCATGCCTGCTGTGGGCCAGCTTGGCCATCAGCTAATGCAAGCACTTGCTTTCCTTCCCACACCCTCTCAGTCAGCAGAACTCATAAAATGTTTTCTGGTGCTCACCCCCATCCTGTCATGCTCTCTGACATGGGGATTTGAAACATGGCCACAATCATGTCTCCTGATATCACACACAAGAAGACACACCAAAGTCAGCTAAAATGGTATTTCAGGTGATATCTACTGACGACTTTACAGTGTCACAGGCATGATCAGAAACATGTACTTGTTAGTAGGATAAAAATACTACTGCAAAATAACAAACTCCTGCTGTAAAGTGCTGAAGTCTTTATATCCAAAACAAAAAGCACTGATCTCATAAAAGAGCTTTTGTTCCCAGAACATGGTGGGGTTTTATGCTTAGCAAACACTATGGAATTCACTGTGAACAAGTTGTGCATCTATATAGACTTGCCCAAAACGGGCTCAGGGAGTCATCCTTTAAAATTTTAGGTACATGCAACCCTAGTGACTTTTTAAGAACTTATTCATGATTTGAGTCTAAAATCTGTCACCTCTGAAGAGTGACCTAACCATCAGACAATCTTTCATATTGAAGCAGAGCTCACTTTTTTTTTTTTTTAGAGAGACTGTAATTAATTTTCATTCTGCTTCTGATTGGAATATCTGAAACCTCTATATTTCCCATGGAGTCCAGTCAGTATTTTTGGTCCACTTCTAATCCAGTCGTGATCTCTGTTCAGTTCCAACATAACATAATGATTTATTTTATTGACTCTTACCTAAGCAGAGGAGTGGAACTTATTTACATCAGTAGAAAACATACTCATCTGTTCAACTAAAATATGGAGCATTGTTATGCTTCCAGTAAATAGACATAGTCCATTTTGCTTCATTATTAAAGGAATGTTCTTTTCACTGGAAGGAAGATGCTGATAATTGGCCCAGCATATTTCCTTCAAGCATATGTTAAGCTAATTACTCCTTAAACTTATGATCTTGCATTTATTCTTCTACTTTGTGAGGGATGCTGGAAAAAAAAAGCTGCTAAACAGAACTTCTTGTTTGTTTGAACATAATGATGGTCATGACAAACTCTTTATTGTTTGATTATTTTCTGGTTGAACTATCCACAGAATTAGGATTGCTAAATTTTAATTTTGCAGCAGCTTATAGCTGAGTGAAAATTTTAATTGGCTGCTTGGTGTTTTAAAGCAACAGATTAATCTTTGTGAATCATCCTAACTTGCAGGTTTTAGTGATCCAAGTAATTTACTTACATAATTTATTTCTTTGTGTTTGAAGGAAAAGTCCATATAAACGCCATTATGTGAAATTTCCATCTAGCACAATAATTGCAGACAAACTTATGCCTTCAGAAATTGATCTTCTAGAAGATTTGAGATCACAACAGAATACTTTTTAAAAGTCTGTATTTCTTTCCTCATCAATAAAATTGACTTTAACTTAAATCACAGTATTTAAAACATTACAAGCTGACTATTGAACACAACAGGAATTTTTATCTAAAGAAAGAACAACGTAAAAATTGAGGTCAGAGTTGAGTCTACTCCAGTCTCTTATGCCATTTTCCCAGAAACACTAGCACATACAGCAATGAGCAATGGCACTGCTGCTTTCTCAGGGGGGCAGCCCATCACACCCTGGTTGCACAGCACAGACCCTGCAGCCCCCAGGCTTAACCTGGTAGAAAAACTAAGCTAATATCAATGGAGCATTACCAGCCCTATGACACAGGCAATCCAGATGTGTAACCAACAAATCTTAGCACAATTATAAGTAGCCATTATGGGAACTGTACACTGCCTCTGTATTTCACACTACCTCTCCCAGTCTCAAAGGCAATGAAAAGCTTGTGAACTCAAATGGCAGGAATACTTAGCTGATTATTTTATTGGCAACGTATTACAATTACCTCTCCTCTCTCTCCTTAAGTCTTTGGTGTAAGAGCTTTCAGAGTGCATTGCTGAACTCTTGGAAAAAGAAGAGTCACAATGGATGCTTTTCTCCTGATGCAGGTAACTGAGAAGGAAACCACATATGACAAATGCTGATTTGGCTAAACATGAATCCTTTATTACATAAATCAAACTCATGTTGTTTATGCAATCAGTATAAAAATTCACTTACAGATTTTATTTATTTAACTGCACATTCTATTCTGCTTAGTGAATAGCTATCTGTCTGACCTTACATGTACTCTGCAAATGCAGGCCAGGGAGTGGACTTGTTAACAGAAAAAAAAGAACATCTTTCTCCACTCTTTGAAAATATATTCAGTAGAACATCCTCATAACTTGTGGATTTCATTATTGCTGGGGAGGATATGTTACCTGCTGTTACACATCTGCATCTGACCTAAGGAACCACTTTCTCAAATCTCATGACCCATGAATTTTAAAAACTGACAGAATCAAAACACAGATTTCCAAAACTGAAAAATTTAGTCATAGAGTTCCCATTAATTTAAAGATCTAATCTATTCCAAATACTAAAATCTAAACTTTTCTAATTTAATCCTAGTCCTGGAGATGAAGTTTACAACAAGCAACTGATTTCAATTATTTTCTCAGTAATGTTTAGCCTTCCTTTTATATGAGTATTTTAAAATGTTTTTCATCTTTCAGAGCAAGATACTCATGAAACTTGTTTTCTTTACTATGAAAAGCAGCATTCATGTGGCGACTGTTTCTGAGTTTTTTTGCACTAAAGACCTAGCTATCAAGGTAAGTGATAAACAGAGCCCATGAAAATAAAATTAAAATAAAAATCAAACCAAAAACAACAACAAAAAAACACCCAACCAACAAACACCACCCTTGGCAAGTAGAAGTGAGGGAAGAAACAGTTCTCAAATTATATCAGAGCAGATTTTCAAAATGCCCAGCAACCACTAACTTCCAACATTTACAAATGCAACATCTGGTCACCTATTTCCAGGCCTAATTGAGAGTCACTTGGGGTACTGAGATCTGGATATAAAGATCTTTTTGAAGTTTGGTCTGTATTTCTGCTTAAAAACAGCTATGTTGGCTTGCAAATCAACATTTGCTTATTGTTGAGTATGTGGAAAGCCACTCTTTCCAGTTTATCTTGCAGAGTCCTAGAGACAAATCCTATGTGAATTTTAAGACTC
This sequence comes from Tyto alba, assembly GCF_018691265.1. Taxonomy (NCBI): domain Eukaryota; kingdom Metazoa; phylum Chordata; class Aves; order Strigiformes; family Tytonidae; genus Tyto; species Tyto alba. Next base: position 13,038,123 of record NW_024881261.1, read on the forward strand.
TGCTTTCTGCCAGTGTTTATGAGGCAGGAGGCTGTCACTGCAGTTTATACCGCATCTAATCAATGCTCAGGGAAGAATTAAAGTGGTTATAGTTTCCTATTAAAAAGACATGGGTGGCTAGATAACTTTGATCTTGGAGTCTGCTTAACCCTGGCAAGGAATGTCATTAAAAGCATCTTGCTTTGGAATTTCAAACTATATTTTTTAAAAAGTAACTGCAATCTCCATCCTCTTCTCCCCTCCTGAGCCAGTACTGTCAAGCACTGCAGATAAAAGAGCATGGTTTCCTAGCAAAGCTTGCAGCTATGGAAGCAAATGTTTGTGGGATAACTTCCTTTAAACTAGTTTCAAACCACTTGTGTAATGCAAATGCACAGCACCACAGTAGGCAATACTAAATACAGATTAACCCTTCTTCCCTAAAAATACCAAACTCAAAGTGCTTCATCTTTTCCTACAGGCAGGTAGGAGGGGACTGCTGGAATAAACACAGTTCATCATAGTCTTCCTGACTTCATTTGTGCAATGGCTTTTAGTTCAAAGCAGCAGGGTCTGGCCTCATGACAGCATTCATCAGTCAAGTCGGGGAATTATGCATGCAGTTAAGCCAAGGTGGGGCACAGGCAGGCCAAAACAAGCATTTTCTGTCTGAACTTCATAGCACTCTTGCATGTTGTCAAGCCTATTCAGCAATAACTCCACTGATCTCTCCATATCTGAGCAAAATCTGCCTTTTGATCACATACAACTGACCCAGTTTTCCAAGTAGGTTCAGTGAAGCATAGGAGATATCAGGGAGACTGAGGGAGGGAAGGACCAGAGAAGGACCAAGTGGCTAAAGCCAGAAGGTAATACCTTGTGACATGCTTTATATTTGGCCCTTCCAGTCCTTCCTACTACCTTCAGCTTCTACAACCAGAATTCAATTAAGCCTTGTGGAGCGGTTCTTCTTATTATTAACTTCCTAGATTAAGATTTTCAAATGCCAAGCACAGGATATGAAAGTAATTTGTGCTTATAAAGGGACACATACTCAAAAACTTGTATCAGTAGAATATACTGCACTTTAAAGATACATCAATTCTTTTTGTAAAGAATAATTTACATGGAATAGGCATAAAAGACAACTCATTCTTTTTAACCCCCAACCCCTAAATTTGCAATTACATTTTCATATTATATACAGACTCAAAGGGCGTCCTGTTTTATATGTAATCTATAAATTGTTTGAGGTATGGGCTATTTCCTTTGGTCTCCTTGTACTGCAGTCAGCACAATGAAGTGCAGGTTCAGAGCTACAGGTCTTAAAAAGACCATAAGAAAATAACAGACCATTGAATGTCGTGCTTGAGAGTGTGTTAACAAGTCCATTCAGGAATCAGATCAAGCACTCAATTATGAAAAATTGGTCAGGGCAGCTAAATGCAAGAGTGGGTTTCAGCCAGAAGCTCTCAAATTGGACAACATGTGGACTCATCAGCACAGCAGCAGCCATCTGGCCACCCAGCAACTGGCCAGACACTGCCACAGCCCAACAGTTTTTGACATGCAACTCTGTGTGCATCCCACATCACCATGTCCCCGCTCTGGCAGTAACAGGTAACCCATCCGTACATAAATAGCAGCTTGCAAACCTACAAAGCAATCAGCAGTCATGAATATTTCCTTTGACTAATCCTGGGATATGATAGTAGCATTTGCTGATCTGAGTGTAATGTGGCAGCACAGATCTGCACCGATAAGCAGAACAGGAGATACAAATGTCAGAGTTACCCAGACATCTGGATAACTAGAGACACAGTTCATCACTGCATAGATCATTGTTTGGAAATGAAAAAAATTGGTCCTGTTTAGTCCATACTATTTTCTAAGCTAAGTGACAATGACAAGTGAATTAAACACCAAAGTAATAAAGTAGCCACTAATAATGCTAAATAAGGTCCAAGTTCAGCAAGGTGCTACAGCCAACTGCATCACTACTGGGCGTGCAGCTCCTGAAAGAAATATTAACAAATATAATGGGCTTCTTCCAAAGAAGCTTTTCCTGTTGTAGTGGTATGACCATGTTTCCACAGCATTTTATCACCTCAGTCTTTAGCAAGTTGCTAGCACTTCTACTCATTCTGGGGAAATGAATACACAATTGCACCTTAGATTCCAATGCAGAATTGTGCCTATACACCAATATAGGTTGTTATATTCTTCTGATATGAGCTGGGACGGTGTCAAGACCTGGCTAGGGTTTTACCCTTTCACACATCTGGAAGCAAGATACAGGTTTTTCCTGGGACTGAGAAAGCCTGAGTGGGAGAACCAGTAGCAGCATGAAAGAAGCTGACACAGCTTCAGAGGATCAGTCAAAGCAGCAAGCATAGTGCATGCAGCAAGCAACATTTAAAAGGCTTTTGAGAAAATAACTGCAGTTTCAGCTACCACATCAAGTGAATGGCCCCCCACACAGCCCTAAAACACATGAAATAAAATACTTTTCTTACAGTGTGCTAGGAAAAGAACTGAAACAACTATCAGAATGAGAGTGCATCTTCCTTAACAATTTATTGTGTAGTGTTTGTGATTTTCTGATGCAAAGCTCCTTGGTGTCTACTTTTGAAGTGCTTTAGATTATGCTTTGCAGCTCCCCCAGCTGATCCTTCCCCAGAGAAACCCATGTGGAAGCTACATACCTGCAAACATACCAGTCAGGCAAAGATCATGAATGCAATATCCCAAACACCAGTTTGTAATAAGATTACAAGTCTAGCCCTAGGTGACACAAATAATCACTGGGGATGACAGGTCCTTGAAATGTATTGCTTCAATCTACAACACCTCTTGTTGTGCTAAACTGTTTGCTATTGCAGATACACCCTGGGGATCCTACAGAGAAATGTATCACAACAATTATTTGATGCTGCAGAAATTACTCCTGATGGCTAGTCTCAGAGCTGTATCCCCAGTGCATCCCCCCAGCATTGGCCCTGCTATTCTGATCCCCTGCATTAATATTTCTGTTATGCCTTCTACTGTTTCACTGAAGTTTCTGGGAAAGAGCTTTTAACTTTGTCTGTCAAGCAAGATAGGCAGTAAAGATTTGCATTATAGGATGTTAAAAATGCAACATAACTGTAGATGTGGAGATCTACATTACATACCAGAGCCTTGTTCTTCCATCAAGTGAACTCAGCGATTTCTGCATTTTGGCACTGCTGCTCAGAAAATGGATCCAAGGGACAAATATCTGAATCTAAGAGTTTCTCAGGGAAGTTGTGATTTTGCTTCAGATTAGGGCAGATGGGGTGATAAAATACATCTCTCCTCTTCAATCAGTCTCTTTGATAACTTTGGTTTTTATCATCAGAATAAATAAAGCCAGAAAAAATTGTGGGGTTTTGCTCTTCCCCTCTCTCTGGTCTAAAAACAAAACCAATTTTCAAAGATTAACTGATTCTTTTCTGTGGCCTAAAAAGACTAAACTTTTATTTCCCCACTCACAGTAGACTCTGCACATCATATCTCAATACCTGCAGCTAGATTTTCAGAGAAAGTGAAATATATAGCATGCTAAACTTTTAAAGAAACAGCTTTTAAGTTTAGAGCTTATATAATAATGGGGTTATCCTAAAAGCAGAGACTGAAGACAACAGCCAAATCCTATGGTCTTATTTTAGCAGAAGAAAGTAGATGTGAAAAGAGGAACTAGGTCTTTCACAAAGACAATGGAGAAAAATCTGATTTGATAACAATCTGGGTGTCCTGCTTTTTTGCTTACTGGTATTTGGAGTTTGGGACACATCAATCCTTCGCTTTCAATGTGCTTCCAGAAAGAGTAGTTCAGCCCCTCCATTCACTCTACAGCTAATTCACCTTTGTTCCTGTCTGAAAAATAATATATTTACACATAATTATTGTCCCAAAGTCATCAGGCACTAATGCTAACTCCGAATTCTGTCACATACCCAAAAAGGAAACAGGCCAAGTATTTATAAACATATACTTCTGCAGCACCTGTGACTCTTAATTAAAGACTAGACCCCCTTGCACTAGCTGGGGCAAACACCAAAAAACAGAGCAGGTTCTTGTCCCAAAGGGTTTGCAATCCAAATGTCAGAGAAGAGACAGCAGGTGGGAAATTGTCCTGGGTTGAGTGAGTGGTGGAGTTTTTTGGTGGCAGGGGAGGGGGCTATCGGGGAGGCTCCCTGTGAGAAGCTTCTCGAAGCTCCCCCAGCTCCAAGTCAGCTCCACTTCTGTTTGGGAAATTGAGCCAATCAGCTGCGCCTCTGCGATAACGTATTTAAGAAGGGACGTGGTGACGTGCAGTGGGACTTGTGAGGAGGAGTTGCTGCAGCTGCATGAACACCGAGGTCACTGGAGAAACGGAGGAAGAAAGGAGGGGGGAGGTGTGCCAGAGCAGAGACCCCCCTGTATCCTGTGGTGAGACAGCAGGGCGGTCCCCCCTGCCACCCATGGAGTTCTACGGTGGAGCAGACATTGATTTATGGCCCGTGGCTCCTTCTCAGATGATCAAGGTTCTGTGCCCGAAGAAGGCCGGGGTCTCGTGGGAAAAGGTAGCCCCGCTGCTGTAATTCAGCACTGGGAGGATTGCAGCATGCGGGGGAGTCCCACGCTGGAGCAGCTCAGGAAGGGCTGCAGCCGTGGGAGGGAATCCAGTCGGAGGAAGTTAGTGACCCATGACGGAGCAGTGTGGGGAATGCTGTGGCCCATGGGAGGAATTCAAGTCAGAGAAAGTTTGTGGAGGACTATCTCCTGTGAGAGGGGGACCACGATGGAGCAGGAGGAACAAGTTTTGGACACTCCCCTCACCGAAGATGAAGGAAGTGGCAGCACTGACTGCACCCCCCATTCCCTGCCCCTGCGCCACTGGGGGAGGAGGTAGAGATATCGGGAGCAGAGCTGAGCCCGGGAAGAAGGGAGGGGTGGGGGGAAGGTGTTCTCAAGATGTGGCAATGCTTCTCACTGTCCTACTCTGTTATGTGTTGTTATTGTCTGTAATAAATGTATGTTCTTTTTTTTCTTCCCCTAATGAGTCTGCCTCTTGCTCGTGATCATAAAGGGGAAATTTTTCCCCATCCCAGTCCTATCTTGAACCCCAAGCCTGGCTCTCTGTCCCTTCTCATTGCCGGAGGGGAAGGGAGAGAGAGCTGCTGCATTGTGGTTGGCTGCCAACCAGGCCTAAACCATGACAGTAATACAATAGAAAGTATCTGGGAACTGCAGAAAGGTCTTCCCTAAGCTGCAGACAGCATGTCTGCATAAACATTTCCTGAACAGCATGTAGTTTCTGGTAACAAGTTTAGATTGCTCCTTCCCAAGACACTAGGATGTGGCCCTTTCCTGCAGAAGACCATTGTTCACCTGTACTGAGAGTAACCACCTAGAATTGTAATAACAGAAAGATTGTATAGATAGAGGTAGTAATAAGCTACTACAGAAACACATTGCTTCAGGGCTAGAAATGACCACGACCACTTATAAATTGACACGTTCTGGCCATCACATGAGACTTCCCTTCTCACTTTGCACCCCATCATCCTGCTGTTACCAGCAAGCTCTGTTCCTGTCACAAGGCTAAGTAGGTAGTTAACAAGGGAGGTTTAGGTTCAGGATAATTTGTTAAGTCAAGACAGATATTACAGTAGCTTACATGACGGCATAAAGAAGCATTTTAGGGTTTGTTGATTCTAGCACTGTAAAAGGTATTGATCATGGATTGTGGAACAGGAAATAATGCTCTAAGTGCAACGGGTGTAATATCAAGTACAATTATTCTGGAGAAAGTAAGTGGGATTGTGTATTAAAGCTGTTTTCTTGTAGCCCTTTCTTGTTGCCTTTTAACTCTTCTGCAGCATCAATTTCTATGCTATGAATACAGTGAACTTTCCTTCTCTGAGCCCTCAATGGGAGACTTACGCCTTTTTCATTTTCACTCTTCTTCCCAATTCTTTTGTATGCTTGCCTAATAAAAAGGTTGTTAAAGGTGAATTTACAGGGATCTTACTCAAATCAGCCTTCCAAAGGATATATCTCACCTGGGAAATATTTTCTTATTAAAATATCAATAAGTAACCATTTGCATACAGGAAAGACTCTCATTTCAAGCTGAGTTGTGGCAAGCATACCCACATCTTATGCAGGTGACCTGCAAGTACAATGTCTGTGCAAAACCAGCTATTCTAAAGAAATAAAATGGGCCAGTCAATACACTAATGTACATAAGCTTTTGTTTGTGCTTAAGATGCAGCAGCCCAAAACATATGCTTTGGGTGGAGCAATCACCACACACCTGTGAGTTTGCCCTCAGAGAGAGGCATGCTGTTTCCCACATTGTATACAAATGAAAGTTAAGATAAAAAGTGTATAAATGAGAAAGTGAAGAACCAAACTCAACATCTAATTATAACTTAGAGTAAGGCAAATAGAAATTACATTTCCTAAGACTACTTCCTCAACATTTATTACAATAAAGCCTCTTTTGAGGGGGAAATTATTCTAACTTCTCTAAGCTATGACTGAGGATGCACAAGTGACATCACTAGGCATTTCTTTTAGAGCCCTGATTCTTAAGATAATCCATCCATTTTCAAATATTTAGCAATAATAAACAGTATTGGTAAGACCGATCATAAATTTCTAAAGTAAATTGAAACACAAGCTTACAAAGAACAGTAAGTGATCGGTCCTCTGACATTGTATGAAACCATATATATTCCTTTTCATGACGATTTCTTACCTATCTCCCTTACATTAGAACCCCATATCTCTAACAGACATAAATACATACCACAGCCTAGATCTACAAGCAGCTTTCTTATACCTACCATGCTTGTTCACTCCCTCCTTTCTTTCTTCCTTCAGCTGTAGCCAAGCCCAAAAGACCTTAGTTAGCAACACCTGAAACATAGCCTCCCAGTTCCTGTAAAACACTGGAATACAAGGTTAAGGAATCTATATAAGCCTCTTTTTTTAAGTGCCTTCCTATTTTTAATAAGAAATTTTTTTAAAAAGTGTATGTGTTATTTTGGAGTTAAGACTACAGCAAATTTTGCAGCATCTTTCAAAGTTCAATACTTCAGACAAGTGAGGCCTTACAGACAATTCTGAAGGAATACTGCACTAAAGGATGGTGGAAAGGAAAAGGACTAGTGTCTCTTTAGTTCAGCTGTAAAATGTTAAGCAATGAAAAGCTCAATCTTGATTTTAGGGTACTAAGTGATTTCACAAATACATATTAACTTATTTTGAAAATCTCATGTTTTAGGCTAGAATCTACCTACATACTGGTTACTACTAGAAAGGTGTTTTAGCTAGCAGAAGGGTAATTTGTAGCCTTATCCTTAAAGATTACTGATGCTACCTAGTCTTCTTAGAGGTAGTAGTATATTACTGCAGGAAAGATGGTGACCCAAGTTTCTCACAGCTTTGTATTAAGAGAGTGTTGATACTTGTAGTGAGGTTGCAGCTGTGATTGTTTAAGAATTGGTACCTTAAAGCTTAGAAAAAATGTCTCTATATTTAGGGAATTGAAAGGTTTATCTCTGATTATTTCTACAGGTACTTCTTATTAGGTTTATTCTTTTCCTGCAGTTTCTTTTTACAAAAGGAGCCTCAGGGATCTTTGTCATGAATATTGCTCCCTGTGGAGGAGTTAAGGACTGGTTCTCAAGCCCTAGAAAGTACATTTCTAGTACATGAGGTAAAATGGTTTGCAGAGCCTTTCTATTCCTGCTGGTGTCTGGTTGCATCTGGCAGAACTTTGGGAATCTTCATGCTATTTCCTTTCCGTTATTAATTAGCTTCAAGGGTGTAATGGTATATGCTGAAAGAGAGAGACTGGGTAATACTAATTTTGTAAGTACGTTTTCTCTGTGTTTGAACCCAATGGTTTCTGGGTTTTATCTCATGCATTTAGGTTTGGCAGATTCTCCATTTTCATGACTTCTTCACAGCCAAAATTTAATGTGGGGGGAAACATAATGAGGCAAGTGATGGCAATCTCTATCACACATACACCACTTGGCAGTGCCGGGTTGCTTATGACTGGATTATTTGGAGGAATAGTGGGAAAGACTGATATACATAAATACACAGACTAATGTACTTGAGGTAAGTGACTTTGTACAGACAGCAGGATAAACTACACTTGTTTCCTGCTTAGCAATAATAGCCTAAGCATTCTCAGCAAGTATTCATTGGGGATAGAAATTCTCTGTAGTCTGTAGTGGATTAGCCTGAAGGAATATAAAATACTGTACCTGCCTCCCACACATGGTGTAACGCTAAATAAATATTCGCAACATGGTTGAAGATTCTGTCAGGAAAGGGACTATTACAAATGCGAAGAGCTATTATCAATCTAATGTGTAAAAATATTAATTTATTTGCCTCTGATAAAGCGTCTTGTTAATGAGCTATTTCACAAATGTCTAAATGAATTCAGTGTAAAATGATTTATTGCCATGCTTGCAATAAGGAAAATATACACGTTTCCAAAGAAACAAACTCTTACTCAAGGAGCAATCTTTGGCAAGGTTTATAAGTTCTGCTGTTAATTTAACAATTATTTTTATTTTCTGCCAAAGCAACTTGCCAAACTAAAATAAAACATGGCCTGTGTTTTTTTTTTTTTTAAAGTACTTTATTTCTGTGTATATTGACTGTTTGAGGTAAGCTAAGATCAATTGTCCTGCAGTTTTAATGCAATTAAACTTAATATGAAGGTCAAACATGCAAGAACTTATCTTGAAAGTCTGACATGCTGAGTTGACTACACAAAATACAGGATATATTTGCCTTATTTTTTTTAGTTTGTATATTTAAATCTGGAACCAAACCTCTTTAACTGGAAACATGCATGCAAAATCTGAGCCTCAAAGGCCACATTGCCATCTCTGGAAACATACTGCAAACATATCATAGATCTAGGCTTCAGATGGCCTTGCACAAGTGTTTGATAAGGTAACACCCTCCACCTACGTTATTCATTGTAATTTGAAAGAAAATCTTTAAAATAGTTGATGCTGTAGATGGCTGCACATGCTTCAGTCCACACCTAAAACAAGTCAGCACTGGGAAGGGCCTGGAAAAAGGGTGCTAGGTTAGTCCATAACAGATAAAAACATGTAGTTAACTCAGATTCAACAAACTAGTGGTGAAATTATGCTGCTGTTTTGTCATAGAATTTTGTCAGATTACCAGTTACAGAGTCTATTCAGAAAGGCAGATTGTCTCTCCTCATGTGTATGACTTAGAGGCTTTGTGTTTTCCACTACTTTTTGCCTACGCATATGGGAAGCTATGAAACCAGGGACCCATAAAACTATGGAGAAGCTGAGTTGGTAAGTAAAGTATGGAGTAAAATCTAGTTTCTTTAATTATTTTACATTAAGCTATCTGGAATAAATTTTGGCTCTCTTTGATGGGACTCTTGCAGTAAAAAATAATATATATGTAATTTAGGGTCATAAGCATGTTTTTAAATAAAAAAAAAAAAAAAACCTAGATTTTTTTATTTGTAATAGAGCAAGGAACTTGTAACACTCAAATTCCAATCACACTCATTTGCAGCAGAACTCTAGCATACATGTGAATATTTTCTCAGCTCTGGATGCTATGTAGGTGGAAGGTTGATACTGAGGTGTGGAATTTGCATAACTTATGAAGAAAAAAATGTTGAATGTATAGTGATAGTAAAGTATAGCTAGTCCACGGCTCTTCCTCAGAAGTATCTTATCTGACAGTCTCATCTAACATGAATGAGAAGCTCACCAATTTACGTTAACTGGTTGATATTTTTTACTAGTGTTATATGAGAGTAAATGTCAGTTGTCACAGCTGGTATTTTTCCTAACAGTTTTCAATATTAGTGTCAATGTCATTGATCATTTACACTGAAAACCACATTGGAAATATTTGCATTGGTCTGAGTCTCGGCTGGTAAAAATGGCAGCAGTTCCACTGATGTTAACAGAGATATGATGAGCAAAACTAGCTAGGGACCAAGTTTCTTAACGTTATATCCCACTGCACTACTTCAGTTTGCTAAACCATGTTTAATGTTCTGCCACAGCCTATTGCAATAACTGTGAATATTGGCCAGTTTCAGAATACTGCAAATGTATTATTTATATCATCAACTGTCTTTTATAAAATACAAAGCAAACTGTACAGACAACCTCCATTATTTCCTTGTGGCTCGAAGGCAAATCTCTCACTTTCTTTTAACAGAATATAACTTCCAGTGATTTATAGCTTTATAGATCATTCCTTGTGTGATTGTTGAATTCACTGTCCAACAGGGACTAGACAAGCTGTGTTTTTTGGCAAGTGCTATTCATCTTCTATGCTTCAGTCCCCCCGTTAGGTTATTCTGATGTCTATGTACTACAGTAGCAATGATCACTGTAGCTGAACAGGGGGCTGAGATTAGCAGTCCTTCCTCACACATGGCAAAATACTGGTTTCCAGAGCTTCTGGGCATCTGTAAACTCCATGAGAAAAATGCTTAACTCTCCTGCCTGAGATGTGAGATAACGTCATTGTTACAAGACTTTGGGGATGGAGGTGGATTTTCAGTTTAGGTTCCTTGGCAGTTCTACAACCAGATATAAGCTTTTTCTCCTTGCAAGCTGTTCTTCTCTCTGGACTAGGCTAAGTATATAAAATCTGACAGCAGCAGTGGTGGACATCCAAACAGCTTATCAAGGTTATTTTGGGCAGCCTGAAGTACAGTGAGTTGCACTCAGCCTTTTGCATTTTGCAGATGGAAAATATTAAGAAGCAGTTGGCTCCCTGTGGGGATGGTAGTAGAAAGGGAAATGTGAAGACATGCCATCAATAAACAGGTACATGAACTTTAGGCAATGGCATTCCCCTTGAATGCACACTGAAATAAGGTTTGAGAAGTTTGGTGTACATATTCAAGGGAATGCTCAAAGACCCTACAGACCTTGATTTATACCTCTAAAAATTCTTCTTGCTGTAGCTTTACATCTGAAAAAAATGCTAAAATCAACTCTTGAGGTAAGAAGTCATTGCTTACAACACAAAGCACAAAGAAATCAAAATACAAATCAGGATGTTGGCGAGCTTGGGGGCAAACACAACACAGAGGAAAATGCCAAAATATTTTTAAATAGGTTTCTGTGTCTTGGCTGGCTGTTCAACAGATTTGCTCCAAATGGTTACTTTCCTGACATATCCAAAGATAACACTGGAATAGTTTAGATCCCATGATATTTGAACTGAAACATGACTTGGAAAATATGGAGAGCATGTTCTGAGATTTGATATAAAAAAGCAAGGACTAAAATACAGTATATTTTCACGCTGGCATAACTTTGCCACAAACAGGTGATTGTTATTAGTCTTTTGAAGGGCTTGTTAGTGCATGGGTCACTGAAATTAAAGAATAGCTTGTAAATAAGCATTATTCTGCATATTTTGTTCAATAGTTAAACCACTGTCAATTCAGAAAAAAAAGTGGTTTTTTTTTGTTAATTGTATGGCAGATAAATACTTGTATTTCACACTGGGGAGGAATTAGATGTTAATGTCTTCCTAGGATTAGTTTTAGAGAAAATTGAAATCCCATTGTTTTGTGTTATGGTATGATCATGAAATATGATGTGAATAATTTAACTTTTTTATGTGGGTTAATGCATCTACTTGCACTTCTCAGCTGTGACAACTTCAGCCAGAAATGTTGAACTTCAGAACTGGAAGAATGTCACTAAAACTCAGTTAACCACCCACACACAGAAGAGAATTGCTTCTTTAATACATCATATTTGTTTTCAGTGTTTCTGGTTTCAGTGGGAGAGTCACTCTGTTCTTTTCTTGCTTACTGTAAAGCTTAATTTTAGATATTTTGCAACAGGAGAGCTTGTGTGCCTGAGCTGGCTTGCCTGGACATTGTCACAGTACCTCCCTTTGACAAAAGAAAAAGATCAGTAAATCCGTTCAACACATTTATTTAGTTTTGGGAAAAGGTATTGATTCTATTTTGCACAGGAACATCTTTATGACTTGTAAAAAGAATGTGGATAAAAAGCCCATTTGAGGAGGGTTTCTGTCTTGCAAGGGAAAGATTGCATGTTCCTGTAGCCATCACTTGATATGAGAGCAAAGTGTCAGGGCTGTTATTTTCTACATACTGGATTATTAGGGACCTTGCAGACAAATGGAGGGTAGCCCAGAGGGGAACAGCAGAAAAATGATAAAAGACTTGGAAAATGGAAATTGCAAGGGTGATAAAGAGGATTGACCATCTAGCACTTAGAGAAGACATAACTGTCTATACATACATAAAGGGATATTACAGAGAGAAGAGGGACCAATTATTCTCTCAAGTCATCAAGGGCAGAACAAGACTAATGGATTTATGATGTTGCAGGGAAAATGTCAGTTTAACATTAGGAAATACTTTGGGTAGAAGAACAATCAGGACAATGTATGATGTTCTCAAGGGGAGTTGGGTAGGATTTTTATCACTGAACTTGTTGAAGAATAAGGCTAGACATCAGTCTGAGGTAATGGATCTTATTGTGCCCTAAGGTCTACCGGAACTAAAAGGCCTTGGCCCTGCAAACCTTCATGTAAGAAGATAATCCTCATAAAGACAGAGATCTTTGCTTGATTAAGAGCTACCTGGTCAGTGCCATATACTTTAATATTTAAAGGGTGGTGAGATGTGCTAGCCCACTTATCAAAGAAGCAAATTCACAGGTAGTAGTTATTTACAGAAATTGCAAGACAAATTAAATCTTTTGGGTTTTTTCCCATCAAAATCCAGAAATACTTGTCTCTTGCTCTTGAAAAATTTGAATCAATAAAGTATCTTCCATTTTCTATGTGCGTTTTATGAATTCATCTACATGTTTAGACTCCACAGAAATTTAACCTTCTGAAATTTATATTCTAATGGAATATCTACTTCCTGTTTGTCTGAATTATTATTTTTTATTATTATTTTTTAATTCAAATATAGAGATAATTTAACCTAGGTGTATGGCTTTTAAATCAAACTCCAAAAATGTGTGTCTTACAAGACTGTTTCCACAAGAATAATTATGGGATGAATTTCAATAAGTGGGCAGAATAGATTATTTGTATGTAGTGCCATTATAGAATCCATGCAATTGGTTTGTTCTCTGCATTAGTATTTCAGAATTTTGGTCAAGGACAGTCATTCTGCTTTTATTAGTAATTGCTCAGGCTCAACAGAAACTCCGAAAAATGCTAATGAGTTTAATGAATCAAAACTTTCATTGCCTGCCTGCTGCTACTTTGTCAAACTCCAGGGAAATTAAGGTGCTGACAGTGTTTGATGAACAGGATAAAATCACAATCCTCTCAAGAAACCAGACTTACAGCTGCAAACAAATCAAATGACATAGCTTTCTCTGCTTAAGGGAAAAGTAGAGCTAGCCACCATGATGAAAAGGCACCATACAAGTTGCCAAAAAGGATCATCCTCAGTGTATTATATAGTTCTATGAAATACATAGGGTTGTTGGTCATAACTCAATGGCAGACAATGGTCATAAAAATTATGGCAGACGTGGAAATTTTCCATTCTCCTAACTGGCTGGCATTGTGTGATCTACCTTCTGAATTGGTTATGTTTTTTTCATAGGAGATAGGGAAGTTGTGGATGTCTTTGAGCTTCCTTAAGCTTGAGGATAACCACCTCCTTATTTTGAAATCAGGTATTTCTTTCTGGTAATGACATAATTTCTTAGAGTGACACAGTCAGTTGGTCTCCCAGCTTTATTTATTTACATTGTTATTTGCATCTCATTCTTCTTGCTACTTGGATCCAAGGTGTATTGCTACCCTTAAACTATCTACCTATAATAGTGTTTACTACAATAACAACAAAAATACACTTATGTGTTCTTCTTTATGTTGTAGCAGAGGGTAACTTTAAGCAGTAGTTTTACTAAAAATCTTTTATCCTTAGAATTCTAAGTAGCTTATTTGGTCTTCTGATCTAAACAGAGTAACAGAGAGTCTATGCTTCTGTGACAATGATGAAAGGGCTAATGAGATACCAGGGAAAACCTCTGATGGTGTTCTGAATTGATGAAAGTATGCAAGTGTTAATATCCAAATTTAGATCTTATTTCATATATAAGTAAGTTGCCACTTCTAGGATTTTTGCATGGGTTTCTAGCTGTGGTGAGAGAATTGGTACTGTGGGTTTTAAGAAAGTGCGCTACCATGTTGAATATCAGTTCATAAAGTCACTCTCTACAGATTCAAATATCAATGTCTACATTTCAACAAGGTATGTAAACATGCATTTGTCTTTTCTCTTCAAGTGCCTTCTGTCATAGAATAAAAGAATTTGCTGTCTCTGTTCCACTGTTTCATCTGCCAGTCTCTGACCTTTGTAAGCTACTTGGAGTATATATTGTCTCTTTCAACATGAATGAAACAACATGTAGAATAAGAGGGCAAAAAGTAAGTGTGCCTATCTTCCTACCATATGACAGTAGATTTAAATATGGGGGGATTTCAGTTCATTTAACATTCAGATACAGTATTTTCTTGATTTCAGCCGTGACTTCTCAGCTTTATGCAGAATGTAGGAACAAAATCTACCTACAAAATCTACCACCCAAGTACTGCAGAGGACTGGGACTATATTGCAGTTAGGAAACAAATCAGGCAGATTAGAATGGCCATAAATCTGTCACAATGATACCAATATTATATACAAAAATTTACTTCTGTTGTCCTGTTAATCACTTCAGTGATGTTCCTTAAGTCCTCTAGTCAAATTTTCCTTCTACAGGTAAGGAAAACATTACCACCCAGGGACTTGTCAATGGGCCTCTTGATATATTTTTCTTTCTGTATGTTGTTCCTGGATCACCATACTAGACATGCTTATTCTCATGCCATTATTTAGCATGGAAATAAATGCAAGTATATGATCGTTTTCTTTTTTGTTGCTCAGATGTGTAAATGTTCATCTAACCTCCGTACATTCATGCTTCACCTATTTTCTCTGGCCAGACAGTTCAACTGAGTTTGTATAACCTATGAAAAGGAGACATGGGGAACTTTTGCAGCATGAGTGGAAGCTTTGTCAGACACAGCTATAGTCTGTCACTACTTCATGATGGCTATATGTCCTTCTGAAACAAGGCAATAAGAGTCAAGATTAATAACTTTGAGCATAGGTGAAAGCAGATCATGGGAGATACCTGCAACAAAAACTCTGGGATATATGAGCTACTTATGTATTTTTGGAGTTTGTCAAATATCCTCTGACCACCTCTAGATATTTTTTCACATAAGGATTTATTCTTTCTAGGTCTAATCAGAAAAGAAATCTGCTCATGGGGGCTCTTAAGTGTCCTGCCTCTGGTCTGGGTAAAATAATTTGAAAGTTGAAAGATTAACAGTTCCTATAAAGATTTTATTCTTTTTTAATCATTTATTCTTCAAAATAATTGTAGAAAGAAGGAAGAGCTTGTCCTAACCTGTATTTCTTTGGAGGTTTCTGGGATTTGCAATAATATTATGGGTCAACAGTAGAAGAAGGAACTGGTAACTCATCCAAGAGCTACACTTAAAATTGTAGCATTCCAGGAACTGTTTTCCCTCTGAAATAATTTTACCTGCCCTTGTTACAATTTTGAGAAAATATAACAAAAACTGAGATATCAAAAATAGTTCTAAGATAGTCAAAGCTGTCCCAATGGAAAAAAAAAAATCATATCTAACCCTAGCTTGAAGGCAAAACAAGGTGATGAAGATTTGTAAGTATAAGTCATCAGTTAACAAAGAATATTTTCAAAAATATTCCTGAGGAAAACCATTGAAATTGTTTTTCCTAAAAGCTTTATATCCAGTCACCTCAGCTAAATGTGTAAGCTTTGGGGCATGGGTGAAAAACTGAACAGTACACCAAAGACTTCTTATTGTTAAGTAAAACTCCAAAGTGGAAAAATAGTTATTTACTGGTTCCATAAAATGCTTCACCTTAACTTTCATGGAGGACTACACCTTTATCTGTGGGTTAAGCATTTCTTTCTGATTTGCTTTCCCATTACCTGTAGGGTTTGGAGACAGAAACTTGCTGACTTCTGCTACCTCTCAAGTCTTGGATAGGACAACAAATGAGAGCAATAAATAAGAGCTTCTGTTGGAAATGTGTCCAAAAAATACATATATGTGTAAAGCTTTTTCTTAGCTTATCAAAACTTTCTCCACTGTGATTGAAGTAGCCCTTGAAAACCCTATTCACTATAATGTCTGAAACATGAATCCTTTGGAATCCCAGCTCCTTGGCCCAATCTATAAAGAGAGTTGTGAATTATTTAACCAGAAAACAGATATTTTGAGTGGTAGCTTGATTTTAGAAGCAGCGCCTGTAGCATGAAGAAGGTGTGTTCAAAACAAAAAGAGCGGCAAATGGCTGCTTCTTTCACCAGGCATTCTTACACAAGAAGAAACCTATTGGCAACATTACTGGATACCCTTTCAGCTGCTGAGTTTGTTCTACATGATGGGGAGCAGGAAACTCTTGACCAATGCTTGAAACAGGCCTGTCTAATTCCAGGAATATTTTCCCTGTACAAAAAGACAGCATAATCTAATTCTTTTTCTGGCAGTTATTAATGAGCGTGTACACATACATGGATAAAGTATTGATGAGATATGCTAATCTCAATAGAGATAAGAAAGAATTTGTAGGGTGGATTCATTTATAAGTCTATCAGCAGTATGCATTTGTCATTGATACATATCTAATAAACTATGTATGGAAGACATCTTGATAATTCACTTCCAACTAAGTTTTTGCAGTGCTGGCAGAATACTTTAACTCATTCCCATTGTACCTTTCATGACTTACAGCTGAGTGGATCTAACCTGGGAATCTCTCAGTATTCAGCCGAAGTAATAAATAGAAGCTGGCTTTTTCTTTGGTATAAATACAACAGTGCAGACTTTGTAGCTATATTCTGCATAGACAGCATGTTCATAAACCACTGTGTATCAAGTATATCCAATTCTTATTATTCATTGTATCCTGCTGTACAGTGTAAAGTACTACTTAGCAAGTGTGCTTTTTGTAGGAGACAAAACACAAACATGGTTAAAGATCTGATCAAAGTCTGAGCTAGTCATGTCAGGCAGGTGCTATCAAATGTCAGCTCCTCGGATGGCAGGGTCCAGAGGAAACATTTCCTACTCCTTCAGAAATAATTCCCTGACTTCTACAGTGAATTGTAGTGTGTATTACACAATGTGTTATATCATCCACTTAGAGTGTAGGTGTCTTTTTTGATAAAATCTCATCATGGGATCCAGTTGATAATGGTTGATCCTGTCTAATTAAGTGTGTACTTCTTTTGCATAGCTTTTTCTGAAGGCATACGGTTCATGACTCATGGATTTAATTTACTTTTGTCACAAGCTTTATTTCATAATGGTGAATTCTTGGTCAGAAAAGTCAAGTCACATTTAGAGAACACAAGGAAATATGATTTTCTTCACCTTGAAGGAAAAAACTATTTTGTTTGTGCAGTGTGTATTTGGTGGTTCACTGGAGGCCTATATTCTTCAGAATTGGCTACCCATGGCCAAAATTGATGCATATGTTTTCCTGAACATGTGGTTGGGAGTAGATTGTTCCAAGTGTAAAAGAATCGATCATTCCTGATTTAATCAAAAAAAATGCCCAGGTTAATGCTGAATGAATCTAGACAGGGTTCCATAAACTTTTTAGATCGGCTACCAGGACTAGGAGACGTTCTTAGGACAGCTTCCAAGCTTCAGTGGAAGACAATAGGAAGATTCATGCTGATACTATGGAACTTTGATCAGTTCCAGTTCCTAGTCTTCAGATTTGACAAATATGAATTTGTTCTTGTAAAGAGTCCTCAGAATAGTTATTGGAGGACCACCAGTTACTTTGAGAAGGTACGCATAGTCTTTATTAGAAGTCTTTGGCACCAAAAAACATTTTCATAGGACACGGGAGTGTTTTTAGTCTTATCAACTAGCAGAAAGGCAAGTATTTCACTTTCTCATACTACTTAGCATGCAAGAGGGAGAAAAGAAGAAAGGGTGAGTGTTTGGATGATCTTATACTCAATCTATTTCTCAAAGGGTTTTATTGTATCACTTCCATCTATGATCAAGGGGGATTATCAGGATTTCTTTTCAGTAAATGTGCAGTTCTAAAATGATACTCACAAGTATATGAACACAGAAGAATATTCACCTCCAAAGCCCTGAAGAAGATACAAGAGAAGGTGCATTTACATTTTAAATTTTTATTCTAAATCCAGCACAGGGTACCTGAAGGACTGAGAGCTATTTAAAAATTCATATGAAGTTTTAGATCTGGAATCCTAGCATATTTCCTGTTGAGGGAGTGCATACATCACAGAATGCCATCATCACTTGCCACATTTATTATGACCATTTTCTTGAAATATGGCAATAGATGATTTCTGCCTCTTGGGATGTTCAGGAATTAGACCATGTTGAATGATAATGGTTTGTGCAGAACTCTGTACTGCTACTCTTCTTACAGCATTGATGTGTGGATAAAGACAAGACCTTTTTTTTTTCTCTGTAAAAGTTGACAATCAACACTTCCAGAGCACTTAAATTAATACAGAAATAATAAAAAAAGTTCAAATGAGTTTGCAGCACAGTTGTACATCAAAGTTCTACCAATGCATTATGCATCTCTCTTCTCTTTTGAATCTTCCTTACATGACTTCCTCCGTATTCCTAAACATAAATAACTCCTTTGATCATGCTATGGGCATAAATAGAAGCAGGAGCAATTTGGTGAAATTGTTATATTAATTTCTGAATAAAGGCCATTTTACTTTGTGGAAAAGGAAAAGATCACTGCAAGTAGACTGTTCTGAATCCTGTATTTTTTGCTGCAAGCCATTAATTTGTAGATCATATTCAAAATAAGCATGAATCTACGATACCAGTGGTACTATATGGGTAGCATGTTATTCACATTTCTTAGCAGCCAATTCATTTTTTTAAACTAATTTGATATTAAGTTTGTGCTGAGATCTCAGAGCCTTTCCCACAATTAATTTACAGCCAATTATTAAATGTTAACTTGTCTGTAATTATTTGGATATTTTAAAAAAGAAAAGAAATCATTGAATTAATCACATGGCAGTCCTGCAAATAAATTTTTTAAACTACAGCCTTTAAATCCTAGATAGGTATCTAGAGAATGCAGTGACACAGTGAGCACTCTGAACTCTGCTCCCAGAGTGTTGTTATTACTATTACTTGAAAGAGCCATCACTTGATCCATTATGATACCCTGTCCATATCTCCATTTCTAGAGTAGGAATAATTGGGTATATATGCAAAAAATATTTGTCTACCTGTCTAAAAAATATTTTATACAGAGACTCCTCAGTCTCTCTGGGTGGCCTGTTCCTGAGCTGCAGGAATCCTCTAGCCATGAAATTTTTTGTAATGTTTAAGCTGAATGTCTCCAACTGCATCAGCTGATAGTAAAAATTCCTGTAACTTGTAACCTTCTGATTCATAAGCTGCAAAACCTGAAGTGTGTTACTGTCTCTTAAGCCAGGTGCAGAGTATGTTTAAAGAGATTTAAGAAGTAGTATGATTGTTGATTATGGTGAAGAGCAACATTTAGAAGAAGCATCCAACACTAAAACCCTGAATTTGGATTCCTCAGATGTATTATGGATTACTTCTGTAGCCTTGGGCAAGGCCCTTCACCTTTAAAGTGACTGATTTCCTATCACAAAGGCACAAAGCCTTTACAGTAGCACCTTCTATGCTTGTTGAGGAAAGATCACAAAATATCCAGATAGATAGTAGTACATCCTTTAAATCTCAGCACATTGGTTTTGGTAGCTCACCATTGCCAAGGACTCAGCAGCTGTCCTTGAATCTTTTTTCCCCTTTCCCTTCCTACGCTTTTTTTTTTTTTTTTCTCCTCCTGATATATGTATTTACATTGTAAAGCAGCAAGGGTATTAAAAGCAATGGTCAGTTCACAATGAAATCCCTGGCTGCTAGATCAGCAATTACCTTGTTTTCAGAAGTTCTATATTAGTTTGAAATGTTATTTGAGGTTCAGTGTCTTTCAGATTAAATTGACATTTAAAAAAAGGAGAAATATTCTTTCGCTCCTAACCTTTGGAAATAACATCGGGTTCAGACAGTACTATCTGACTCCCTGCTACTTGTTTCTTATCATTTTCTACAGTGCCCAAGCTATTATTTTTTTTAACCTCTGATATGTGTTGATGAGCTGGTCTAGGTGCCAAACACCAGAAGCACTTTGGTAAAAGAGCAGTAGTGAGCCACAGTACATTTGATCTTGTTTCTTGGCATTTGTATCATCATTATTTTACTGCATAAAAATGGTAAAAAAAAACCCAACCAAACAAACCCTGCTCTCAGCCCCTGTGAACATTAAGTCCTTCAAACAGAAATAGCCTCTATAGTACTGGCAGAGAGCCTTCAAAGGACGCTCATCCCAGGATCCTGCATAAATGCCAACTAGTTAATTGCACATTCCCTGCCTGCTTCCTTGCAGTTTGGGGTTTTTTTCCCCTCAAGTTGTGGGGCATGAAGTTTTACCCCTCTTTCAACTGTTATTTTAGTCTGATTTTGATTAATTGTATTTCTTATCAGAAAAGCCTTTTACCTGTTCATACAAGCTATTCACTATTCAGAATTTGGGCTGCTACAGAAGTCTTGTTCTTCTGTGAAGAGCAAACTGACCCTCATTCCAGGCAAGATGAATGTTTGAGGGGAGATGTTTCGCTTTTCACTGAGGATGTACAACTGACTCTGTTGAAGAGGGGAAAAAGACTTCAGAACACAGCAGATCCCTTATTTACATGTCCCCTAAATTCCTTTTTTTCCCTGATACTTGGGAAATCTTTTCCCATCCTTATAATTGAAGGTCTGAATTAAATTCCCTCTATAGTGAATGTCTTCCTCTGGAATTCCTCTTCTTTTGCAATGAGTGAATGATAAAGTAATCTGCTGTATCTGAAAATGTCTATGAAGACAATGACCAGTTAAGTAGAAAATTAGGTTCCTGTTGTTATTACAACCTTTTCTTACAGCACTGGAACCACAGCGAATTACCAAGTGCCATCTGCAGCCTCTTCTTCCAATTTTTGGTGTCTAAGACTGAGTGATCAACCTTCAGTGATTTTTTTTTATGAACCATTGCAACCACTGCTGTCCTGGGGGACAAGACAGTTCAGAAGTCCAAGGATGAAGCTCACTAGGGATGTGGGTAAACCTTTCATGCAATTCAAAGGCCTTATTGCCAACCCTTTACTTATCCAATTTTTTTTACCAGAAATATCCTAACTCAGTTCAAGTATTGAACCTGTTAATGGGGAGGGGCTAAAGTATCTTTAAAATCCATTAGGCCTCTACAATCATCTTATGATCTAAGTGTTTTCAAAATAGTATCAGTGACAGGCTTTTCATGGTTTAGGCTCATCTGGTAACAAAGCACCATGCAGACACTCTCACTCCTCCCCAACTTGGTGGGATATGGGGGAGAATTAGAAGGAGAAAAAAGGTAAAACTTCATAGGTTGAGATAAGGACAGTTTAATAGGACAACACAAGAAGAAAATGATAACAATACTAATAAAACAAGTATATAAACTGAGTGATGCACAATGCAATTGCTCAGCCCCTTTCTGAGCCATGATCACCCCCCAAGCCCCAGCCAGCTCCTCCAGCTATATACAGAACATTAATTCAGCATAGTGTCGAATAACCCCTTGGCTTGTTCAGATCACCTGTCCTGGCTGTGCCCCCTCCCAGCTGCTTGTGAAAATGAGCCACATCCTAGCCTAATCCATGATAAGACTTCATTTAAAAACCATAGATGTGGATTGTAAGTACCTTGGAACAGGGATTCCAAAGCCAATATGAAATGCAATAAGTCAGATGCCCTGTTTACTGACAGGGTATGATGTTGGCAATGTTATTGGCCTGAACTCATGGGACATTTTCCATCAAGCTGCTACTGTAAATTGTGAACTTGGTGTGTTCCAGAAACTTCTTTGGGAAGGATCTAATTTCCTTAATAACTGCATTTTGACCAGGTATTAATAAGACATTCAGTGTTGAATATTGTTCCTTTACTTTATGATAGAACTGTTACTGTCCCGAAGAACCAAGGAAATGTTAAACCTGAATGTGAGAAGCAAGGGATAAAAAGAACATGCCTGAGAAACAGCAAAAATCTACCATACTCCTGTGGAATGAGACAGTAGGCAAAATATTCTTTGCACAGGGATGGTAATGGCCTAACAAACTTTCATTACTTATCTCTCCACAATCTTGTCACCTGAAAAGACTTTGAGAATGAAGATACTCCCCACTTAGTACCTTGTTTTTGGCTCAGCTCATTCAAATCAGAAAATAAGCCCAGATCACCATGTGCCTGAGGATGAAAGACTCAGGTTTTTCTTCTCCTTGGTGTACAATTTGTTTTCTTGTTGCTGTGCAACAAGTGACAACTCAATATAGAAATTAGTTGCTTTTTTTGTTTGTTTGTTTCTTACCCTAATTGATTTACTTATTTTTTCATTTACTTTGGTATAGAAAGTACATATATGAAGGAGAATTCCACAAATAGATAGGCATATTAATTAGAGTGATTGTCTTGTAGTCATAGCTGACTGCTGGAAGTGCTGAACCTGAGCTAGTGGTCCCTGTGAACAGTGACAAATATGGGAGATGAGTCAGTATAAAAATTGAGGGGTTTTCACCATTTTGCTGTGCCTGAAAATATTTGACAGTTGGGAACCAAATGAGGTTTGTTCTTAGTGATTTACAAGTTTACAGTTATAACACTTTCTAACTATATCTTTTATTATATGTAATCACTGGAATAACACAGCTTTGTAATAGTAAAAACAATAGCAACAAAACCAGAACTATAACTGGGGTTAAGTATATTTTATGACTTTTTTGGTCTTTAAGATCTTGAGTTTCCCCAGGAAACTTTATGAGGCTAAATATTTACTTTCACAGACTCTTTTCTAATGAGCTATTTTCATTCTTTATGCCATTTTCTATGGAAAAGATTAAAATCGTTAATCAATGTTTAAATACTTTTTTTCAACATGCTTGCATTACGATTAGAGACACAGATATATTTAGTTAATGTCCTATTATTTTTAAAAATGATTGATCTATAAGCAAAAAATTGTTTAATTCACTGATAAGTTCTTCCTAAGAAAGGCTGCAGGGTTTCAGGGAAAAACAGATTTAAATTAAGACACTCCAGTACGGAATATAATGGGACCAAAAGACTATCAGGGTACGAGCAAGAGAAAAAATGGTCCAGGGAAGAAAAGAATCTTATATCGTCTAATGTCAATTACTTCATTTCACAGCCCCTGGCAGAGAAGGTTCTACACACACTCAATACATTTATCTCAGTTCAAGCTCTTGGTCATGGCCTATTGCCTTGCTGGGGCAGAGAGTTGAGGTTTCCTGCTCCAGCCTCCACATCACCACTACCCTCTGCAAAGCATTCACTCATGTGCCCTAATAATGTGCAACCATAACAAAGTAGGCAGGTATGCATCTTGTCCCTCTGATGCTGACCTTATGGAAAACACACTTTTCTTTCCGCAAGTGATCCAGTGTTCCCAGAGATGTTATTGAATTCCTGGCAATCAAACCCTAGCTATCAACACTGAGCCATAGTAGACACCGGTCTTGCATCTCAGCTGCCAGGGGGCTTGTTGACTGACCCAGCATGAGTCTCCTGTAAAAACGTGATGGAGTACCCAACTCCCCAGAGATACTTCCAGGTCCTGATCATACCCTGTCCATGCCATCACTGCCACAATGTGATTTATACTCCCTGCCAAAAGCTAGGACGGAGCTTTAGAAAACATCAGCCTGACTTTCACAATGCAGATTTTTGTGTCCAATTTTTCATTTAAAATAAGGCCCATGGATATCAGTGAAGTCAATCCTTCTCTCTATTTCTTCAGATGTTGCTGCAACTTTGAGACTGTGAAGGCTTTTTCATGAAACTTACTGAGATCTGAGATGTCTGTCGCAGTAGAAGACCCCACTACCTCTGCAAAGCAGCAACTAGCCAACACTGACTCCCCATCAGAGTGAGAAAGGGGCCCTGCTTACCATGAATGGTAGGGAAGGAGGCAGTGTGAGTTATGATGTTGTGCTAGGAGTCCAAGGAACAGTTAAAACTTTTAGTCTTAAAAACTATTGTCTAGGAACATCTTGCTCAAAGAAGTTGTGGATTCCTCACCATTAGAAGCATTCAAGGTCAGGTTGGATGGGGCTTTGAGCAACCTGATCTACTGAAAGATGTCCCTGCCCATGGCAAGGGGGTTGGACTAGATGATCTTTAAGGTCCCTTCCAACCCAAACCATTATATGTTTTTATAATTCAGTGTCTTGGATGGTTATTCAGCTTAGTTTAGTTAAAATAGTTCCATTAGGTAATTTGGGGGTTTTTTAAACTATGTTTTGTTATATTAATACTAATAACCCAAGCACCCTGAGATCCTCCCAGAGTCACATTATTCACTGTATCTTTTGACTTCCAGGAGAACTCAGACACCTATGTGGTGATGTGTAAGGGATTCCCACTTGCACAATGGAAGTTCAATGTCCCAGAAAGTTGTGTCCAAAGGTGTTTGACCTGAATGCCTCATGAATTGTTCTCATGTACTGTACTGGCACAGATTTTTGTTTGGTTTTCCCTGAAAGATGTATGCCATTAAGAACTGCAAGTATTTTCTCAGTATGCTACTTGTTTTGACAATTCTGAACTACTTTTGAGAACTGCAAGAACAGCCATTAGTTATTTTGGGCTTTGTCCCATTGTAATGGGTGAACATTTCCATAAACATTTCTTTATAATACCTCTTTTTTATTCAGTTTCTCCTATTTGAGAAGTGAATCAAAACTAAGCTTCACTGTACTGAGGAGTTTTTTGTGTGTATATGTCTTTGTTTAACACACAAGCAATATCAAAGAGGGAATTTTTCTCAGAAAGTGCAGGCTCAGCCCAGAGCACAAAAGATCTGTGACCTTGGACATGAGGCCTGGAAGAGGCTTTGTTGTGATATAGATAACTACTGTTTCTACTGCAAAGAGAAGCCAAGAAAAGAACAGAGAAACAGACAGCCGATGTTGAACAGGATAGCTGGTAGCAAATTGCGTCATTCTATTTCCCTAAGGTACCTTGTTTAACTTAAATGGAACATCCTTTCTTTAAAACTGAAGTAAATTTCAGTAGGAGTTTGAAATTCAAACTTTCTAAACATTGTCAATAGCTTTGTTAATTTATTAATTGGGCCTTGCATATAATCCCAAGAGGAAAAGGAGTTTGTGTTTATTTTAATACACCACTATTTGATTCCAGCTCCAAACAGAACAGACATTTATACAGAAATGAATGGTATAAGATATTCTCAGTCTCGTATTGTTCCCATAGTCATAATAACATCCCATTTCAGAGTGCATTAGGATGTGTCTAGCATTGCTTATGAGGTAATAATTTCTTAGCAATAATTCAAACCATGTCCTTCATTATCCAGAGGTGTTCTAACAACAATAAACTACTCATTTTTTAAAGCAAACCAAGTCAGGAGTGCTATCAACATTTTAAGAAACATATCCATCTACTGCTGCTGAGTGAAACAGTCACGTAGAAAGAAACTAGCCAAGTGAATTAAGATGTCTCTGCCTTTGGAATTTGCTAGGAGGGTGGTGAGATACAGTAATTACCGTGGCAATATTATATTGTGCAAGAGATAGGAAAATGAGGGAAGTGTTAGAGGTGGTGTTTATTTTTTGATCCTGTCATAAAAGTAATTGACTTTAATTATCATAATAAATGTTCTAGCTGCTTCAGATAATTACATGCAGCGCCTTCCATATCGTCTAAATTTATGAGGGTGTTTGGGTCAGCACATCAGCACAGCTTATAGCTATACATGAAAAGTGGATTCTGCTGAGAGTGTTCTCTTAGAGGTGTTGCTTTCTGAAAATCATAGAATCGTAGAATCATAGACTGGTTATGATTGCAAGGCACCTGAAAAAATCACCTAGTTCCAACACCCCTGCCATGGGCAGGGACACCTTCCACTAGACCAAGTTGCTCAAAACACCTTCCAAACTGGCCTTGAACACTTCCAGGGAGGGGGCAGCCACAGCTTCTCTGGGCAACCTGTGCCAGTGTCTCACCACCCCCACAGTAAAAAATTTATTCCTTACATCTAATCTAAATCTACCCTTCTCAGTTTAAAATTGTTACCCCTTGTCCTATCGCTAGACTCCCTGATAAAGAGTCCCTCCCCACCTTTCCTGTATCCCCCTTTAAGTACTGGAAGGCTGCTATAAGGTCTCCCCAGAGCTTTCTCTTCTCCAGGCTGAACAACCGTAACTCTATCAGCCTGTATTCACAGGGAGGTGCTCCAGCCCTCTGACCATCTTCACGGCCTCCTCTGGACTCGCTCGAGCAGGTCCATGTCCTTCTGATGTTTGCAATCCCAGAGCTGGACACAGCACGGCAGGTGGGGTCTCACAAGAGCAGGGTAGAGGGGAAGAATGACCTCCCTTGACCTGATAGCCACAGTTCTCTTGATGCAGCTCAGGATACAGTTGGCTTTCTAGGCTGCAAGTGCACATTGTTGGCTCATACTCAGTTTTCCATCCACTAATACCCCCAAGTCAGGCTGCTCTCAATCCACTCATTGCCCAGCCTGTATTTGTTCATGGGATTACCTTAAACTTTTTTTTTAAGTAAAACATACCTTGAACTTATTGCTGTTGCAGCACAGGGAACAAAGGTGTTTCCTCTCTATATATATCCTATATAGGACTATATGCTTTGCAGATCTAACTTAACTAGGCTTAGAATACTCAATGGATGACAACTTGGTGTATTCCTTTGTTGCTCAAAAGGCTGCTGTGAATAGCACCAGTTTTTCTTTGGCCTGTTTATGTGCAGGTAGCTGGATGAAAAGGATCCAAACAGGACAGGCATGATCAGAACATGCCATTACTGAGACTTGAAAGCCAGGATTTCATAAATGTTGATTAAACATTCATTTTCTTAGCTGTCATTTATGAAATCTGAAGAGCTTTTCACAGTTCTTTTAGAGCTATGTACAGTCTCTTCACACAGGTGTTATTATTAAAATTATGCCAAAAGAGCTCTGCGCACTCAGCTCCACTGACTTCAGTTTCCCTTACCACGGTCTGTCTTGTGGAGTACAGAGAGAGACACCTCTCTGGACCCCACCTGGAAAGCTTCCTTCTGCAGCCAGCCCCATGGCATGAAAGCTGGCACAACTGCCCTGCTCTGTGATCTCCCCCTTTCCCTCCCAGCACCTCAGGCACTCTGCACAGCTCAGAAGCCATGGCCTCACAAGCCTTCCTAGCCCTGATCCCCCCAAGAGCTGGGCTGGTAATAGCCTGGTTCAAGGTAATCACAGTTGATTCCTAGGCTATTTTACAGGCTCAGCCCAGCAGCATATCCTTCTGTGCATTGCTGGTGCCTTGATTCTTGGGAATTAAGTCAGCTCTGACCAGCTTGCCAAAAGTCTCCTCTCCACATCTACCCAGTTGTACTGGCTTGTCAGCCGCTGATCTCTCCCCTTACTAGATGATACTGAAAATCAAATGCACACCTGAATCCCCAGGCAATATGTGTGTGTGATATGCAAATTCAGTAACCCAACTAATTCCATCATAAAATATTCACAGGCAGGAAGGTACTCAGTATTATAAGCTTCCTTATTTTTTTTCTTTTCTTGTACTAATCTCTCCTCTGCAATTTTACTTTTCTTAGCATGATGTTACATTGCTTTTTGTGTTCATCTTCGAGATGGAATAAAACTTTTATTTCCATGCAAAGGGAATGTAAACTTGAGAAGAAAGGTTTTCTTCTGCTGTGGGGGCATAGACCTCAGAATTTTTGTTTGGGTAGATTGGAGCTGGAAGAACTTCAGAAGCAGTCTAGCACTAACCTCTGTAATTATTTGGTTTTGCATTTAACTTCATACAGTCCCATACTTTTTCTTCCATTGTACAATCAATCTAGCAGTTAGATGGTAGTTCTTCTGGTATTCCTCACTTCTCCCCAGCAGAGATCACTCTGGACAGTTTGATTTCCTGCTGAATTCTTTCTCTGTCCCATACTTGTGTGCAGCTGTCTGCCAGTTACACCCTCCCAGGGATCAGCTTTGATCCACCCAGATAAATCATTCCTTAAGTAGGCATGTTCTTTTTTTTATTTTTTTTTCTTTTGCTAGATGTGTGAATTTTAATCACTTTTTTTTTTTTTCTGTTATGACAAAAAAACCCTGCTGCTTGCAAAGCTTGTAGTATGACAAATATTTAAAAAGATAGCTGAAGACATAGCAGAAGGCCTCCCATAGGGAATGCCTTCCACAACACAATGTCTATATCTTTTTTTATTTCAGTGACACTTCCTATCATGGATTTCATAGAATCATTAGAGTAATGTTAGAGTGGGGTGCAAATGCCTTGTTTTTTAACAAAAATGTTATTTGTTTATGTATAATAAACTCCAGTAATCACAGTCTTTTCTCTATCCAGTCCTCAACACGTTAGTCAAAGAGGAATTTTGCAAGTGGAAATTTGATTTAAGCACTCTTCAACATGAAGGACATAGAAATTGGGTGCTCTATATTTGCTATGTTGTCTTATGACAGAAATAAGGTGTCACATGTTGCAATAATAGCAATTGATCTACTCAAAAAAAAAAAAAAAATAACCAAAAACAAGCTAGCTAAGAATAAGTGGAAGATTTATACATTACTTAAAATGGTGTAAAGATGCCTGTAGCTCTCAGGATTTTAGATTACCATCCAAACAGAGATGTATGACTAGATTTATTGATGCACTGAATAATTTAATGAAATTATTTTGCTCTTTCAGTACCTTAGATCAAAGAACTTCTTATCAGCCTTCAGGATGTTACATCAGCATTAGCAGTCGGGAAAGGGTTTTTCCTACAACTGGAGATAAAAACCCCTTTTTGCTGTTTGCTAGCCTGGCACATCCTACATAACAGAGTAGAATGATCTGATTGGACTGTGTCAAATGGTTCAAACTCAGCAATTTAATATCAACTCACTTGAAAAAAGATGTAAAATAGTTATAATCATTGAAAGAAAAATCAAGTATGTGTTTATGATTTACATCATCTTCACAGATCCATAAAATAGTGCATGATTTAAAATAACTTATTTAGTTAATCTCTGAATCTAGGTTCTAGAAAGTGTGCTTTTCTGAAATACCATCCATCATCTTTTGTTTCTTTTCAGAATTGTATATTCAATAAAGAGCCATTTCAAGACAACCAAAACAGCTCATTAATTTGTGCAGTATTTACAAGTTTCGGTCAACATATTTCTCACTCATATTTTCACTTTTTTTTTAATATAAATTACTTTGAAATTTATCTTTATTTAGAAATCACCTTACATTTTTTGAAAGCATCAGCCTTCCCTATTAAAATGAGAATGTGGTCTCTGGAGTTTACGATACATAAATAAAGGATATATTTGTTAAAAAAAAACAGTTTTTATTTTAATTTTAAATTGGCACAAAATTGATTCAGCTAGGTGGAGCAAGAGAGCAAACAGAGTCTTAATTGTTCAGAAAATTCTATACCAAATTTAATTCTTTGTACTTGTGTGCAGTTCACATGACATTATCAACATTGTGGTAGGAGATGGAGATACATTTTCTAAACCTGAACATGGAGTCTTTCCATACATACTCCAGTGTTCTAGCTTAAATGCCAAGTTTTCTCACCCAGGTGGGTCTTGAATGTTGGAGATACTCGAGTTTCAAAATAAAGATGTTGGATGATTTTTGTTTGGGAAAGATAGACATCATTGAAAACAGTTCTGGGAAAATGGGGTCCAGAGAAAAAAAGCTGGGGAGCTCCTGCTCAACATTTAATCTGAAACATGTTGAAAGAAGAATAGCATATCCTATCACTTATCCCTTCATCAACATACTCTCTGGTGACTTTCCATTTTAATTGACTTGTCATGCTTCCCAAGGCAGACTATAAAGCTATAAACACAAGTCACTTTTTGCTAAAATTGTGCTGTAGTCTGTAATATGACCAAATCAGAGCTGAGAGGAAGTGATAGTTTTTTTTCTGAACGGTGAGAGAGAAAAGAACAAATCAGCTGGATGCTAAAGCTTCAGGTATCATCTGCATTATTCAGGCAGCTGCAGAAAGGAACTAAGATGGAAATACACTTTCAAAGTGTGAGGGAGATTTTTCCCCCCTTGTACAGGCTCCATTGAGGAGATACTGTCCTGTGTATTTGTAGTAAACTTGGGTGATCCCTTTGGACAATGAATATACAATGGCCATAGTATATCTCTCTGAGATAGTAGGAACAAGCTTGATCATACATCAAATCAGACTCCTATTCCTCCTTCAGTACCAGGTGGGAATAGCAACACTTAACCTCTCCATGCTCACAGGTATTTCCCTTGTTTCTTACCTTACAAGAGACCCGAGATATATGTCCCTTCAGAAAAATCCACCTCCATTATTAGTAACAATTCTTGGTTTGTGATGTGAAAAAAAGCACCATTCCTCAAGAGGCTCAGGCTTCATATTCATTCCATGGGCTGAATTACATTACTACCTCTAAATGTATAAAAGGGGGAAAACTTAACAAGAGAGCCAGAAAATGATAAAAACTAAGAGAAGAGAGGGATTTCACAGCCTTTTAAAAGTTTAACAAAAGTTTGTCTCTGGTTCTCCTCCGTGAGATTTTTGCATAACAAGCTTTAGGAGCAGTCTCATTATCTCATGTGGCAGTCAGTACAAGCCATCTCCACTGACACCTGCCTGACCATTTGAATGGATCTGAATTAGTTAAGGTTTATCTCTGAGGAAGGTGATACTTTTATAACGATGCTATGTGCTCAGTGGCCTTAGCAAATGTAAAAAACCAGGAATTTTCTTGGCGTTTCACTGACTGTATTTTTAGGATTACAGTATTTCATTCATTAAGATTGATAGGATGATTAGCATAATTAAGTCAGTTGGCCTTGGAGCTTTCCTTTACAAAGCAGCAATTACCAATGTTTTTTTTCATCCTTTATTATGTCTTCTCAGAGACACCTATTTTGCATCAAAGAGAAAGGTAATTTTTTGCCCCAGAGCAATTTGGTTTTAGATCAAGCTTTTTACAGCTTTGTTTCAGAACTCAGTATAGCATCACAGTAACCAGAGATGGAAAAGAATAAATACATAATCTGGTCCAAGCCACAGCTAGAGACAATGAAGAATTGTTTGAGACAACAGACTTGCTTATAGTTTTTACCTAGACTGGCTTTAATTGACCTTTTATTTAAAGAATCATTCCACAGTCCTCTGACATGCTGAAAACTGAGATTACACCTTCTTTCACTTTTTTACCCCTTCTTTCACATTTAACCCCTATATTTCCGTCATTTCATAACAAAGATAAAAGAAGAAATATAAAGTTTGTTTCAATATGGCATGCTGATTCTTACTGAAACAAGAACAGCAGTACAGTTTCCCCCTGAAACAATTTTATTTTTTTTCTGAGGTGTTTTCTTCAACAGATACTCATAATGCTACATCCAAGCAAGATTCTTGCTTTGGTCCCCACTTCAAAATCTTGGTGCAGATTCACTCTGGAGAAATGGTATCTTAGATGTAACAGAAAGACCACAACCTTCTTAATATCTTACAAATGGTCTACAGGAGAGTAGGAAATTGGACGTGTTTCCAATGACCTGAATGGGCATGTTTGACTGTCGGACCACACTTTGCCCCTGAGATGATTACTGGAAAAGCAAAGCGTCTCAAGGTGCAGATAAACCAGCAAAGTTTTCATCCTTTACAGTACAAAACAGACAAAGGAATTACTTCAACCTTCCTCTTACCTTGCTGTCTATTCCTGATAGGATAAAACAATAACATAATTGAAGCTATTGGAGAAGCGAGGAGAAGCATGTAGTTTAACAGGCGTTATGTAATGCTGAATCCCTTTAAGTCTGTCCCATATATAATACATAATGTTATGAGCATGTCAGAGATTCAATTAGTACTTGTTACTAACGTTTCCATGTCATGATTGCTTAATCTTACTACTGAAGTACAATTACTTATTAAAACCTCGCTCAGTCATTTGTCAGCTCTTTATGAACAAATTAGAAATGGAACCTGACTGTAAACTGACCTGCTCTCATCTGATAATGCCACTCCTCTGATTTCTAGATGGATATTTCTGCCTTGCAGACTGACAGCCTATGGTTTGCCCACTGAAAATAGCCCCACTCCCATATTTTCTTTCTGCAGGGCTAGCCCTATATAACCATATTTCAGCAGTGGGGAGTTCCCAGGAGCAGAGCAGGGAAGAGAAGCCCACAGTTGTTCTGCAGGGCAAACACAAGGCACAGCTGGGTTCTTTGAGCTTTTCTTATCAAAGGGTGTTCTGGGATTAATTGGGATCAAGTTCACTGTTAACATGGGCACAACTTTAAACTAATTCTATCTTTCTTTTTTTCCATGCAACAAAAACGAGATAATATTTTTTTGAGGCCTGATATATCCTTTCTGTTTACTCAGAATTGTCCTCTTGCCTTTTGAGCCAAAATGACCTGGGTACTGATGTGCTCTTTCTATTTGAGAATTGAGAGACTGCCTGTGTCCATCTTTCTGCTTCTTTGCATTCATTTTCAGCACAGTTCTGAACAGATCAAAACTCTGAGTTTCTTTCTTACCTGAGCAGATGTTATAGACCAGGGTACCATCAACAGCCATGATGATGGCCATTGACAAGGGTTTTGAAGATCATGAGAAAATATTGTTCTTCCTTTAGGTGGTGGAAATTATACCTGGCTGTGATGAAGAGACAGATCCCATGCATCCCAATGTAACTGTCACATAAGGCTATTACCTGAGGATCTGAGATCATACCACCTTTATATTGGTGCTAAGTGCAAGGTGCAAATGTTAACATGGTATACAAGGGTAAAAGAATTATAGAAGCAGAAATGGTGTGAAGAGAGAAAAGATTAAAGCTGTCTATTAAGGATGCTGCCAAAATAATATAGGATGAATAAAAAGTAGAAATTGATTAAAACCAGAAAGTAAGGTAAGTTGAGGACATAAGTCTAGGATGTCTCAGAGGCAGAGAGTGCTGTAGGGAGCTGGCATTTTAGGGATATATGGACTCATGTACTCAATCATCTTTTACAAAGTGTATGTCTTGAAGGTGTGGGAAACCTTAACCAAGGTGCATATGTGTTAGGTACTTGTGTGTCTGACACATAGTTTGGGGCATACCCTCATAGGTATGTAACATATTTGGACCAGTATTTCTTCACAGTTTTTTTCTCAGAGAAATTATTTTGCATGGATAAAGCCAGCGTAGAACCAACACAAAATGGAGACCTGCAGATTTGTATTACATTTATATATATGATTATATATACAGTGTATATATAAATACAAATATGAATAGAAATGCAAACATGAATGTTAAAGTATGTATAAATAGAAGTATATGTATTGGTATGTATGTATTTTTTTTCTAGCCAAATTGCTAATAAAAACATAGCTTCTGTGTTAAAGGTCTAGAATAATCTCCTTAATTATTTTGGATGTCAAGTACATTTAATTAAACTCATGATTAGAGCCAGAAATGCACATGGATCAGAATGGAGAGGGAGGGAATGGGAGAAGCTGCAAAATTACTTGGCTTCTCCAAGAAGCCATTAGTTGGCTTTAGAGACCTAAGAGATGATAGGGTTTAATCAAGTCCTAATTGTCTTGAATTTGAGGGTTATAAAGGATGATGAAGGCCTCTGTATAGATTGGAAAAGTGAAGTTAAATGGTTTATCCATCTATCATTAAGAGAGAGGAGACTGGAGCTGATTGCTAAAATTTATAGAAGTGCTGGCAGTCAATACTGCTTTCATTCCAAACTTATATCGATGGCTTGACTTCTGGGATGTTGGGGTCATTGCAATTGGGTTTTTTGGCTAAGCAAAAGCAAAATCATATAATGATCAGCACATGGATGAAAAATAGAGCAAAAGATGACCACAGTGAGAAGACAAAAAGGAAGAAAGAATGTGGCAGATGGAATCCAGTAAGGAGACGGTGAGATGAAATAATGCAAAGATGAAATGCACCCCCAGTGAGCTAAAATTCCTCTGAAATGCCAGCAACTTTATGAGTCTTCAGTGAACAAAAAAAGATGAGTTCAGCCAGAGAGCTGTCAGCAAAGGTTTTTCTTAAAACACAAGACTTTTTAAAGCTAGAGTAAGAATCAGATTAACATTCTGCTTGTTGTTACATACGCAATATTAACATTTTCTGTGACAGAATATGGGACAGAGGGATGCACTAAGGTTTTTTTCACTATTGAATGAATTTCTGACTGAGAAAAGCAGGTGTTCTGGGCTGTCTTAACCCTTCTTGATTTTAATTATTACTCACTCTGATCATAAAATTTTTAAATCTAATACAACCTATAATTCTCTTTTTCTCTCCCTCTTTTTAAAATAGAAAATATACATTAAAGGGAAACATGATGTTTCTTGCCATAACTGCACACTGCACCTCCATGCAGCTCCCTGGGAAGCAGAAGTCATGGTAAATTCTGCCCCTGCCATCAGCTACGAGATGTCCACTGTACCACTCTATGAGTAGCCAGGGCTCTCAGACAGTGTCTGCCTGCTTCTCCTCCTTATGTTTTTTCACCTTCCTGGAATGACTTGCATCCCTAGGAAATTTTCCCTAAAAGTGAGCTCTTCTACCTGGTTTAAAAAAACACATCTACCTAGTTAATACAAACTAGTTAAGAAGAAGTTTTCATACTGAATGTTGCCCTAAATCCACAGGTGCTGAAAGTTCACTGACAGGGATGCAGAAGGGTGAGTTTATTCCACCTCAGTGTCCAGGTTATAAAAGAGCTGAAACTATCTCCAGATGCCTTTGGTGGTGTACTTCACTCATAAATTCTCCATCATTACAGTTGGCATGTATACAGCCCCTAGCACCATGGATTCCTCTTGGCTCTTTAATAAGAATCCTCTGGAAGCTGATCTGATAAGAAATAAAGGCAAGAACAATGTTTTCTGAATCCCAAAACTGAGGTGTGATGGTTGCAAATATCCAGATAGTGTGGCCTTATTAGCTGATAAAAATAGTGGAGGAGGATTTTGTTCTTTCTTCCTCTTTGGATGACTATTAGTGGATTTTTAGAATGATGGGGAATGAATTTAAACATGAAGGGATGGACTCAGGTTGAATATCTCAGCCAGACTTATCAGCCTGAGCGTCCTAGAGTATCTGAAAATGCAAAAGTTGAAGCAAATGGAAAGGCAAATTTAAAGCCTTTTAAACACCAAACATGTTATCCCATTAAGAAATATGGAGAAAATTCTCTAGCTAACCTGAATCCCTACTTCATATAACTGTATAAAGCACAAGGCAAAGACTCTGTATTCCCATAATGTTCATTCATAGGATAAATCTAATATTTGAGTAATGAGTTCCCTGACTGTTTAAACTAAACATTTGAGGTGATGAGACCTCAGAAAGATGAGTGGAGAGTTATCTAGAGACAGACTTGGCATTTTTCATAGCAGTTTCAAATCATAGATTCTACTTTACATGTAGGGTAGTGAAGTTCCCATAGAGGCCTGTACTGCTTTTGACTGGGATAAAGTTAAATTTTTTCATAGTAGCTATTATGGGGCTATGTTTTGGATTTCTGCTAAAAACAGTGTTGACAATACAGAGATGTTTTCGGTTTTGCTGAGAAGATCTTACACAGAATCAAGGCCTTTTCTGCCTCTCACCCCACCCCACCAGAGTGGAGGCTGGGGGTGCACAAGAAGTTGGGAGGGGACACATCTGGGACAGCTGATCCCAGATGACCAAAGGCATATCCCATACTGAATGATGTCATGCTCAGCATATAAAGCTGCAGGAAGAAGAAGAAGGGAGAGATGTTCAGAGTGATGACGTATGTCTTCCCAATTCACCGTTACACGTGATGGATCCTGGCTTTCCTGGAGATGGCTGAGTACCTGCCTGCTGGTAGGAAGTGGTGAATAACCTTTGTTTTACTTTGCTTTCATGCACAGCTTTTGCTTTACTTATTCAACTGTCTTTATCTTAGTCCATGAGTTTTCTCACTTTCACCTTTCTGATTCTCTCCCCAGTCCCACCAGGAGAGAGTGAGTGGTTGTGTGGCTCTTAGTTGCTGACTGAGGTTAAACCATGACAAGGCCAAAAGACTTTCTTAGGATTTTTATGCTTGGTTTAGCAATTAGAATATAGAGTGAGTTGTGGGAGATGGGGAGGTAATGGGGAAGAGACACTTTTTCTTAACGAGTGTTAAATGACTGCCTTCCACATCTTCCTCTCTAGAATACAGCCATTTGCCTTAATGCTTATTTAACTGATGCCGTTACTAAATAGTAATAGCAGTCTCACTGAAGCCCACAAATCTCTAACCCATCTGTTTGCACAAAATAAATCTTGTGCTCCAACTGGCAGGACTGAGAGAGCAATGCAGTGTTGTCTGCATCAGCATCACAAACGTGAAGCGTTAAATGAGATCTCTAGTCCAGGGCTGACGTATAGCAGAGAGAACTGGAAATGCTAAGATGGATCAGCAGATGGTTAGGTAGCAACTTTAAAATAATTTATGTTTACATTTTTCCCTTTCACAGTGAATATTCCCTTTCACAAGTGGTTTTAGCTCCTTTCTTTGTTAGGGTATTTGCCTGTGATTTTAGCCAAAGTGACTTGACTCCTCTCTGAGTTCAAACTATCCAAACCAAAGGGACCTCCAGCTCAGTATCCTGTTTCTGTCAGTGGTCAGAAGTGGAATCTGAAGGAAGGTTTACTGTGATCAAGTTTAGTTATTGTGACATAACATCTTACTTTCATGTTATCCTCAGTTGAGCATCACCAAACAAACACTTGCGCTTATTATAGTACACTTAAATTCTTAAAAGTATAAGCAACCTCCATAAAACTACTGCATTTTATGAGACCCTAGGGCTAAATTAAGGTATCTGCAGTCATCTGATGAGTGGTAACTTGCTGTGCTGTCATAAAATGAACATCAGGGCTGTAGCTAGATACCACTTTGAATATAGACTCTCAAGACTGGAGCTGGAATACAATATTATGGAATAAAAATCTTTCCCCAATCTACTCACTTTTTATTACAGCAGATGCAATAGCACAGCTGGGACCAGAATAGCAGCCAGATGAAGATGAAAAATGTTTTACTGGAAGAGTCCCATTACCTGCAGTTGTCAGGAAAGGGTGACTGCATTCATGGACCCTCTCCTACCACAGAAAGGCTTTCTTAATCTATCACCCTAAGGAGTATCAAACCATGTGAAATTCACATCCTGTTTTAGGGGACACCCTGAGTTCAGGATGGTTCAGATCCAATATTTTGCTTTCGTGCAAGGCAGAGACACATTATTCAAAGTAGCTTTCATTTCAGTACCTGACCATCACGAAACTTTAAAATTATTAGATATCCCTGCTTTGTTTCCTCTCCTCAGTTTTATTTATATTGCTAGTTACTGCATTGGTAGCTGTTTGTTTGTTTTTTGGTTTTGTTTTTTTTTTTTTTTTTAATTTCTGTGCACAATAAAATCCTCACAGGTAAACAGAAACCCCTTGTTCATGCCAAATACACTTCAGCATGATAGACTTTGGACAGAGATTTCAGTGTGAATTAAAACTCACAGGGAGCTGATGGTAAGTTCGTGCACCAACAGATTTCTAAACCAGGGAGACAAATACAGACCTCCCACTGTCCTTATTTCTTCATAGTGCCTTTCAGAATATGCTGCAGTTTCTTTACATATGTTTGCCAACACACATTCATCTAGAAAACTTGACTTACTGAAGCAGCTTGTAACAATTCATAACAATTAAATGGCCATGGGGTGAGTAAGAAAGATCAAGATGCCTTTAAACTATGTTGATAGAGATAAGAAATGATATTGCTAAGCAGGGATATCCTTTCTTGTTTTCAGGAATTGTCTGCTACAGGGTTTGTTGCTGCGGACCTATTTGGCCAGATTCTGATTTTTCTTTGAATGGCAAAGGAAAATGTCAGTGTGAGAGAGATCAGAAGATAGTGATGTGCACAGTTTATTTGGAAGTATTTATTCCTTTATTTCCTCCATTGTAGGTAGCAAGTTAATTTAGCCTTCAACTTTTTAATAGGAAGCTAGACACTGAAACCCAACTGAACATCAGGGGAGCTGGGTTTCTAAAAGCCTTGTAATCTGTTTCGGCCAGAGCTTTGAACTAAGCAACAGCAGCACAGTAGCTGAGGCAAAAGAAGGCTCTACATGGACCATCCCAATGTTGAAATATGTAGTTTAAGGGCAGTTAAAATATCCCCTCTGATGAATCAGGGCCTGCAGTAAGACTCCTTAAACATTTGTGTATTTTAAAACCATAAAGGACTACTACTACTACAGCTACTATATGTAAAACAAGCATTTCAATTTCAGTTGGGAAAGTGTTGATTCGAGTTCTTATGATTGTAGAATTTTCTAGGTACTTAGTTTTGATTTAAAGGCTGCTAGTACTGGAAAAGCTGCTGTGTTTCTTCTGTCGGTTGATCTACTGGCTAACCACCCTCACTGTAAAAATCAGTAGTTTAGTCCTAGCCTAAACTTCTGTTAGCTGGATCTACCAGCTGGATCTCATCATGCTTTTCTGAAATAGATGATTCTGATCTAGTTCCTTCAGATACCAGAAATCCTCCCCTATGTGTGTGTGAAAGAGTATATGTCATATCACTTATGCTGGTCATAAGCTTAAGGTTTTAGCTGTAGCCAGGCTGATGCTGCATGAGCTGAGTGACAACTCAGACCTCCTATTATAAATACTAACCCTACTGAAACCTGACTCCATTTTGTTTAGCAAGGAAACAAAATTTGCACTACAGTTTACTGTCCTATGCAGCTGTAGGATGTTCAGACTAGAATCCAACTTTTGTGAAGT
Organism: Tyto alba; assembly: GCF_018691265.1. NCBI lineage: Eukaryota > Metazoa > Chordata > Aves > Strigiformes > Tytonidae > Tyto > Tyto alba. Next base: position 13,077,253 of record NW_024881261.1, read on the forward strand.
TATTTTTGCTTCAATTTGCACTTTCATAGCAAAAGAAACAAAGCAAATGTATAAAACATCATTGGTATTATAATGCTTGTCTTCAAAAGATCATTCTCTCTAGGATTTGTCTTCACAGTGCATGTTGGTCTGAGTGTGCAAAGCTCCCTTTCCTAACGGATGTATTTAAAGGTCTATGGTACTAAAGGAGATCTTTTCTAGTTAATGAAGAAATATTCTGCTGGCTTTAGTTTCTACCCAAGCATTTAGAGTTGAGCAGGCACTTATTTCAAAGTTTTATTCAGATAAAAAAATAATAGCCACTTCACCAGGATTATCAGTTGCTGAACAGTGCAGTAATAGAGAAGCAGATGTCTTAACATCCCCAAGTCCCAGTAACAGGGACACTTTCATTGTGCTGATGCTGCAACCAAGTTTCCTAGGTGGCATTTTGCAAGTGTTAATCCAGCAGAAGAATGGGATTTTTTTGTTTGTTGCACACAGTTATAAGTGAAATGGATGTACTTGCTTTTATACCTAAGCTCTTTCCTGAAGAACTGCTCTGAGAAAAAAAGAAACAACTGCCAAGAAAGCCATTACTGTAATGTGTTAAATGTACTTTTCTGAGTCAAATGCTGAAGTTGTAGAGATTCTCATGCCTCTACCAGCAAAAGGTCTGAAAGCTAAATCTGGCAAATAAAAGCACTGAGACCTCACTTGTTTCAAGGAATCAAATCTTCTGACAAAGACATAAGATGCAGTGTTCTGTTTTGGTAGATATCTGGGGCATTCCCCTCATTGTTCAGTCTTGACAGATATATCAGGTATTCTGCTCCAACTTTGAAAAAAAAAAAAAAAAGATTTTAAACCCCAGCATGGGCTCTTCCGTCTCTCTGAAATCATGCTTTTTTTAAACAAATATCTTCCATGTTTAGCTCAGACTCCTCCTAGCTTTCACAGGAGTTTCACAGCTCTGGACAGGACAATGCCAGTGCTGGTTTTCCCATGAATTTTCTGGCTTAATGCGTGGAGATGTGAAAACCTCACTGGAATTACCAGACAAGACTTCAGTCCTGGGAAGCTTTAAGGGATATTCTTAAAGATGAACCCAAGTTGGTTTCAGTTAAAATATTCAGGCTTATTCAACTTAAATTTGAACATGTAAAACTGTGGCATGGTGTTCAGGAAAGCAAATTTCAGAGCTGCTACAGTTTTCATATTCTAATATACCTACCTTTATTCTGATCTTGAAGAAAAGCTGGCCCTCCTCTGGCAGATGGATTCATGCACCTACAGAGCTGTGTAAAAGTTCAGCTACTGATGTGAATTTCACAGCTTCTACATTTAAAAGAAGATGCTGAAATTCAGATTCATCCTTCAAGCCAAATTCCTGCCTGAGGTGGTTAACTGAATGTGTAGGCCTAGTTCTGTGTTTCATGACCCCATTGTCTATATCTATTTCCTTATTTAGAACAAGAACTTTACCGTGTCACAATCTACATTAATAGAAAACAGTGAGTGGTTTTGTAGTTAATTACCTGTCAACTCTTTTAAAAGGGAAACAGAGGATCCATGTTTAAAATATTTTAAATTATTCAGTCACCTCTGTTAATTGGGTGTCCCAACTGGAAAATCTTTACCCTGTGGTGCAGGTTCCCTTTTAAACCAAGCCACCTGCACCATTCATTTTGCTGACAAGAGGAAAGGGTTCATCTCTCATGATGACTTGCTGCTGTGGCAGCCATTTTCAGCAGGACACTCCCATTTTTCTTGTGACATTTCTCTTCTATCTTTAGCAGCACAGCCAAGGCCCAGGACCATTTACCTTGTTGAGCTGCTTGCCTCCCTTGTAGGAGAACATCAGTAATCCACCAACCCTGGAATTATTTATGTCCAAACTTGCTGAGCCCTTGGTTACTACATGGAGAGTTATGAAAAATGTCTACCTACTGACACCATGTAATTCGCCACGCTGTTCATGTCAGACACTTTCCATATGAGGGAGGGAGAGGCTGCTTCTAGAGTATATACCAAAGCAATGATAGAAGATGAAATACTGGGACAATGTGCAGCAAACTACACTTATCAGGACTGCTGTAGCTATTCCTATTAGAATATATTCCCTGCTGCAGAATGACACAAGCCTATGTAGGTAAAAAACCCCATTGTGTTATCCCATATCGTGATAATGGAGTATTACCAGGGGACTGAACTTATGACTTTAAGATTGGACACACACACTTGCATGAGGTGAGGTAGTATACAAGTGTTCGTGAGTTGTTCCTGTTTATGGCTGTCCATAGCTCATTTTTAAATCACTAAAAAGGGAAAGAGAGGTGGAGTAAGTTGGTATGGATCACACATGAGTTTGCCCCATCTACCTATCCTTTCTTTTCACGCCCAATCTCTAGCCTGTGACTGAATTCATCCTCCCCTTTGCCTCTGGACCATCCTTGATACCTTCTCTGTGCTTGAGACCATCCCCTAGCCTTACTCAGATCCTTTCCCTAACTGTAGCCCAGTCTCCGATGTAGTGCAGTTTCTTTTCAGATCTGCAAAAGATTGATTGAAATCCAACCAGGATGGCTCAGGATTAGTGGTTGCAATTCCAGCTGTTCCCCCACCCCTTCATGGTTCTGTAACTGGAAGAACTGTTTGACTCTATGCACATCAGGATTAGGTTAGTCCAGGGTAGGTTCAGAGTACTGAAGTCAGTCTCTGTGGGAATCCTTTAATATTGCTCTCTCAAAGAAAGAATATTTAACTGTCAAAACAGATACTTAACTAGATAGGTACATAAAATGTTAGGAGAGCTGCATTGCAAAATGAGTTGTTAAGACTTTTAGAAAGACAAAGGTGATTGGGGGAAATAAAGAAAACAAGAGGAGACTGCTTTGAAGGGTCACGGCAGTTCTCTGCAAAGGATGGGGGAACAATGTTAGAAGCCTAGCCTCTCATCCAGCAGACTGACTTTCTTACTGTTTCACTTATTCCTTAAATTTCTTCCATCACATGGATATATTTAGTGTATGCATGTACTTATCTATCAGACCTAGATAAGACAGCTCTGGAAACGAGCAAAATGGCTGTAAATAAGATGTTCCATTCCAGCCTTTCTGCTGTGGCTACAGGCAATCAGCATTCAGGGGAGCCATGTCCACTTCTGCAAGACACAACCCTGCTTAATTTACACAGCTACAAAAATCTAATGAGACATTTCAGAAAGTCACTAATACTATGGGGTATTCATGTTGCCACAAGGCATTTTGCTTTGCTGCCATGATATAGGAGTGCAGATTAGCATCCTGCGCATCCCATTAACATCTGAATGGAATAAGAGAGCCCGGTTCAGGCAGCCACCAGAGGCTTCCTGTCCTGGCCCTGACTCTGCTGTCCTAGTTAATTGCTACAGACAGGCTTGAAACCCAAGAGCACGTTTTGAATTCTCTAATACACTATGTTGGGTTTGAACCAATGGTTAAAAAGAAATTCAAGTTAATGAAAAAAAAAAAAATGAACAGAGGCACTGGATAAATGCTGAGTTTCAGTGCTCAGACTGTGATGGTTTATCTTCTCCATCAAGAACTTTCTGTCTATTTGTCTTCTTTTTGCATTCACAACTAATCTCCAACACATGTTCCATGCTGTGCTGTCTCCCCTTATACCATCTCCCATTCATACCACAAGCATCCCTACATTTTTATCTGAGCCTAACTCAGATTGCTGTGCTTTTGTGAGAAAACAACTTTGAGAGAAACTATTAAAGCTAGGAAAGGAGAGGAAGAAAATGGCTTCAGTAATTCAGTCATGTATTGAGGGAGCAGATGTAGTTCAGGATTAGATCCAGCTAAGAAGCTCAGTTTGATCCCAGCTCCTTTCCTCTACAAGCTTCCCCTTTGGGAGCATTCTCATTCCATTGGGTAGATACCCAGAAATTTGACATATGAAACTCAATTATCAGGCCACATAATATGCATTATTATGAAATAATAATGAATGTAAATGGAACATATAACTTTAATGTACATTTGTGTGGTGGCTACACTGTTACATGGAGAATGTTATGACAGCCCAGGCAAGCACCCAGGTGCCAAAGATCTCATGGCAGATGGTTCAGAGGCAGCTGTGTCTGGGGAAGGTGCCCTCTAACAACATATGCATCCTGCAATAACAAGGTAACAAAGTCTTCTCCAGAAACCCTCCAAAAGGTTTGGGCAGCTGGCAGTTCAAAGCCCAGAAGAGAGAAAAATTAACATCAGAGCTCTGCAAAGGTGTGAGAAAACAAAACAAGAGGGCCCATTCAAATCTGTGGTTCTCAGGACAGGTCTGATGTGTGGAGGAAGAGCCTGATCTGAACAAAGCACCACTTTGCAAACTTCCCTTCTTGAAGTGCAAAGTGCTGACTTCATGTATGGTGCACTTTGTGGTCTCATTTTCTTCCCTTGAGACATGCTGGGAATGAAGCAACCTTAAGATCTAATGCCAAGACAGACAGATATATGTTAGGACTGCTTCATGACAGCTGCTAAGCACACCAAAATGGAGTTCACACTCTCATGCTAGTTACAGCTGCAGTTGTCACACAATAAACTTTGCAAGTCATATATGTGTGTTATGAACACACCTAAGTGGATGATGTGAGATATAATTAACAGAAAACTGTTGAATTTGGTTTTTTTTTTTTTTTCTAGTTTAGAGAAGTGTTAGCAGAGACGAAGTGATAGCCACAAAATGAAAATTCTGAATATACATTTTGTTTTTCAGAGAAAAATTCTTGAACTATTTGCCTGCCTTTCTAACCCTCCACCAAATTTGAACAGCCAAAGAAACACAACATGTAATAGATCTATTGTAGAGACCAAATACTTGCATAAATACACAAATTTAAGTTTCTAAACAAAACAAAAATATGTTTCTTATTTTGGAGTGACCTGTTCAGTTCCAGAACATGCACTGACATAGGGCAGCCATATTCTTGTGTCTTGACAGAAAGCAACAAAATAACAATAAATTAAAAAATTACTAATATTCTGGAAAAAAAAATCTTAATTTTGTGTGAAAATACAGGAGGTAAAAAGTAGGGCATTATGACGTCTTGGGTTCTTGACTTGTAACTTGGTTCAGAAATCAAGATCTCACGTTGTTTTTTTGAAAATTACCAGTACCTCTCTAGAGAGCAGGACGTCTACTTTACCATTCTTCTGAGTAGGGTAGTAAGACCTGTGGGGGACCACAGATTTTAGCTAAAGCCTGTTCTTCTGCCAGACACACATAGGGAATACACATGGGTGTTTCTTTTATCCTAGTGGGTGCTTCCTATGATCTGCTGTCAGGATATTTCCCTGACCAATGTCTGATGAGATGATTAAATGAGAAAGTGAGAAGTTATCACGTCACTAAATTTCCTGTCTTAGTTATGCTCTGGACTTACTGTCACACTGCTGGCTCATTCAAAGAGAGAGTGATCCGGCAGTTAAGATTTAAGGAGATGCATTGTGCAATTTCTGGCTTAATTAAGTCATTACGATTTTTTTAGGGGTTTAAGCACAAGCAATTTGAATGCATAATTCAGCATGCACAGTGGCTAGCCTTGTACTTCTCTTCTTCTGAGGTGAAACAGATTGTGAAGTGGGAGACAGCTGTGAGAACATCCCGAGCCAGTCCCTCATTTACATTGTGGCCTCAGAGATGAATTAATTAGACTTTCCTAGCTTGAAGTTGGTGATAAGCTCCTAGACCCATGCTGGGCATACACATGCTGTCTGGCATGGAGCTGGCGCTGTGGAGCAGTAAGTATTGATTTGACGGTTCAGGGAGATTATCTATAGTCTCCCAAAAATGGAGGGAGCTGGGAGAGTATTGACTGTTATTAACTGCTCTGTTGGGAAGTGCTGCAGTGACCTTTGTGCCTTTGGGATTGTCGTATATCAGCTGCTTTCATAACATTGGTAAAACAAGTGATAAAGTTTTGTCTTTCTCCATCCTTAAAGTGCACATTCAAGTAGATAATGTGCAAAACTGGATGAGAGGCAGAAGCTATATCCCTTTACCTTACTAAGGACAAAACAGGAAAAATCTGTCTCCGTGTATGGAAAGAATGAACGACACATAAGTGGGTATAAAAACTTGCTATGCTTTATTTCCTACCAAAATATAAAAGCGCACAATTATACTTCATTTGGTATAAAAGTTTTCCATTTTCAGGATAATCAGAATTTAATTTCTGACAGTGTGGAGAGGTTCAAAGCAAGTAAATGTCTAGCTTTCCTTTTGTAATCTTTATGTGTTACTTAGAAGCAATAGAAAGTTTGCTTAATATAACCTTTTTTTCTCTGTCCCATAAAGTGTCTGGTCTGGAAAGGTAACATAAAAGATAAAGCAAAAAGCACTCACTTCATCAATAGTAAGGAAAGCAGAACTAATATTGTCTCTTTAGAAGTTAACATGTATTCATTATGAAGTTTTAAAATTCCCTCCATATTTTTTTTCTCACTTATTTCCTGTGCCAGTCGAAAAACTGAAAGACATCTGTTGAAATATTGTATAGCTCCAATGTGGGTGGTATACAAAGAAACTAGATGTAATTCTATTATGTAGGAAGAGTATAGTTGATACATTGGTGACATCTTAAATCATGAATGACTTCCACTAACAGGCTTATGCTACCTTCTGATTTTATTTCCTCTTCCCTCCTAATTTCCCCTTAAAGTTCCAGCCAAAATAGAAAAACAGTGTTTCAGTTCTGAACTAGGAAAAAAAAAAAAATCAGCTAATGACAGTATTTTTTTTTGTTTTCAACTACTTTACAATTCTGGGTTTCAGATCAGCGGGAGTACTTAGGTTCCCAGTCCCCTTCCCATTACTAGGATCAGACAAGCTTACAGTGAAAATACAGACTGGGCAGCAATTGATTTCTGCTAATGGTCCCCGTACTAATGAACAATCTCTACCTATTCATGTCAAATTGAATTATGACTCTTCCTAATGCCCTTGGAAATTGATGTTTCTCCATGTTCCTGTTCTGAGAATAAACAAATGCAGTCGCTGACAAAACTGCTGCTATGGTGCATGCATGATGCAATCATGTGCCATCTCTGCAATCTTGGGGATTTCTGTTACATTTTCATGGTTCTGTCCAAATTTCCCCTTATTTTTGAACACACTGAATAAAGCTACTCAACTTTTTCCCAAATGTTTGTTCCCTGGCAACTGCTGAGTTTTCATCAGCAGTTTTAATGCAGAAGATTAGCTAAAACCAATGAGCTCAGTGATGGATAACAGAAGCAACTGGTTGTTCTGGCAAGTCCATTCAAGCAGCTTTATTAGCAACTGTTGAGATGCCTCACTTCAATTTTTCTACAACAAAAGTTCTTTTTGAACAGAGCTGTGTGGGTAGGTGGTGTTGCGACAGGGGAAGTATTAAAGGAGAAAGGAACCTCATATCAGCAGCACTGAGTGCTGGCTGCTGGACTTCCAAGACCTTTACGAATGCCAGCTACCAGTGTGGGAAGATCACACGGCTGGTTGCAAATAGCTCATGGGATTGTCTAGGTGTTTGGGGGATCACTGAGATTTTCAACCACGATGTTATTGCTTGTCAGAGAGAAGCCAGCAAAGCAACATGGGATGAAAAAAATATTTCCTCCTGAGGAAGTTGTGAGTATTTATATACAATCAGTAGTCACAAGAGCAGACTTCTCTCTCTGGATGATGGTTTGAGACATCTGAAACTTGGAAACAAGTGGATGGGTGATTCTTGTGGTTAAAGTGCTCTAAGCACAGTTCTGCAAAGCTTTGGAATCTAAGTCTGCATGTGATACAATCATTTCAATCATAATACATCACTTAAATAGTATAGTCAGTAAGAAAAGAGTGTTCTGCTCTTACAAGATGAGATGAGCATTCAACAGATCTGGCTTCAATTTTCCACATCTATCTTGCACCTGCAAAATACACCCAATATTTTTTCTCATATTTTTTTCTGCACATTCAGACAGTAAACTTTATGGGAAAGAGACTGACTCTTTTTATACGTGCTTGTCAACAAACATTTCTGAGTCTTAGTTTGGATTTAGAGATGGTGTTACACTGCAAATGACTTCAGAAATTTTCCCATATTTCTTCTAATTCCAGACAGTTAAAAGACAGTGCTCTTGGATGAAGACTTGGCCATCTGTATCACTAGATTACAATGCTGCTGAACACCTACCTGGGAACATAAGAGACTGCCCACTCAGAAGCTTTCCTTTATGCAGCCCATTACAGCCTTTCTCATACACCATACTGAGTAAATACGTATTGCACTGATAGGGCCAGGATTTCACCCCTGCTGCTTAGTCTGCTAAGCCTGTTATGCATGGAAGTAGCAGTTATGTGTTAAGATAATAATATCTTATTTCTTTAACCAGAAAATTATCCCATTGATGAAATCTGACTATGAAATACCACCTGTTAAACAGAACAGATTAGGCATGGAAGGCCATTCATGATTGTCAAGGCTGCCAATGTTTATTTATGCATAAAGAAACTATAGCCTCTGTGGCTTTATGTTTCTACACCCATTAAATTTTATTTTTTTAATAATCAAGTTACAGCTGTTCCAAACAACTCTCCCTCATGGGTACTCTGAGGCTGTTTGTCTGTATTCCCACTTACTGCACATAAATACTTGTTCTGAATGATCTGTCATGAAAATGTGATTCTTATTTTGAGCTTCGTGAATGGATGGGTTCCCTTATATGCAAATGGAGCAGGTTAATGAGTCAGGGTTTTAAGGGGGATGAGTGATGCAAACTTGGATAGGATAAAGTAGCCAACAGACTGATTCAGGCTACTGTGGTTAGCCAATGATATTTAAAAAAAAAAAATCACTTTACTAAATGAAGTCATGGACTGCAGGTTATTATACACTTGCTTTATTAGACACTTGCTTAGGCAAATGCAAGGTGATTGTTTTACAAAATCAGAATAATATTAAAGACTAATAATAGAATGTAATAAATTATGCAAAGGTTTGGTTTTTTTTTTTTTTGCCTCACTCATGTTGAGAAGGAGCTTAGTCTCATTCTTTACTATGAAGAAAAACATGTCTGCTAGTGTAAGGCTCAAAGCTGTTGGCTTTTTTTGTCTGTTTTTTCTTTTAGGCAAATCTCAGCATCCTGTTTTGAATATATAACATATAGGATTTTTCATCAAAGGCCACATAATAGCGTTTACATTCTCATTTGATTGACTAACATTTCCTCATTTTGAGAAATAGACCTTTCCTCAGGAGAGAACCTTCTCTGATAAGTAATCAAAGACACATCCTAACTGGCTTCCTGTTGCCATTCTGTCTCTACACCACACATCTATCCACCGTCAGTTTTGTTCAGTGTCCAAGGAGGATTTTGGCACAAACTTGATCCCAAGCCTGCAGAAGGTGCTGCTAGTACACTTAGGTCGGTATTATGGATCATCCATCACCACCTGGATCCTAATTTGCAGCTATACTAAATGGCTCTAAAGGCATACAGATTGTGATTTTTTTTCTTGAAAGCAAGTATTTTAAAATGGCCAAACCAGTTTCCTGCCCAAATGTTCAACATGGTTTCCAGAAGCATAAAGCTGCTCAGTGGATTTCAGGCTAAGAGGGTAGGGGTGATCTACTAGTTGAGCCAATCTTAAAATTGTGTAGAAGCCTGTAAAATTTCCAGTAAAGAAAATACAGCAAATATTCCTTTCTTTGACTTGGACAGATTTCTGCAATACACTGAGGCCCATTTGCAATAATAGGAATGGACAGAGCTTGCCAAATTCTTGTAGCCTAATTAGGCTGAAATTCAAATGAGAGAAGTCCAGCTGCTAAAAGGAAAACTGTAAAGCTGAAGAGCTAGAAACAATCACAGGTAAGTAAGTGATCCCTACACATACTGATGAAAGCAAATCTGGCTGGCTGTCAAACCTTGAAGAGAATTGCTCACTGATTGTTCATCCTACTGGAAGATTTTACTCCAGGCTGTAACACTTCCAAAATCTGAGGCAACACAAGTGTCTGTCTCACAAATAGAGAGGCCTGGGGCAAGTGTGTCTTATATGCTTGATAGGACAAAAAGTTTGATGTTTACTCCAGACTTTTCTTTCTTTTGGCCAGCTTAATTTCATTTTTTTATGTTTGCAAGTTTTCTTTCCATCCTTTGTTCTTCATTCTCACCCTGAAAATAGATTGGAAGTTTATGCTCTAACAAACTCAAACTGATTCAGAGCTACAGGGAAAAATCTTCCCATCATCCATGAAATCTATCTGCCTGTTGTCTGTCTAGTGTGTTTTACTTAAATTCTCCAAATTTAATGTCTGTTCAAATATACATATGTCTGTGTACATATATATACACACACATATTAGGTACACATAATAAATATAAACTGTATCTGCTTGTTTCTACTTAAAATTCATGATGATTTAATATACTCAAACTTCACTTTCATATACTGAGAAATGAGTGTGGAAAGATCAAGTTTACTCTGTATTAGGCCATTAGTTACATTACATATCTGCACATCTTGGTTCTTATTCTTTTCCTAACCCTGGCATGATCTCATATGAAGATTATTTATAGCCATATTTATTTTAATCATCCACCTTTGGATGAGTTAGTATTGCCAATCTCAGCTTTCAACAATCATTTTGTTAGTCCCTAAAGTACAAATACCTTAAAAATCAGTAGTTTTAGACAGGGTTTGTATTTCTTCTTCATCTGACTTTTAATGTTCAAAAGGCATTGTAATAGGAGAGGAATAATGGCAGAAATCTAACCTGTCTCCCAAAGTGTTGTTGTTCTGGTTAGGAGAAAGTTTATTGGAGATTTTGATCAGACTGTATAGCACCACTCATAAAGAAGTTATTTACAAGGCACAAACCTCTTAGAAATAAGAGTAACCTTTGTCATGATCATTTAGGAGGAAAACATTGAGCTTAAGAAAACTGTGAGAAAGTTTACTAAGAGCATAAAGCAAATAAATCTTTGCCAAAGTCTCACGTGTCCATTTATTTAGCAGTTTTATTATGTGGCTGATGGAAACCTTTCACTGTGTTAAACAGCAATAAATAATGAATGGATTATCTGATTTTCAGGATTACATCAAAAAATCTTGTAGTTAAGTCCTGCAGAAATGCAGCACAGATTTACTGTTTCTGCATAGAACTGCTTGCTAAAGAACTCTGTGTTTATTTTACTGTTTGCTTGGTTTTTGGTGGGGTTTTTGTTTTTCTTTTGTTTTGTTTTTACTGCAGTTACTGCTCCAAAATACTATTAAAACATGGCAAGCTGTTATGAACTCAGTAGGTTGATTAGCAACTTATTAATCAGGCACTCAGACACTGTGTCCTCAGGTAGTTGTGTCCCAGACCAAGCTGCATCAGCTGATTCTTCCCATTTTCACTCTACTCATAGGTCAGTTCATGAAAAAAATTGGTGTATAACAGGTGTAAATGTAAAGAGAATCTGGTCTAGTCATATCTGTGCACTGCAGTTGAAGAGAAATGATGGATAGCTGACAATAGAACTAACTTTCATAAACTGATTCATGTTACAGCTATAACTTGACTAAGACCAGAATAGTTGTCCCTGGCTTTCACAACGTCCTTTGCTATGGGTATCAGAAGCAAATTTTCATTTTTCCATGCAACTACAGGTACCCTGCACAATTCCTATTATCACTTCTTAGCTTTGACTTCTCAGTTCTAGACACAACTCAATAGCAGTCAGATTGGCTTTCAAAGAACACTCTTGCATCCCTCAGGGTGCATTGCTGGACACCACCTTGTTTAAAACTCTCCTTTCTGCCTTACATTTTTATTGGCTGTTTGCTAATTGCTTCCATTTCCACATTGTCTCTGATCATAAGATATTGCCCATGAAGTTCCTTTCTTCCAAGTGTATTTGAAATACATAATGCTTGCTTTGTATTGCAACTTACACATTTTAAAACTTACTCTAATGTGCAGTAGGCACCTTTTTTCCCCTTCTGGAGGTAAAACTTTAACTGCTTTTACAAACTGCAGTGTTACTCTACTGTCTCATCAGAATTCTCTTGGTCTGGTGACTTCTCACCATGCTTGGTTTTCCCATGACTGCCAAAGAATTTTGGTTTGATTAGACTAAATCTACAATCCAGCAAGAAGTAACACTGCTCTCACTAATTCAGAATTACTTCAAAATTTGGTTTGCATCTCTTGAAGTTATTGGCAGGGCAAATTCAGATTTCAGATTCAGAACAATCAACTTTTGAGAAAAGCTTGGTTTTGGATGCAAACTCTTACTTGCTGTGTAAAGAGGTTTACTTAGTTTCCAAATTAATTGAGAAAGATGATTTTTAGTAATTAAATCCCTTTGGTGAGCAAAGACTAAACAACTTGTCCAGCAAGTGTAAATGTAGAGGAACGATGCAGAAGAGAGTGAATAGCTGAAAAAGTTTCCCACTTAAAACCCCAAAACACTGAATGCTTTGTTGATACTGATGATCACATGCATCTCTTTGGATTAGCTCTTTCAGCTTTTTAGCAGGAGAGAATCCATCCACTTGTATTTTCAGTTTCAACCCCGAAAGGTTCTCAGGAATGAGAATTACTGTCACCTTGTCATGCTTCAAAATCATGACTGAATCAACTCTTCCACAGAGAAGTAACACTGCCACTATTGTATTTACCGCACAGATTAAACATAGTGCGCTTAAGAGAAAATTTTCCTAGAAGTAAAATATCAAGTCTTTTATTTTTCTTAATCATAAAGTTTCTCTGTTAAGCATGTCTATATAACATCTGTTTCAGTGATGTGACACAGAATGGATTTTTGTAAAAGCTGATAGTGGTAAAGCAGGGACATGGGTCACCATCGTATCTCACTTTCTGGTGTGAAGCTGATTGTGAAGGTAGAAAATCAATATACAATAAAGGTGGTGCATGTTGAAACTAAATTGAAATGATTGATTTTTTTCCCAGGACCATTAGATTCTCCCCCAAAATCTTTGTTTCTACTGGTGGAGAAATATTTGCTCTTCACTTAGAGCTCATGTTGTAGTTCATTTGTTTGTGTGGGCTTTTTTAGGAAGAGTGTAAGACACTACTTGTGTAGGAAAAAAATGTTGGAAACCACTGTATTTCAGAAGCATTCCCAGAAGTCCCTGTAAACACAGGGTACTTAAAGGGATGTATATCCTCTTAATCCATGAACATCTTTATCTGTTGTAAATTCCCTTTCTGCCCTCTGGAAAGTAAATAACACTGTGCATTTGTGCAGTGTCATTCTCCATCAGATGATTTGGGGTATCATTCTGACTGGAAGCAGAGTGGGCCTGGAGCTTAGCTGCAGGATGAGAAAAGAACCTTATTCATATTATAACACCTTGTCTTGCTCAGATACTTCTCACCTTCTATGTATATATGCACAAAGAACAAGTTTCTTAATAAATCATGTTCTGTGGTCACACTCCAGGTTAGACTGCAGGAAAACCTCTGAGTCTGCTAAAGCATAATTCAAGGAGAAATCTTGCTGATCTTTGGGAGACTAACATCTAATTTATCCCCATGTTTCAGGAATCTAATGGTTGGCAATTGAAAACATCCTGCTATCCATATAAAGTAATCAACTCTTTTTTGCTATCTTGCATTTAATGTATGCTATGTATCAGCTGTGATGTATAAATGGTTGGAACCGCCTACGTGTTGCTACGTAAGGGAAATGGGACCTTAAGTGAAAATGAGTAGTGCTGGTAGAAATAGGCTGTTGATATCATCTCTGCATAGTTTTCACCCCTAATAGAAAACTGGTTCTTTGGGAGTAACAGAGCAAACCATAGCTGGTCATGAAAAATCCCTCAGCAGAAATTTGCTATGCTTGGTTCAGTCCTATGTTCAGTGACCTTTGCTATGAGGCTCCTATAAATTCCCCGTGTTCATGTTTCACTTTCTAATTAATTTTACCATCTGGAAGTGTTTTCTGCTATTTATTATATGTAGTCCTTTCCTAATGCTTTCCCATTACCGATAATCACATTTCTGAGGCTAACCAACTCCAACCTCAATTTTTTAAGAACTTGTGGAGTGTGATCACCAGGCAAAGTAATGGGTGCACTCAAGAACAGAAGCATTCACATCCCTCAGTCTGTCCTCATATTGATTTCTCTTATGTTTTTCCCACTGGATTTCACAAACTCTTTTTTAATTTCTCATCCACTTAGTTTCACATTTTGCCTCTTTCTATACAATCCCAGGCTGAAAAGTTCTTTCCCTCCCATTGACCTCAAAGTGATTGTTTTATTAATTTAATATCCTACAAACTACCTTAACTCTGACCTCCACCTCCACTAAGCAAGTTATAGCCTTTTTACAGTCAAAAACTGATAATAAATCTCTATGCCTAACTTTTCATGTGTAGGTCACAGTACTATTATAACCTAAAAATCAAATCATCACCATTTTAGTAGTCTCTAAAACTTCTATTTAAATCTATACATGACCTTTTTATCTTACTAATTTAAGATTTATGCTTGACGAAAGTTTCCAAAGCATTACCTATTGAGTGTTTACCCTACAGCAACATAGAAGTCTGAAATGTCAAATACTGAAATACTAATTTAACATTTTTTAGGGTTTCCCTACACCTGAAATAGCCTTTTTCTCTAGATTGATAACTTCCAAGGAACACTTTTTTTATCTCTTAATGCTGCCTCTGCATATCCTCTATCTCTGTCATGTTTTCAGTGGCAAGATGCAAGATGACAGAAGAAGAGGAAGAATCATGGGAGAAAAATTCATACCATATTGCTCTTCATTTTCCTTACCACCATAAGAAAGAAAAAATAATAGAAGAAGAAAAATTGTATATTCATAGGGAAATAATCAAAAGAATATCTGAATTAATTCATGGCTACTACATTTCTCAGTTTCCATCCTGGAACATCTTTAAAATCATAAGCACTCTTTGTGAAAAAAGCACTGCTCTATTAGTGGTGCCTTGAGAAAACATAAATGTTTATGGATCAAAATGTGGACGTTCTCTAATTCCTCTGTTACTAGAGTTACAAACCTGTAACTCATCACAGCTTTCTGACCATGGTAAAGACTAGTATTTAAATTTTAAAATATTTTCTACTTTAAAAAAAAAAAAATGCGTTTCTTAACAACAAACAAGATGTTTTCATCTGTTTGATCACAGAATGAATGGAAATGAGATCAGAGGGAAAATATCACAACAGCAATGCTATATTTTAAGTTAGTCCCCATTCATCTCTGATGAATGTGTTTGCAGCACAGGACAGATTCACCCCATGGAATGCTCCAGCCTTGATTGTCTCCTCGCAGTTCAAGTACAGCTAACAAGGCTGTCAAGACCAGTGTGAGAGCAGGTCCTTTTAAATCAAAAGTCAAACATCTTCAATTTTTGAACGAGGAAAAAAAAAAAATGTGCAAAAGTTTGTAGCAGGAATATCCTGTTATGAGTGTCCTGAGTCAACTGAAGGCAGCCATTACCAGGAAAATGGTGTTAGCTGTTACCCATGTGATGTAATGACAGCTTTAAACGTCAGAATTATCAATGTAAATCCTTACTTTCCTCGGCTGTATACTTGCAAGATTATATGGCTTTCCTTAGAGCACTGGTGTAGGAAACAAAAGCCGTGCTTCTGCTCCTAGCTGTGCTGCCAGCTGGCTGTTACTGCAGGCAGAGGTGATAATTGGCCATTTGCCCCCATGGTAAAAAATCTCTTTCTTTGGATTCAAGATGTGCGTTTACACTGCTAAAGCTTTCTGAATTATCAGATACCCACTGGGGACTGTTAGTAGATGAAGGGTCATTTTTCTTCCTGTCACAGATGCAAACTAAAACATACTACCTTGGAGGCTTTGCACTAGCATGCATGTGATACCTCATCCAGCTGTGCTTCTCCAGTAATGTATCTGAGTCGCAGTTGTGCAAACAGGGACTTGTTTTCCTAGTAAGTTCCTAACTGTTCTTACAGGGTATGCATTTCATTTTGAGAAGATCAAACACCTTTAGAGTCACCAGTTTATAGCTGAGTAATCATCTTCTCAAGTTGGAATATCCTGCAACGGGGGCCTTTCCTCCTTCTGCACTTTATATCACCAGTACCAAGTTTACAGAGGCACTAGCTTCCTATTCCTTGGAAGTCAGAACAGGGATGTTGTTATCTGACTATGTCCTACGGATGGCTGTGTTCTGCAGCTAATTATCATCTGTAAAGCACTTTCCAGTTCCCAGAAGAAAAGACCTTAATGCTCCCCAGCAGAGAGCTATTGGCCCATGCTGGGACCCAGTTGGCAGGTTGCCCTGCTCCACCGAGATTTCTTCAGGGTTATTTTAAGATAATTAGCTGATTGGATACCTGGTGTGCTTCCTAATTCTTATCTAACATGACCAATTTGCAAATGCACATACTTCTGTGCATGCACGGCTCTAATTGAAGCATGTCTGGAGGGCAGGCTGCTGAAACCACATCGACAGCGGCTGTGCCACTACTACCACAAAATAAGCAGCAGCTGGTGAGTAACAAAACCCTCTTAAAAAGCAGAATGTCACCATTTTGGCTAGATGTAGGATCCAGGCAAAGGAAGGGGAAGTTGTTGTTCATTATCTTTTCTAAAATATGATCTTGGGTATACAAAAGTGTGTGAAGATACTAGACAAACTTATTTCAGCTGGGATAGAGTTAATTTTCTTCCTAGTATTTGGTATAATAATGTGTTTTGGGTTAAGGATGAGAATAATGTTAGTAACACACTTATGATTTAGTTGTTACTGAACAGTGCTTACATTAAGTCAAAGACTTTTCAGCTTCTCATGTTGTCCTGATGGCAAGGAGGCTGGAAGTGCACAAGAAGTTGGGAAGGGACACAGCCAGGACAGATGACCCCAACTGACCAAAGGAATATTCCATACCATATGACATCATAGTCGGCATATAAACTAGGGGGAAATCTGGCTGGGGGCCACTGCTTGGGAACAGACTGTGCAGTGGTCAGATGGTGGTAAGCAATTGTTTTTCATTTGCATCACTTGTTTTTTCTTGGGTTTTATTTCTCTCTCCTTTTGTTATTTTCATTATTATTATTTCAGTTGTTAAACTGTTTATATCTCAACCCATGGATTTTCTTACTTTTACCCTTTTGATTCTCTCCCCCATCCCACTGCGGGGGAGTGAGCTAGTAGCTGTGTAGGGTTTAGTTGCTGGCTGATGTTAAACCACGACAAAACTACTTGGCTCTCACTGGAGAAGGCAGTCACTCCTTCACGCCTGGCAACACAGTACTGTGGACTGAGAGACACGATTCAAGTGAAATTCAGAAGCAGCTGTTTGCGTCAGGGTTTGTTTAAAGCTGTTTTTCTCCAGGAAGTCATTATTTGAAATAAATTTTGTTCATTGGAGAGATACACTTGAGCAGTTACATAATGCAGCATAGGGTTTGTTAAACTAGAAAAGCATAGAATATTCAAAAGCCTAATCTGGATAGAAAAATAAATATGTGATTTATGATGGAGCATCTGTGTATCTGAAAAATATCTGTTTTTCTAAATCCGAACTTTAGCATCTTAGAAACTTATTTTTCACTGTTAGGCACTCTTAAAAAAAGCCACAGAAAACCCAAACAAAACTCTTGTTTCTTTCACTATCTCGGACTCAGCTTACCAAAATATATTAATAGGGATATATTTTATTTTGAAACACAGGGTCTGCTTTGCACATGTTTTTAACTTGTATTTTCAGAAACATCTGCCCTGTGCATAAAGACATAAATTTGAAGGTAATGATATCTAATCTCAAAGACAATGAATGAACTAAAACCTGTCTGAAAAAAAAAAAATCCAAAAATCTTTGGGATTTTTTTGAGTAAAGGAGAAATGTTTAAATATTAACAGCATCTCTATACATAAAATAAAATAACTATTTGAAAATCCCTAGTTTGATGTACTTTTAAAAGTCCTTACTTGAAACAAACCTTTAACAGTAACAGGCGATTGAAAACTAATTGGTGCTTATGGGCCAACTTCAGGGATTTTTTACTTGAGGATTGGTATAGTGAAACATATCTGTCAAAAATTGATTCAGAGGCAAAAAGCAAATGAAACTAAGAAACTGTATTTATCAATATTGCTTTGGTTTTTAAGCTGTTATTGTTCACATGTTCTTGACACCAGGATTGAAACGCTTGTTTTTAATTAAAAGCAGAGTCTCATATTTACGCACTTTCAGCAACCCAGACTTTGATGCAAATACTCAGAGACTTGGTGTTTGATCCAGACAGATAACACAGATTTTGACTATAAAGGCTGTTTCACCTCCCTTGCACTGAAAATGTTCTGCAGTTACTACTTCTGTTACAGCAGGGTGAATCAGTGTCTCACACTCTTCTCACCACACTGGATGGTCAGGGCTACAGGTTTAGGTGGAACACAGCAAATTCAAGTGACATGCCTGAGATCACAGGAGAGTTGTGTTGCAGTGGAGGAATTCAATGCATAACTGCCAGACTCCCTTCTAAGTTTCCTCTTGGTAGAATTCCCTATCCCCCTGAAACTACCTTCCATTAGTTGCCACAACATGTTACATCTCATGCAATACACTAGTGATTGTGCACTCCAGCAAAGTGTGAATATTATCTGGCAGATAGCTTATGATCAGTGCACATAAGCAGAGCCCAGAAGGTTTGATTCTATTTTCAGCTGTACTACCACTGCCTCTGATCCATGACAAGGTCACCTGAGTCAATGAAATCCCTGGCTGCTTGTCTCTAGTAATTAGTCAGCAAAACTTTTAAATGTGCACCCCAAATTAGGAGGTCACAGTGTTGATTGTCTGTGTAAGTATCTTTGTAGGGAGAAAATACCAGGTCCTAAAGGGGACTTTAATCTATCCAAAAAAGTCTAATGAGAACTGAGAGCTGGCAGTTAAAGCTGGACATATCTGAATAAGATACAAGACACAGATTTTGAGTGCTGAAACTGCGTTGCCATTTATAGAAATTACAAAAGTAAGTCCTTTTTCTGAAGACTCCAGTATCTTTCCAGACAATATTACCTCAATTGAGAGCTGGTTAGTGGGTTCAGCTCAGAAATAACTCCATGTAGTTGTCATTCCTATGATATGTCTGTGGTGGTCTAATAGCCCCTTCTACTTTAGCCACACCTGCCAGCTGCATTTTCCAGGAAAGTTGAGAAGATATAATTCAATAGGTTTGTGAAATCTAGTGGGTTCGAATAACGTATTCTAATAACATACTCTAATAACATATTATTTTTTAAAAAATGAAATCTGTATATATTTAAAATCTTATTAAATTCTTTAGCTCTTTCAATTTAATTTGAGGTGACAGCTAATACAAGAAAGGAAGATGATTATTTAAACAAAAATGTCCAATAGTGGCAGTCTGCAAACAAGATTCTTCTGGAAGAGCAATTCTGGATGATTTTCCAGGAATAAATCTGTTGTCTTTAGACATGTGGAGTAAAAAGCAGCCTCTTTCAAAAGAACTCCAGAGGGATAGAATTTGAAAAGTGCTTAGCTGATATTAGCCAGGAACTAGAGGACAGGCCTCAGAGAATTATGAAATGTGTCACCTTGTTTTAGAAAGGCCTAGACTGACCTAATGAGGCCCATCGTATCTCAGGTGTATGGTCACTCAAAACTGTCCCTGTAGTTTGTAACTTTTGGATTAAAGTATTTTGGGTGAAGAAATAAAAGATCTTTTAATTATGAGTGCTCTCCTCTGTGGCAGTGGCTCTGTAGGATTTCTACTGTTTACTATCAAATAAGACATTGAGGCATAGCCTTTGGGGACATTAATGTCTGCTTTAATTTTGATGATGGCCGACAACCACAGCTGAGGAACCTGTCCCTGCAGACCAAGGTATCAGTGGGATGTTGTTACTGAAGAGGAGTAAAAATCAGGTATTATAGAAATTCCTTCTAAAGAAGATGACTCAAGCTATCATTTAACTGTGGCTGAGAAACAAGAGAATGGGGAAATGGATTTTCTAAATGTGATTTTTGTTCTCTCAGCACCTATTCCCCAATAACAACTGAACCAAATGGTTTAATTCACTAATAGTACATTTAGGAAGTCTAGTTTATATAGGTGATTTGGGTTATTTCCCAACTTCTAAAACAGGCCTGAACTCTGATGTAATGAAGACCCTTGAAATTATCTTCGCTCTTGATAATGAAAGACAGGAGGAAGAGCTACGTATAGTCACATCATCATAAAGTCTATCTGCCATTTGGCCATCAGTCAGGGAACCACAGCATAATCTATCTATCTATAACTGTTGAGAAAGGGATATTTCTGACATTTCTAAACATTTCTATGTTCTGTCCTTTTATTAATTTTTCTTTTTTTTTTTTTTTTTTTTAAGTATTGGGACTATTTTCAAATGGCTGATATTTTTGCATTATGCTGACTTTGGCATAGGGTTTTACCTTTACTTCAGATGTTTCTATTTGTACAATGTATGGACTCTGAAGAAAAACATGATTGTCTTTGAAGGGTTTCTTGGAATAACAGTTGTGACTGATAGAATATGAGTTGCTACTATTGATCCCAACAAGCTGTAATACTTCTATGAAGTACAAAATGAGTAGGATCAATGGAGTCAGATTTCTTCTGAACTGTAAAGTGACAGTGTTTTCCTCACACCAAATTACCAATTGTCAGGGATTTTTTTGTTTCCTGTTAGATGTTTTTTTGCTTGAATAATCCCCATATAATGTCTTTTCAAGACACTCACTGATCTTACATCTACTCTAATCATTTAATATAAACAGTCTGTGTATGGAAAAGTATGTGATTTTCACTCATAGGCTTCCTCAAGGAAGAATTTCAAAGAATTTTAAATCTGAAAAGTGAATGATTTGTAAAGGTTTGGTCAGAGGCTTGTTTTATTTTTATAAAGAAGCAGCACGAAATGACTCAGGAGAACTGGACTTCATTTGCAAAGTGGTGAACTGGTGAGAATCACCTAGAGAAAAAAATGGACATGAAGAAATAGTGACTGCAAAAAGGCAAGTTGAATTAGGAAAAGTAACACTTTGGTTGTGTTCACTTAGAAATTTGGTAAACAATTATTTCTGTGATTACTTGATCTTTTCATTTAATAGTTTGGGGCAATCATCCTTCACTGTTAATGTTTTTTGTCGTTCTTAGCTATTTGCCACTCAGCAATATGACACCTTTTATAAATGTTCTGACATCCCATGAAATATTAGCTAACGGGAAAAGACATGTCTTTTGAGGGTAATATGGGAATTAAACAGCTCCTGGAAAAGAACTAACATAATATATCACCTTTTGAGACAGCTGAAGATCTCAATCAGCCACCTGTTATTTTGGAAATGATCATTAAGCATTAACAGGGCCAATTTGCAGCTTTTAAAGTTCATTTTCAAGCTTTTACTCATGGTTAATATTAATTCACTGTCAGCAACTCATGAATATCAAGAAGCCCTGAAAGAATCTGATCTTCAGTCTCTTAAGTTTCTTCTTCCAAAGCTCAGAGAACACTCCCCATGAGAATGGCTTAATTGAATTAAGGCTGGTGAAAGTTGCTGTAGCTGGGCTTTCATCCTGCCTGTAGAAATATTTGAGAAGTCTGACTTCAGCTTCATTTGAACTTTGTAGACAAACCCATTGCTTCAGATAGACCAGGAGAAACAACAAAGCTAAAGTGCAGAAAAGAGTGGACAAGTTCTTCCCAGCACCCTCCAAATACTGGACCTTAGTTAGGAATTGCTTAGTTTTCATATAACCTAAGGAAAAACTGAGTGATTTGCTTAAAATATGGAAGCATTGTATTAGGACTCTTCTGGTTCAAGTTTCCTCTCACTCAAGACATCTTCCTGAGCCAGGTGCAAGTTTAGAAAGAACAAGACAAGTTTAGGAACACAAGAAGTCACTAAATTATTATAAGGAGTATATCAAGAGGAAAGGAATCCCTACTGGGCACAATTAAAAGATTCTAGTGCAAGGGTGCTTGGTATAACTTACTATGTATGTTTCTATTTGAGGAGTAACATGTTTTTTTTTTTGTTGGACGGGTGAGAGAAAAAAGAAGTGGTGCACTCATGAAGTACTGGAATTGCATATAAAACTCAAACCATATACAGAATCTGTACCTATTACTAGGTTTCTTTGCAACTAGTCAGACATGTAAATAAGTTTTGCCATAATTCCTCTTTAATGGGACTTTTTGTGGGAGGAGATTGTACTAGGACCAAAAAAACACAGACACATACATACTAATAGGAAAAAGAAGCAGCAACTTATGAAGTAAATCTCTGACAAAAAAATCTACCTAAAAATAAATTTAATTTTCCAAATTATTTCAAAATCTCTAATAAAAAAATAACATTAGAATATATAGATTAAATAATTTTAAAATTGAAATGTTCCAATCCAGAAATATCTGAATGGAATTTTATGAATTTATCATGACTTTCTATTAGAGTTTATGTAGAACAGATTTTGTTAGAATTGTCAAGTCTTTTTATGAGCATTTTGCTGCTTAGTAATAGCTTTATTTTTTTAGACACAATTAGGGAACTGAAAAATGGGGATTTTTAAAGGGCAATAGTCATTACAGGAAATTTCTGGACTGATATAAATAATAATCAGTCAGCATAGAAAACAAATGAGAGAGCAGCACTGGTGGGACAAGAAGAAATAGTGTAATGTAAAGCAGATGGATTAAAAATCATATGTATTCTGTGAAGAGTTATTCTACAGAAGTCAGAGTTATATAACTAAGCATTAAAAGAATCCAGGTCTGGAGAATACAGGATGTATTTAAAGAAGCAGAATGCCCTTTAACAAAATAATTAAAATAAATAAATAAAATCCAACCAACCTAAGACATAATTGATTCCAAGGAAGAAAAATTTGTAAATTCAGGCTGATTTTGTAATATGCAGCAAATTCACAAGGTTCTCAGAAATTATTAACTGACCTGACTTTTACTACACATGTAAATAAAACAATTTGTATCCCTTTGCAAATAAGGAGTTCCTAGGAGATGAGAAGAGTAGGGTCATACTATGTCATTTTGGAGGTATAATAGCCTTGTTAATATGCAAAGCCACATGAATTGAGACATTTTGGTTTACCAGAAGCACCAAAGGGACTGCTCCAGAGGCAGCTATAGGTTCAAGCAAAGCAAGTAGGAGCCTGGTATAACAGACTGCTGAGATAGCAAAATGGCAGTTCCCTCTACAGCATACATTAAAACCCTAAAGCCCAAGTTAGAGGTGTCAAGGGAAGAGTTAGGTTGTGCTGATAGCCTCCTCTTCTGAAAAAGAAGAAAAGTAAAAGACAGGCATTACTCCTTTGAAATGTAAGTGGCCATCCTTATCCCTGGACAGCAGCAGCAATTTACTCCAGTTCCTCACTCTTCCCCTGTGGCAGCAGCAGTCCAGCTCTGTCTCTTCATTCCCAGCAGTGCAGTTTTTACCTGTGTTACTGAGAAACACTGTGACGGGATTTCCTGCATGTTTAATTTTAGTAGATACTTCCTGCACCATTTCTGCTTCCACAGCTGAATCTAACCTCCCTCTCTCAGGGCTCCTCCATCCTTTCTCATAAAACAATGGCAAAACAGTACCAAAACTAAAGGGGGTGCATCTTCTCAATCTACATGTCACAGCTGAGTATTCACATCCTGAATCTGCATTGTCCCTGTTGACATGGTAGTGGCTTATATAGCAGTGAGAATCTGACTATGCAGCATTACAGCTGAAGCTGGTTGGGATGCTGCTATCTCGAGCTCCCTTTGCTCTTCTCTACTGTCATTTCCAAAATCAGTGGGGACAAGGGCAATTTAGTCCTGTCCATCTCTGCTGTTATGGATATGTCATTAGGGAAGGGTACAGTCCTGAATAAAGTCTTAGACTCAGATACTCCATCACAGCCTTTACTGGTTCATCATCCACAGGGCTGTAAACTAGATTATTTGATTTAAGCACTGGTGCAGGCATGGAAATCAAAACCAGTTTGCACACATGCTTACAGCTAAGTGTCATAACCCCACATCCCATTCAATATTACAGGCATCTTCCTCATGACACACTACTGACAAAAAAAAAAAAAGACACTGGAAATGGAAGTGCTAGTAGCTCTAATGAAGTGTCACTGAGGATAAAAGTGGGGCCAAGTAGTAATTTTGTTACAATTTCAGTAGAGGCTTCTGAAGTGATTTGCAGTACCAATTTATGTTAGACAATATCAGTTTACACCAGGTGGCAAACTGGCTTTATCCCTATTGCAGGGAAAACCCTGCTTTGAGTATTTTGTTCATTTGGTTTTTTGTTTGGCCAGATACTTCATCAGTTCCAGGTGGTACATGCAATGGGAAAGCAGAAAGTGAGACAATAAAGGAATGATGACCTGCATAACATGTTGGCTACCTCTCATACTCTTAGAGATGTGCAATATAGTTCATTGCCTGATTTGCTTGACATTCACTGCTGCTGCCTGCTTCTAACATTCAGCACTCTGTTCTTTTTTGCAACATAAAAAGTTGAGATTTTCCCTTTCATTTCTCACATGCACCACTTACCTCTCAGAACAAACCTCTCCTCCCTGACCTTTCTTCACAAGAATTTCAGGGATTCCTGTACTACAACAGGTTTACAAGCCCTATTGCTTTTAAAGATTTATTGGGGAGGAGAGGAAGAAATGAGGAGGGTGAGTAAACCACAGGCGAAATTCTGTAGACAAGAATATAGCCATAAAATGTAGGCATGCAGATTTTATCTTTCTGTATATTCTAGAAAATATTAAGTAAGGAAGGGATATTGCTTTTATAAAAGAGAAATGCCAGTTTTCCCTTAATATTTATGTGAGCGTATTACTATTTCCTTTTATATTACCTTTTATATCTGGAAGGCTCATAAGGTGCTTTATGTACTTACTCAAAAGCTATATGAGAAATATTTCACTTATCACTGGGATGCAACTACTTCTAGTGTAAGAGATGTGGCCGTTGTTTCATAGTTCACAGTGAAGCAATGATAAAGCTCAAGATAAGAGGTGAAAGGGAATAGACCCTAAACTATGCTAGTACATATTACTGTAGGGCTATTGATGGCTGTCCTGATTTATGATTGGCTATATTTACCCATGGGATCTGCTTGAATTTATATGGTAAAATAAAGTAAGCAGGCTGAAGTCAGAGGACAAACCATTTGATATGTTTATTAGAAGGAGAAGGGGAATTGAGCCACACTCTTATATTACACTCTTGTGTATTTTAGGAAGTAGTTTGGAATTTGTAATACTGATGCCCTGGAGAATCCAGTCTCCATTACAAGAAGATGACTGCTAAATTTTCATTTAGAAAAAGTGTGGTACCCCTCTAGCACCAGGAAAGATTATGAGATTTAATAGTAGTACTCAGATGGTCATTGCTGCTATTCTCACGGAGCAGCACTCTCTCTCCCAACAGCTGTGACTTCTCTGTATGTGTGTTGCGTAATTTTGGATAATCATAGAGCTGGAGGGTTTTCCAAGGATCACCTTGCTGAAACAAGAGTCAGTTCCTAAACCAGCCCTGAATAGTTTCAACTAATCTTTTCCTAAAGATTCCTAAGCACTGGGGGCCTCTACCTTGCTTTCTTTGTCAGTCAGTTCAAAGGCTACATAGTAGGGGTATCTGCAATCAAATTTAAAAAACAGGCAGCAAGCAAGAGTGTGTTTGGCACCAGCCTCCCAGTGCAGGAAAAATTAACTTGTAAACAACAAAGTTCGTACACCCTGCTTTCCTCTGGCTTTAACAATCCTGGCTTTCTCTATCACTGGATTCCCCAGGGCACAGCTTCACTAAATCCTCCCCATCAAAATTCTGGGCATTCACAGGAGCATGTGGTAACTTTTTATAATTCATAATGTGGATTTATCTCTACTCTCCTGTTTAATTTAACCTTTTAAAATAAACATAAAGGAAAACAATGATATGTCAGGAAGAGGACATTATTAAGAGATACTGTTTGTAATTGACTCAGTGGGATCTTTCAAGCACTTTGGAAAGAAAAAAAAGGAAGACATAGTGGGCACTAAAAGCTCTCAGGGATATAATCTTCATGAGATAATAATCCAGCCAAGAACCCAAGATTAGCACTGATAGGAGGTATTTTAAAAATATATGTGTATGGTTTTGGATATATTAAGTTACTTTGAAATTTCTAACTATTATGTGGGTGGTATTCTTTTTCAGTTCTGAAGATACAGGAATCTCATCTGTGTCAATGTAAACCTGGAGTAACTCTGGGGGGATGGTGTGCCCTGGGCAATTTTTAAACTCAAGGGCCAAATTCCCAGGTGTCATAAATGAGGGTATTTTCCTGTAATTTGAAGGCTATAATGATGTGACATCACAATCAAGTCAACAAAGATAATTCCTGATTCACATGGATTCAGAAGTTCTGCATCAATTTTACACCTTTAACGGCTCAGATAAATTTTACTCTTGTTTACATTAAAGAAACCCTGCAAATAAATGGCACCTGACAATTTAAATGAGGAATTATTTTGGTGAGGGGTCAAAAGTTGCCCTTCAGTAAATCAGAGTAGGGTTTAACCCCTTTAGACAGCTTTAAAAATAAATGAAGCAACCTTTCATCTAAAGCTGCACAGCAAATCATCTTTTTTCATTTTCCAGTCTCCTCTTATAAGAAGAAAAAACAGGAGCATTAATGAACTATTCAAATATTCAAACCTTGCCAAGGGAGAAAGGATCCTTCAGTCATCATGAACTCAACCTAATAAATCCTTTTTAATTAATATATATGCAAACATTTTTTTGTGCAGCCATGAGTCAGAGACCCCACAATGCAAATGTAAAGAGGAAATACAGTGCGCACAAGAGGAACTGTAGCCCAAAATATGCATGCTCTGGCTTTCAGAGAGCACAAAAAGCATGCTTATTAATTGGTTAAGTCCATCATTAATAAGGTCTTGGCTATGTTCAGTCTGTTCCCCAACACTTTACACGATGTCTGAGCAGTAATATGCTGAAAGGACATTTTCTTGTAGCTGATAGTGGGGCAGCAAAATGAGAAAGCTGAAAGTGAGGACTGTAATAAATGCACTTTCCTTCTTATTCCAGGTGATGATTCTCAACTACTCTGTTAAGCGGTTGAGTTTGGGAGATTTCCTCACTGGGACCTTCTTTGCTCCCCTGTAAGGACAAGTTAGTGCCTTTGGGACTGTCAAGCACAGAGGCAGTGGACTGCCATGGAAGTAACTGGTTACTGTCTCTGGATAATCCCAAATTTCTCATAACAGCATTGAGTGTACTGACACCCTTGAAATCTTTTGGCTAATTGCTTTGTCTTTGACTCTGTTTCCCAGTCAGCCCAAGACATCTCATTGGAAGTAGCAGTGCCAAGCGGTGATTGAAAATAAAAAGCATTCACAAATAAGGCTTAAGTTGCTATTTCTTCATCTTAAAGAGTGAGAACTTTATGCTCTTAAGGGGAATTGACTGCTAATTTGGGGCCTTTTGTAATCAAATTTTCCCCTTTATCAATGCTGTTAAAGTGAATCATTTGATGAAAAGCAGTGTCTCATAAAATAAAAGAATTGAAACAATTAAATTCTATGCCAAAGACAGTCACAAAAACAGGATCCATAATAAAACTGTGAGCTGACAATAATGCAAAGCCTGCTATAAGTCATTGTGAGGGACAACTTGGTAGAAAGGACAGATTTTTGGCTGTTGTAAATTGATGTAGCTCTTCTGCTTTTGCAGGAAATACACAACTTAAACCATGACCTCAGCTGACATGTGAAACTTTGTAAAGATTGTAAGAAGTAATAAGGACAGACCATGGTGACTAGGAAGGTTGTTTTCTTTAAAATAAATTCCTCTCTCAATCAGTGAGACATCAGCTCAGTTGATCCAGTCTATCTCTCACTGAAGATGAAAATCATCATTATATCTTTTCCCTAATAATTAATGTGCTTGGCAGCTCTTGCTTCTCTCCTTAAGAAATCCATCTGTATGTTAAAGCTCTTATTACTTCACACATATGTGGTACCTTCTATCAGAGGTGGGCAAAGCAGTTTGAAACATTTAATTTTCTGAGCTTCACTAATGTTCTTGCTGAGCTGCTACAGAATTTTTTACTGTTAGGCCTGGATGAATATGTGAAATGAGATTTGGATGTGCATTTGCCATATTTTAAAATAGCTTCCTTAGGATATAATAAAATTTCTTTGGTGTCTTGTTCCTTGCCATCTGTTACATCATCATAATACTGTAACATGTTTAGCAACCCTGCGTATGACAAGCTTGACTGAAAAGGTCTGTGATCTTAGAGACTGAGACTGAGGAGAGGGGTCTTTATAATTCCTCACAACCAACGTGTTAGGAGCGCCAGATAAGACTGATTATGCTTTTGTAGCTTTCTCTCACTTACTCATCACTCTTTTCACCGGGACTGTGATGAAGTCAGTGCATGACAGACACTGAACACACTTGGATTTTTCTGTATAAGATGGGGCATTATTTGAACACAGGAGGAAGCTGATATTTCCCCAAACTGAGAAGAAACCACACAGAAAATCATTTATACAGACTCTTCTGGAGTTAAAACCATGCACGTGCATTTGTACCCAACTTCAACTAATTCAAGAGAAAATATGAGCCAAATCCCTCCAGGCAGACATCTCATAGAACACATTTCTGAACAAGGGTAGCACATGGACCACCTTCTGTCTGTGAGGAATAGTTAACAGGCTCACTAAAATCAGCACTTCAAATTGTACTCTAAGCAGGAGTTCCTCTTTAAAAAACAGAGGAGTTGTGCATAAACTTGCTTTATAGGACAGGAGACACAAATCTATGCTGACTATCAGAGCCAGCTGTGATGAGGTGGTTGTGAATGCCAAGACTGTGCCAGGACACGCAGCCAGAGCAAGGCATGTGGGTGACATACCTGGGTTTCTATTTACTTCCATAATCATCTATGCACACAGAGGAAGAAAATAAAAAGCAAGCTGAAGCTTGGAGACAGGCAAGAAAAGACTATGGAGGCATCTGAGTGGAGACAAGACATGAGTCTGTTAGATAGATTTAAGGATTTGAGACATGAAGGGACAGTTTGTGCAGGGAGTCCTGAGCCAGTGCCAGAAAGGTTTTCTAGTCCTGTGAAAGTGAGGAGCAAACAAGAGGAGCAGTTGAGAGGTTTACAGTGATATCATGGGGACATACAGAGTGGTACTGAGTCTTCAGAGCCTTCAGCACTGTAGCTGGGCACCAGGAGGAGGATCCAGAAAACAGGAACAGTGGGTCTGAAGGAGTGGTTGACAAGGGGTCCTCCTGGGGGGCAGAGATGGAATATAAGGAAATTTTAGATTATGTCAATGAAAATGTACGATAGCACCAAAGTCTGAGAGAGACAGGTATGTCAGAGTACTAGGAAAGAGCACACACTTTAACTCACATTCACAGTGCTGCTTCTAATCCATCTCTATCCCACTCAACCTGTGTTTAAAAAAATAAAATAAAGGATGTGAAGAGTGCTTTTTCCTGGAATCTAAGTTCTTGGGGATAATCTGTGCTAGCAGGGCATGGGACAGCTCATAAAAGGAAAGTATAACAGATCTGGCATAGTGAATTAGACGGTGCTCCCAGGTAGTTGCTTGAAATAGAGAACATTCATAAAGAGGGTGACTAGGGGCACTGGACAAAAATCAGAGGAGACATTATCTGTCCAGTTCTCATGCTACAGAAACCTGACATACTGATTCTCACAGATGGATTTGTCACCATTTATTTGGAGACTTTGGTAAACTCCAAACACCTTAAGAAATAATCAAGTTAGTCCACGTTTTCAAAACTAGATAAGAAATTTAGGTCTGCTCTCATTTATTCTAAGGCTCTTTTCCATGATGGCACTGAAGTGGGCTATAAAGCAAGCAAAAATGCAATTTATGTCCATTACATGTAAAGAGGGATGAGTTCAAATGGTAATCCAGCCATGTATCACCGCGTTGCAGACTGCTAAATGGAACCATTATGGGGTCGTGACTCTGTAAAAGGTACTGAAACCTCACCATGTCTGAGAAATTAGTACGTGGACATTTTAAGTTGTTGGGGTTTTTTGGTTTGGTTTGGTTTTGTTTTGCTTTTTAAATTATTTATTTTATTATTATTATTACCTCATACCTTCCCATTGACTAAGAAATCTTTTTTTTTTTCTTTCTTTTTTTTTTTTTTCCCCTCACTGAGTTATGTTCTATTATATTCCTGCAGTAACACTTTAGATTAACAGCCCAGTTAATTAATATGGAATCCAAGTGGAAATGCAATAGAAGCACTTGTGACATTCACATTAATAACAGAGGGGTTCATCAAAATTAATGTTATTACAGTAAATACCAAGAAAATTAACTGTGATTAGCTCATTATTTTAAATTGTCTTCCCATCTGCATTTGGCTCTTCTAGACAGCTGTATGGAATAGGTATGGTGATGATTCAGGACTTGGAATCAGAAAGCACAATGAGCTGTGATCAGTATTAGAGAAAGACTTTAATCATGGCTCAGGTTCGCTTTGCTATAAGGCACTTAAATAACACTTGGAAGCCTCCTTTCCTCTTGTCCCTATCCACCATATCTAGGAAGTTTTGGTAGTACCATAATAGAAATTTTGATTTATTAGTAAATAAGAAGAGATTTCACTGTAGGAAAAGTCTCTCTGTGTGCAGTGTCATAGTTGTATTAGGAGATGATTCCTACATCAATCAGCTTTGAGACTAAATTCATGTGATGATAGTAGATAAGAAAGTTAAGGTATAGAGTGATGATCACATGGAGTGACTAGACAACTGCCAGTTGGAAAAACAGACCTTATATTCAAGTCTTCTGAGTCTTTATCTGGTATAATGTTAATGTGTTCCACCACTATCACAAATATCATAAAACTACAGAGAATATGTTTCTGGATAGAAATACTATTCCATACCATCCTTGTTGAATGTCTAACATAGAAAGCAAATAGGTAATGCTGTGGCTGCCTGTTTTACAGAAACCTAAGCAAAGGGCCTTAGCTTTGTCCACTAGTAAAAAAACATCTTTTGGAGTCAAATAGGCCAAATAAAAATGTCCGTATTCAGGAAATGAGAGGAAAAAAATGGAGTTTCAACTCAGAACACATATGAAATACAAGGACATGCAGAAAGATACCCATGTGTTCTGCTCTGCAGCAGCAACATGAGTGTGGAGAATCAGGAGTGCACAGATTTGCATTTTACAAAATTGTCTGTTTGCTGTTCTCTGCCTCTCATTTTCATGTTGAATAAAAAAACACGTAAGATAAACAGTCACCTGATGTAAATATTTTTAACTTACTTTAACTGAAGCTATTTTGGTGTGCTACAAAAAAGAAACTGGGCCTTAGAACTCTGCATAAATGAAAAATGTAACAATAATAACATCTAAGAAATTAAACACTCAGTTAACTACGTATATATTTGTTGAAGACATTGCATAAATGACCACTGCAGTGCTTCCTCATCAGATGGTAGAGGCATTCCTGTTACAAGTTAAATGTCAAACACCAAGATACACCCCAGTTTATTGATACTATCATCAACTTCAGTGGAGCTGTTCTGATTTATGCCATTTTAAGATCTCATTGAGAAGCTGGGGTGTCAAAACCAGAGTTTGCACGAACTGAAAATCCACAACAGCTTGGTTCAGTGATGTCTGTGCTCTTTCCTAGGTGTGAATTTTTCCCTAAAGCCCCTGTAATGTCCTTAATATTTTCCCCATTGATACTTGTTGAGAAGTGCCTCCAATATGCGTATAACTGGTTCCGTAAAAATAATTAGAAAGAAATCATAGTCATTCCTGAATTAACTTTGGCTTTCATTTTAACATTCAAGTTTAACAAAATAGCACTTTTTGTAAGGAGAATTGTTTTCTTCCTTGTTTTAAATTAAATTTATTCAAAGAGAGAAGTGAGTTTTCTGTTTCTGTTGAAGTTGAAGCAGAGATGACAAAATGAACTGACCATCTTTTTAGCAGGAAACCTTACATTCGAAAGTACCGTTCTGAATAGAATCTGGGATTTTGTACACACTAATTTGTCACAAAGGCCATGAAAGTAGTACCCTCCATTCCTGTCTGGAGAGA
Organism: Tyto alba; assembly: GCF_018691265.1. Classification (NCBI taxonomy): domain Eukaryota; kingdom Metazoa; phylum Chordata; class Aves; order Strigiformes; family Tytonidae; genus Tyto; species Tyto alba. The sequence goes on from NW_024881261.1 coordinate 13,109,411, forward strand.
AAGAATGAGCTATCCCAGTAGTGATATTACTGTAAACTGCAACTAAACATAGGAGATTTCTGAAGTCTCCTACCACTGTCCATTTCAAAGACAAACAATTTTTTCCCATCTAAGGCCTGCTCTGCAACAGGAGGATATATGTCATCTAGCTCACAGAATGATACTTCATTTTTGTCTGTTACCACTAAATTTGTTTTGCATCTTCAATGAAACCAACAAAAACTAACCAAGAAAATCATTAAGGTTAAATCTGCTCTGCTGGAATCGCTGTTCTTCTAGAAAACATGTAGGGGTCTGAAAATGAGAAGTTGAAGGTGTGATAGATGGGGCTATTGACTGATGCAGTGGATAACACACATGTTGGATAAATCAGCATGCAGCGGGGGTTGCAGTAGCAGCCTTTCCACTGTCTCTGGGTGTGACAGTGACAACTCAGTTTGTTCATGCCTTAGTTCATCCAGCTGTGATAATGATTGTCTTTCTATGAGAGGCTGCTGAAGAGCTCTGGTTAGTTCATTAATGCACTTAAAGACTTTTTAGCACCTCCTGAAAGCATTACTGTCATTTACAAGGCACACCATTCTTGATGTCAAATTAATCTGCAGCAATAAAGGACTGGGCTGCATACCTGTGACATACTACATCTGTAAAAGTATGTGCAGAGACAGCACTTGTTTTGTGAGAAAAAAAATTTAAAAAAAGAACAACAAAAAGTCCCCACAAAACAAATCCCTCTTTAGCCCCATCTATTAATTAATTTATTTTTGAAAAAATATTCAGAGACAATGTAACAGGAAAAACAGCTAATTTGTACGTCTCCATTCTAATTAAATGCTGCCTCTGTCTCTGATAATCCAGAGGAAAAATAAGGGGGGATAATGGTGAGCATCTAAGCTATTATTTAGCATATAAAATATGTTGTATGGAAAAAAAAATATTTTGTGAAACAACTTTTCAATGTGCAGATAGCCATCTTCCACACCTGTGTATATGCACATGTGTACACACACCTTTGTAAAAATCAAGAGGTGAAAAATGATAGGCAAAAGACACCTCAGGTGGCCAGGAGGATTACTAATATCAAAACTTTCTTTATTCATTTGTATAATGCTAATAGAGATACTTGCAGCATTGTAAATCATTTTGCTGCATCAAGCCAAACAAAAGATTTACAAAAAAACAGAGACAGGAGATATGGGACATGTTGATTAAAAAAAAGCATTCAAAGAAACTTAAGGACAATCTGCTAAACTGCTAAGTTTATTCTGAATCAGCAGAGCTACTTTGATTTCCATCAGGTGAATCTGGTCCTTAAAATTAGGAAAGTGGGATTTTGACAAAGTTTTCCTTTTAAAAAGTCCAAATTGTCAGTAAGTCTAAAGTTTGCTCCTATGAGTCCACCCTCAGCATCTTCAGCCATGGGCTTAGAATCTTGCTGGATTGAGCCCATAATCAGTAGGCCAGATCTGATAGGATTCCCTGCAAAGATACAAGGCTGATCCATTTGAAAAGCACATCCACATTTTCTGCAGCTGGCCATGAGCTCAAAATGCTCCTTTCAGGGAGGAGGACAGTGCAGTCACTTCTTGCCTTGCTGCTCCAGTGAAGAACATAATCTGTAACTGATGGAGGCCCCACCTGTGAAAAGAAAATAACCCAGAAATACTGAGATGTAATCCATGTACCATGGATAACTATGCCTCTATAAAAATACCCAAGAAGGTCAGAATGAGCACCCGTGTCCTTTTCTTCAAAACATGCTATCATGTTTCATCTGAAGGAGAATTGACCTTTCAGAAGTCTCTATCACCCTTGTGAGCCCAAACATCAGTAGCACAGCCATTTATGGTTTGCCTTAGCAGGATCACATGTAACAGAAGCAAAATAATTACATTTTTTTTCTCATTTGTAAAGCAAAACATCAAGGAGAAAATCTCATTTTTCTTTATTCCATCCTCTTCAGGTCCAAAGATTATGGGAGTGAAGTATCAATTTATCAAAATCCCTGAATTACTGTGTAATTAACTTGATCCAACGAAGAGAGAGATTTTCCTGTGATTTTGTATTACAGTCAAGCTAAGTATGAAGGGAAACAGTGTAAGGACAATATGCAGTATGATAAAAGTTAATATTCTGGAAGATAATAAGATGTAAATTGCTAGATGGAACAATGCCTACAAGCCCACTCTTCTTTTTTTTTTTTTTTTTTTTTTTTTTTTTTATGACAAAGATAGGGATATTTTTGTGTATTGATAGTAATTTTCAGTTCTTGAGCTCTTTATAAAGGACATCAGTAACAAAAAGCCTTTTATTTTCAGAGGAAGAAACTGAAGCAAAAAGAGTTATGATATACAGAGCTCCTTAGAAGACCAGATACTCATCACCATAACACAGAGTTTCTGAGTTTCCTTTTAAATTCTGAAGTATGGTGGTTTTTACATACTGTACAGTTTGTCAGTCATATTGAATACTGACCATGTGGTTGGGGTACTAGTTTGAATTCAGAAATCAGCTTTCAGACAAAACTAAATAGTCAAGAAATTCTGCTGTTCAAAGTGTATCCCAACACATTTTATCCCTTTTGCCCTACACGTTAGCCCAGGTCTACCCCTACCCATGTAGATCTTTCTACTCTGACTGTCTGGAAGATGACATTTCTGTCAGTCTTATGATGCAGTAATTTTGATTTCAAACAGTTTTGAAGACTGACTACTTACTCTACACCAACAGCTGTGTCTTCATGAACACTCTTGGTCCTGTGCAGGGAGAATTACAATAGTCCAGCTGGGCAGCCTGCCACAGCCATAGGCGAATGTGTCACTACTCTTTGGCCTCAGAGCAATTTGATGCCAATCATTGGTTGTCTGTTATTAATGGCTAAAAAAGATCTTCCCCAGCTCTTCTGCTGGGGTCCTGTCATCCAGAAGCAACAAGTCTAACTTCACTGCGAATTTCTTTAATGAGTTCTAGTGTATAGTTACATATACATTAGATATGGGCTCGTTGGTTCCCTAATTTGGACTCTGAGAAAGCTGGGAGAAAACACTGTCTGCACTTGCATGTTTTGTGATTTAGTGTTTGTAAAGTTCTTTATGATCTATGGTGCTGTGCCACTGCTGTTCTTGAAAAGTGCTGCCACAAACAGAAAATGGCATTTTTCTGTTCCAGTCACTTGGGGACATGATAATAGCTGCAACTCTGTCTTTTTGTGTGCAGAGCATCATGCAGCAACCCTCTTATATGTAATGCTGTCAGCATTAATAAGAGCAAGTTGTTGCTTCAAGAGAGTCTTGCCTTCCTGTTTCTTTAGCCTAGCTTCTCTTACCTGTCTGAAAATACGTCCTAACTGCCAGTCAAAAACCTGTATCTCAACAAAGGGTTGGTTCTCTAAGCAAATATAGTAATCACCAGTGTCACGATGACCCAAGAAAGACTTTCAGCTCGATATTGTGCTGAAATGTCTTTTTCTGGTATGCATGCTATGGATGAAAGTGTTAATTTCTGTAGGACTGAGATATTTTTTAATCTTGCAAGGGAAGAGATGAACTTCTTATTTTAAAATAAATGTTATGCAGCCTTGTCCTCTGGACAGTTACCATTCTTCCTACCATGTACAGATGGTTAACTACATGAAAGAAAATATTCATTTTCTTTGCTGGTCCAGAAATTGGGCTGGTAGGAAAACTAACATGGATATACAGAAAATAGAAAAACTAAATGGTTACTCTGTCCTGCAGTCTGATTAAAATGGGAAAAAAAAAAAAAAATCCAGCCCTGTAGAAGTCACTCATTTTAGGTCCAAGTTCTGGTGAGTATTGTTGTGAAATAATTTTATTGTTTTGTTTTTTATTAATTTAGGGTAAATCTTAAAAGTTTGAGTTTACAAAACAAAAATATATCAAAATCTTGCCACTCAAATCATAATGGAAAAATCTAGAGGTAGGAGACATTCCTTTGACATGGGTCAGAATTTTCATTCAGACTTGGTTTATATTTTTCTATAAATAAATAGATAAATGGAGACCAAAAGGGATGATAGATCAAATCATTCTGCTTTAAATGCCACAGATAGAATATTTTGACCCTGTTTTCACATTTTGTTTCAGTTTTTGAAGCTTTTTCAGTTCTGAAGTTAGAGGGAGCATGTTTTGGTGAAGTGGTTTGAAGATAACAAATTAGCATTTTCCAATGTGAGTAAAGTCTCTATTACTTCTCTTTAGAGATGAATAATCACCATAAGTTGACTGTCATCTTAGTCAGCACAGGGGACAGAGACAGATATCTCTAGTTGAAGTCATAAGTCTCTACAATAATAACCTCAGTACTGGGCACTGTGAGCTCCGGCTATAATAGCTTTCCTATATCTTATTTTGGGAATGTCAAGAATTGACTAGTGATTTAGTGACCTCACAACAATGCAGTGGTGTTGTTCCAAGCTGGTGAAAGGAAAGGGTTTTTCTGATCACAAGGGTTGGTTGAGAGATCTTTTTGTCTGAAATAAGGTTTGCTTCATCTCAGAGTAACTCAGTAAAAAATATCTTACCAGGATACATTAAAGTTTTGCTGCTCACTGACAAAGAAAAACATCAGGATTTTTCATCTCCTTTCAGAGGATAAGAAATAGCAATGCCTTTACCAATCAAACAGAAACCACTGAGAACTCAACTTGTGACAGCCAGTTGTTGGTAGTAACTTCTAACCTTGTAATGATAGGTTAGGACAAAAAGTTGGTGGTCATGGTGATGCTGTCCACACAGATAGACGAATATCATACTCTTGTTGCTAATTTAAATCCTTTAAAGCAATTTTTGCTTCAAACAGGGTGCTAGGAATAAATGAATCTAGCTGACAAAAGCATGAGAGAAATTAATCAGTCACAATAACTCTTCAGTGTCCTTTGCCAATGATGTAACAAAAATAAACGTTTGCTGTAAGAACAGCTCTTTGAAAAGTTACATTGTTCTGAATAGTTGGTCAAAGTTTTCTTCCCATCACTTAGTACTGCAGAACACTACTGTCCCACTGTAGATAAATGTTTCTCCAGAAGTGCAAATTATCACTGCAAATGCAAGCATGGACTAAGCTTTTAATTTTGTTCCTGTAATTTTTCCTATTCATGACTCTTTGAACAAACCATTTGTTTAGGATTTAGACAGGAGATTAGAAGTTTGGGGTGGAGGGGAAGAAGCAGCTTTGGGAGTGGTACCTCAAGCTGTTCTCTGCCAGCTGTGTAATAGAGTAGTCAAGAGTTTTAATTCTGGCAATAGAGAGACAAGCAAGGAGTAATTTGCAACTCAGACTGGAGTAAGGATATAGGTCAATTCATGGCTTATTTGTTTATTTGTTTGTTAATGTGGCCTGGGAGAGAATTTACAAATTTTTCTTTGATCAAGAAAAAACAGAGAAAGTGCAAGTTTCTGAGTTCACCCCTGGTCAGGTATACCAGAGACATTTCTGGTGTAGTTTATTGCATGCTTATCTTGTATAGCTCTGTAACTGTTTTGTTATATGTACTATGCAATGAATATAGGTTATCTTTGGAGAAACCATAGTAATTCATAAACATCTGGGTTTTACTGACACATTTTATACATATGTACTGACACATATATACATACATACACATATGCGTATGTTTGTTTAAGAAACAAACTAATAGTTCTTCCTCATGATTTAAGCACAGCTTCATAATTACACATGAATGACTAGGGATGCCAGTAATTTTCTGTGAGAAGCTTCATCATCTTGAGAGCTGTAATATGAGGGTTTTCCCCACAGAAGTTTGGAAAAAGGATAAAAAGGGTATGCTTTATCATCTTGCCTTGAACTTCTCTTTTTTCCTCCCCAATAACAGCCACAAACTGCACTGCTGAAGGATCCATTGCACATTTATCACTTCTTTCTTTTGCATCATGAAGCTTTGTAGCCTTCAGCTGCCAATACGATTCCAGCCTCCAAGGTGCTGTTAGTCAGAGGTGACAGGAACAAGACCCTTGGGCAGAAGAGTTGTTGGGTCAACATTAGTGTGGGTGCATGGATCAGTGCTAGGTTTAGACTCCATGAGCACTGGCTTTCTATCTTGGCTCTGCTGACACCTTGCATGTTAATGCTTTGACTTCCCGGTTGGAACATGTTAATGATGACATTTACTTCTGTCTGTTTTGACAGTGAGATGCAGCAGCAGAGCTGCTACAGGGACTTCTTTTGAATTTAAGGGCACAAGGTCAAGCTGAGCTGTGGCCTTGGGATACAGCTGATCTCTTTTTCCTCTCCTCTTCCCCCATCCAGTGAACCACTTAGGCTCTGGAGAGGAAGGTAAGACATGGGGATGCTGGCTACAGAAACTGCAGGCCATCTCTAGGCAAAACTTCTTATCCTTCAACCTTTTTCTTCTTAAGGTATCTTTTGGATGTGTTTTTTGCAGCATTTTTATGTGGATGTGTGTTTTGATAATACTTGTTTTCCTGTCTGTGTGGACAGTACTTTGACCTTAGCTGTGGCCTGCTAGCATAAGTCAGAAACAGAACCAGAAACCAGCCTCTCGCTCCCCACAGTGCACTGATGCTCTCGCAGTACCTCTCTGTCTGCACCGATTCATGGTCTGTCCATCTCTAGTTCAGAACAGCCAGAGTTGTAGCAAACCTTTGTTTCTGCCTGTGGCTGTATGTCTGCAGGCTGTGATCTTCTCAGATCACACACATGCAAAAGTCAGGCGGCGGAGCACCAAACCGTCACAAAGCCCAGGGGTGCTGCAGGTGTCAGCAGTCACAGGCCAGCATGCTGCAGGATGGCCTTGGTGACACAGAAGAACACAGAGCAGAGTTGTACTGTTGGATATCTCTCTGATGAGAGCTAAAAGCCAGCTCATTGCTGCTACTGAACATTGCAAATCCCACATAATTTATTACACCAAAGAAGAGATGTAGAGATTCATATGTCCCAGCTATACTTACCATTTTGGTTTTTTTTTCTAGATGAGTTTATGAAAGGGAAAGACCTTATGTGATGTGACTATGGTTCAGAGAGGGAGGCTAGGGCTCTCTGTTCTACCCAAAGTCTCAGCTCAGGCAATTAAATGCCCTGTTGTAAAGCATTAGCGCATATAAATCCATCTCTTTCCAGGTTGGTTCCAAAGTTACAACTCCAAACCTCTGGATATAAATGTTTATGCAGCTGATTCAGAGGCTTAGAGCAGTCACTGGAAGGTTTGCCCATGGTGGAAATGGATCAGGGGTGTTACCCCCAGCTGTAGGCGCTGACATTAATTAGCCATTGGAGGGAGACAGAGAGCTGCATTTCTTGCACTTCACCGTGTTTCTGCAGAGGCAGTTACTCAATATTAAACAGCTGCTCATTCCAGATGTTTTATCAACTTCTGAGCAACTCCTGTCACCGTAGGGATGGGACAGCTGCAGGGCTGCTCCCTGTTTCAGGGGACAGAATAGAAACACCGACTAATACACATGCAGTACCCACTGAAATGTGAAATAAGGCCACCACTAGATACACAGGGCTGGCTTTTGCTCTCTACAGTGGTTCAGATAACCATGGAAGTGTCAAAGTACAAACAAAAAGTGCAGCCGGACTTCCCTACTTACCATACCAATTCAGCTAAAGCTCCTCTTTCTTTCTTTAGAAAGGTCATGTCTTTCTTTAATCTACCCTACCAGAAGCTGACACGCCCTTCTTCCTGCAATACATTTCAGCTTTCTGTTGCACAAGGAGAAGGAGGAAAGAGTTTCCTAATAAACTCCCTTTTCTTGTCACCTGTGAATCTCTGCAAAGGGAAATTCACAGCCTAATGTCCAGCACGTCAGCAGCTCCCCCAGCCCGTTAAATCCCTTCTGTGCCTCTATTATCCTGAGACCATTCCCAAAAGGGAAGACAGGAATTCCATAACCCATAGAGAAACTTAACATCTTGGCTCATATCATTAGTAAATAACAAATCTTTGATTTTCTTAGACTAAACACACACAGGGGAGCTCAGTGATTAGAGTATGTTGCTTAGCTGAGGCTGCTCTCACCTGAAGGTTGCCAATGCAGGCAATACACTAAAAGGCAGGTATATCAGGGACAAACAGTATTAGGGTGGTTATAAATCTTTTGAATCAAAGATTAGTCCTATGACATGTAGCCCATAACATGGGTAGTAGAATTCTGTCTGCACACATACAGAGTTATCTTTTATGCACTATCATCTCATAATTTTCTAAAATGATTTTGTCAAGGATTCATTTGAGTGGTGACATGAAGTGTAAGTCAAGGGATCCATGCAGACTCATCATAATTCTTTCTATCAAAACTGTGAAATTGCCTGAAGGAGAAGTGTGGGACAGGGGGGAATGAACAAAAGTTGCCAAAATTTGAGACCAGACGTGCAAACATGAAACTCCAAAACATTCTGCCATTGTATTTCAGCGATTTAATTAATGACAAAAAAAAATGTTAAGAAGGAGGAGGTGTCAGAAGCTGAGCATATTGGAGGGTAATATAGAAGGGACAGAGATAATATACTTTTTATATTCTTGACAAGGTTACTTGGAAAGTTTTTAAAATATCTCCCTCTTTCAGTCTGTGCTCTCCCTTTAAAGTTTCTGTTTGTATCAATATGAAATGGGGCACAGCACTCAAACAGGTTCCAGCTGGGTATTCATGAAGATAGCCTCATTACTAGGAGAGTAGCAAGCATTGCATTTCAAATTGCCCAAAGTGGCACACCCCTGCATTAAAGTAATTACACAGGACTTGAGCTAAACAAGCAAAATGAAGAGGAAAAGCAGTATATCTTCTTTATATGAAGGCTTTACGTGATGCTCAAACAATATTGTACACAAGATTTTAATGAGAAAAATTATGTTTCTGTCATAAAACAAAAGCACAAATATCCAAGCAAGTAAAAAAAGGACTCTTCTTCCCCTAGGATTGGTTTCTGCTGAACAAACATGCCTGAAAATGTTTCAAGACCCTTTTTCCACCTGTGGAATGAAGGCAAGGTGTCCTGGGGCCAGATTCTGAACTGGCAGAAATCGGAACAGGTATGCTGCCTCTGGAAAAGTTTGAATTTCATCAACTGAAACTGTTACAGGCAAAAAAATAGTTTGAACAATGAATGTCAACAAGTGGCAGATAATTGGGTATACATGTGTGAGGTGGTGAATGACCAAAACTGAACTTTTTTATGCATTATAGTCTACTGCTCTGCATGTAGATTACTTAGGCTGGGAAAACAGGGGACTTGGGAGACTAGAAAAAGAGGAGACAGTTCAAAAAGTGGTTCCCAAAAAGAAGTGGCTTCAGAAGGAGGAAAGAGGGACAGAAGGAAGAAGGTGGAGATCCTGCTGGAGCAAAGATGTGGGGAAGATCATGTTGATCAGAAAGATGAATGCTGGAGGGCAGCCAGTGACCTTGACTGGTAATGCCACCTTCCTGTGGGGAAGGGAAGTTGAGACCTGGCGAATGCAGTGCTGGGGCAGAACCAGAACGTGAGTGTATGTGTGAGATACTAAAGTAAGGTAAAAGCTCTAATCTGACTTGTTCTTAAATGCCAGTATCCAGGTTCACTGTGGGCTGTGATTTACTCTGGCTCACCCTTTTCAAAGACCCAGTTCCAATCAGTCGCTGTAATTTCATTGTCCTGTCCTTAGCAAAACTTGCTTTCCCTTCAGAGTTGTCCCAGTCCCTGTGAAAGGGATGAGCTTAATTGATAATGCAGCTCACAGCATGATATTGAACTACACAGTCAATCAGAAACACACCAGTTAAATCTTTTTCTTTCTTATATGTCCTCTTTGGGCGGTTTCACACTGATACAATTCATTGAAAATCAAAGTAAGTACAACCCTACACAGGGAAAATTGCATTTGAAGGTTTCCCAGAGACTCAGTGGTGACCAGCACTGAGAGATTACTTTATCAGCCTTGAAAGAAATATTCATCACCATTTTGGCAGCTTTGTCATTCAAGTGGCAGGAAGAATTCAGTTTTCCATTCAGCAGGTGCTAATGCAGTTGTATCAAATCCTAAACATCGGAGAAAATAACCCACACATACATATATGCACACAGTGCTCCTGCCCTTCCCCCGTCACCTCCTCAAAGCTCAGCAGCAGAAGAGATCTGACCTGAAATGTTACAACCAAGTTGTTATTTTGTGCCCTGTAAACATGTGCCAGATGATTGCTTCTTCCCCTCAGGCAGAAGGATGGAAAATATCAGGTCCTCACTTGCTGACAAACCTTGGGACTCAATGTGTTTCTCCCTTTAAACTCCAAATCTGTTGCTTTGTAGCTGGGAGGCTTTTCGTGGCTTCCCTTTAGTCCTGTTAAAGATGTGACTTTAGACTCTGAGCACTACTGAGAAAAACTCAAGATTTGTTTAGGAGGGACACGAACTGAATTGAGTAGTGCCCACCAGAGGAAATGTTAGTTAAATGAGGAACATTTGCTCTTTTCAGAGGCCTGGCCCTTGATTTGTCAAGAAAATGGACCTTCTTGGAGAAAGGAAAGGTTTCCCTGCAGATAAAGGGATGTCTTTGTGAATGAGATACCAACACACACTTGATAATATGAGCCCAAGCCATCTGGGGTGTTGATTCAGAAATTAGAAAGGGTATAGACACCTGACCCCTTAAAATTTCCTCTACTTTGGCTCTGATACTGTAGGAACATTGTTCTTTATGTATGATTATTTTAAAGTGAGCTAAAAAAGATTTTAGCTTTAGTATGTAGGTTTACCTAGACAGCTGAACCATTCAAGCAATGAGAAGCAGAGAATCCATCAGAGTGGTTGGGATAGCTAGATGAGAGAAGGAAAAATTACAGTCTTCCCAAGATAGGTTGTTCCTCTCTGTGAACCAGGGAAAAATGTCTTTTAGCTGCAGAGGAGAGAAAAAGGAAAGACATTTCTCACATACTGGAAAGTAGTAAGTTAAAAGGGCCTGATTTCTTACAGCAAACTGAAGTAATCTCTGTTTAACTATATCAGCTTCAGAGATGAGTTCTGGTATGAGGGTTAACTGATAGCCTCAAAGTTTCAGTGTTGATTATAGAAATAACAGAGGGTAAAGAAACCCTTCCACTGAGAGACACTAAGCAACCCTCAAGCTTTAACCCTGCTATTTCTCACATGAAGTTTTGATGGACTGTATACAACACCCCCATTCCATTTTCTCATTGTTGACTTATTTCTGAAGGAACCACTCCACACTGTGTGTATTAATGCTGCTTTTCCTGTTGAAAATACCAACCTCATTGATAACTTGAGTGGAAAGAAAGACCCTTCCCCCGTGGGTGAGAAAGATTCAAACAAGGCCAGAAATCAATATAACAGAGTTGAAGAAATGAAAAATGGAGGATTCATATACCTGATACAATGTTTTTTCTACTCAAGTGTATCTTTCCTTCAGATGACCCCAGTCCACTTACTTTCATACTTTCTTGAAAATGTTCCCCAGAAGCAGGAAAAACAAGAGGTCAGTTTTCCTGCCCCCTTTGTATTGTACTCATAATTGGTATTTTTGCCATTTGTGTCTCCTTGCAAAATTGTCCATGAAACTAATTTGTAATGCTTGACTTTATTTCACCCAAAATTGAACTGCAAATCTATTCTATCAAAAATACCTGTACTAGAACAGACCACTTGTGCATGTGACTGCAATACTCTAAATTTTCATTGAGTTGGTTAGCTACAACAATCATTTATTATTATAGTACATAGTTAAAACATAGAAATATAATCTGTAGGCTGATGATTAAAACTGAAAATAGGCTTTCTATTAGTGAAATGTTACTATGAGTGTTTCTTAGTAAAAGTTTTCAATAAAATGTTTTTGATAATATTTTCCATTAAAATGTTGGGGGGAGATGGAAACAAAATGAAGAAAATGTCAGTTATCTCTAAAATATGCAAAGATGTATCACTTTTTAAAAATCACATTCCGGCAAAATGTGTTTTAGGAAAAATGATATCTTCTATATGTACTAGTATGTCTCTGCTCTTCTGTATTGCTCTTTCACCTTTCTATCAGAGAGGTGCTTTCTTCATTTCTGATTACATTTTACCGCAACAGACAGGAATAATATGATCTGACAAGTTGTCCCTGAGCTGACTTCTGTACACACTAAATGATCTTTGCAGTAGATGACATTCAACAACATAGATAACCTTAGTACAATAAAGAGATGTGGCCAGATTCTCCAAAAATATGAATAAGTATAGCTCCACTGAAGAAAAAAGAGCTAAGTCAATTTATACCAGCAAAGAAACTGTGATGCAGAACCAAGTTAGTTAAATTACATTTTCCTTGAATTATTTGCTGTAGCCTAAGAAAATGAATTTATTTGTGTTCATTGTGAATACCTGTTCAGTAATGACTCTGTGCCTTACATAAAATAGGATATCTAAAGAGACTCTCATCATACTCTGGTTGGAGAGAACAGAGAGTGTTTAGTCACTGTGAGCCAGGCAGCAGTACTTGAACACAATTTGTGTTGCCTCCTGAGGTGACTAATATCACTAACAAGGCTTAAGTGTAGTGATGGGAGAAGCTTTTGTTCTAGCAGCCAAACTGTGACAGAGGGCAGCAGGCATGAACTTAATTCTGTCACTTCTTCCACATGCTGTTTAGAAAGGCTTAGCAGAATACTCAGGGTGTGATGTGTTAAAGCATTGACCTAAAATTCAATGTGAGATCCCTAGTTCTGTTTCTTTTCTAAAGTCCTACACTCTGAAAGGTAGACAGTACAACAGAAAAGCACAGTTTGTTTGATATGCAGGTGGTAAAGTAAGGAGTGGCTTCCAGAGTTAAACACATCCAAGAGACATTTAGTGTCAGGGATTGTGGCTATCAAAAAATGACTATGTACCTATAGATGTAGTCCACTTGATTAGTTTATATTTGATAAAACTCTGCATTACTTATCCAACACTGTGACAGTCTGGAGAGTCCTGGCACAGAGTCAATGGCTCATGCTTAGACAAATGGCCTTGTTATATGCTTATTGGCTTTCAAAAGGTTAGAAAGTGTGGCAATGTGTAAGACAGACAAATGTTCAACCATTTTGATCACCAACAAGACTGGTTCATTTCATGTCATACAAATCCAAAAAAGATCAATCCAGAGCTGAAGAAATTCACAGGGCACATAAGTTACTGTGGTGTCTATACCCAAAATCACATAAAAGAGTGCTATAAGCACCATAGTGTTACTGATGTCTTCAGTGGAAAAGGAACAGACTCTAGAAGAAATCTTGCATGCAACTTGATGTTAAACCCATGCATGGTATAGCAACTCAGCTGCTCTACCTCTGTATTGAAGAGTCCTTTCTTCCTTTTATCACCTTTTGTTTTAGCCCTGGATCCCAGGCAAACTCTGAAGCTACAAAGAGACTCTGGGATATAAACAGTGTTATGGAGTTTACATGAAAATCAGTCTTCTTTAACAGAGAAAAGGAAGAATGTTCAGAAAAAAATCTCTAAAGTGTCTGATAAAAACAACTGCTATAAAACTTTAAAGCAGGATCTAAGCTCTGGGCAGATGAATGTTTAGACAGATAAGAAGTCTGTGAAAAGACAATTTCAGCCAGGGAATTCCCTTTAACTTGATATTGATAGTATTGTTATCAGGAAAATAAGAAATAATGAAAAGTCAAAAGCACAGAGCTAAGAAGCACATGCCCCAAAGCTAGAAGGCTGCTTCCTTTCAAACTTCCCTAAATAGTCTCTGAGATCAGAACACGATTTGAATTCTAAAAAATTGCTAGCTAGATAGAGAAATTCAAACCACCTCTTGCAACAAATGAGCAGGATGCAGTCAGATGTGGAACATCAGCTGGGGTCAGAAGGCAGTTAGACAAAATCATTAGGTTTAACACACAGAAGTCAAATCTCATGGTTAATTGAGTCCACTGGCTTTGCATCTGCAAAGCATTTTCAGCTGATTAGATCGGGCCAGGAAATACCTTGCAGTATTATCTTGGTCTTCAAGCTACAGAAATCCTGAGAGTAAAGGGATGAAATTTTAACTGTGCTTACTGAAACAGGAACTGTGAAGAAAGGTAAATAATATTACTGATAATAAAGAGTTTGAAAGCCAGGTGATTATGAAAGAGAAAAAGTAGCTGCCACACATCTTTTCTGAAGCTAGCTGAAGCTTCACAGACTGGCTTCATTCCAGGTGGGAAGAACATATGAAAATTTTGAAATTTTCAAGGAAGAAGATATCTGGTAACCAAGAATCACAGAATCATAGAATCATGTAGGTTGGAAAAGACCTTTAAGATCATCCAGTCCAACCACAAATCTAACAGTGCCAAGTCCACCACTAACCATGTCCCTAAGTGCCACGTCTACACATCTTTTAAATACCCCCAGAGACGGTGACTCACCAACTCTCCTAGGCAGCCGGTTCCAATGTTTGATAATGTCCTGGTCTGGGCTGAAATAGGGTTAATATTCCTTTTCTGGAACTAGATGAGTGCTGTGTTTTGGATTTAGCTTTGTGTTTGGTATGAGAAGAATGCTGATAGCACACTGATGTTTTCAGCTGCTACTAAGACTTCAAGGACTCTCTCACTCCCCATGTTCTGCCCGTGAGCAAGGGCACAGGAAGCAGGGAGGGAGCACGGCCACAGCACCAGACCCTAACTGGCCAGTGAAATATTCCATATCATGGAACATCATGCTCACTATATAAAGGAGGGGTGGTTGGGAAGGAGCTCTCTTGCTTCCGGGATTGCGATTGTGGGATCTTGGTATTTCAGGATCACTAGCCGGCTGGGTATTGGTCAGCAGGTGGTGAGCAATTACATTTTGCATTGCCCACTTATATTTTTTCTATTATTGTCACTGTTCTCATTTTATTACCATTATTAAACTGTTCCTATCTCAGCCTGCAAGTCTCCCTTTACCCCTCCAATTCCCTTCCCCATTCCCAGGTGGGGAGGGGGAAGGGTGGGTGACCAGCTGCAGTTGGTTGGCTGCTGACCAGGCTCAAACCACGACAGATAACCCTTCCAGTGAAGAAATTTTTCCTAATATCCAATATAAAGCTCTCCTGGTGCAACTTGAGGCCATTTCCTCTTGTTCTATCACTTGCTACTTGGGAAAAGAAAACAACACCCACCTTGCTACAACCTCCTTTCAAGTAGTTGTAGACAGCAATAAGGTCCCCTCACAAAAGAACAAGGAGGTTGAATTGTTTGGGGTCTTCTGAAATGTTTCACTCCAATTTTTGATTTCTGTTTCTACTTGAAATATTAAGTATCTCCCTGTAGGAAAAAAACTTTAAGTGGGCAAATCAATAAAGATTCATACATTTTAAAAAGAGACATCGTCACATTTTTAGAATCTTACTTTTTCTTCTTTAAAAAGGAAATTAAACTGAGTCAAAGTAACTCAATTTCAGTAGAATCAGAAATATTCATGTGGACTGACTGTAGTTCTATCACATTTCCTATGACTAGCTTTACAAGTAATACACATTTGATCCAGAAGTTGTCATATACATTGACAGCTTTCAGAAGTGTTATCTTTAAAGGAGATAAAGAACATTTAGCTATTTTTGGAAGGCACTGGATACATCAGTATTTCTGTAACTAAGTTTACATCCTTTGCATCACATGTCACTGATACATATGCTAAGCAGTAGTCTAGTTATATGCATAATGAGACATATGAAAAAATACTGCAAAATATTAATAAAGCCTTTGAATTTTGCATTGTGAGTAGAGTGTTCCAGCATCCTTGATATAAGCCCAGCATACCACAGTGGCTGATTCCCAGGCAGAACTACTTTGAAACACAAGTTAAAATCTAGTCAACACAGAATGAGAATGCAATACTCAGTCTCAATGAAAGACGAAATATAAAGGATAAGACTGCCTAATTGTACCAAAGATTCTGCAATTCAGTGGCATGGCCTAATTTTGTCAGTGACACATGTATTTGAGAGGAAGACTCATTCACTGAAAGTCACTACTATATAGTGAAAATTATTTTCTACTTTTTAAAGTGCTCCTTGCTATCCTTCAGGCCCAGGTGAAGCTCTACTTTACCCCTAGCTGTTACAAGTCCTTAAAGACAGCTTTATAAAACAACTTGGATACCATTTATTTCAGTGAGAATCAGAAAAAACAGATATCTGATTTCAGGGAGTCCATTTCTTTTCTGGAAAACTACATGCTTCTACATAGGTGTTAGGAAGCCAAATGAGTTTCATTGCATGCTCATGTAGGCAATAGAAGTCAAATATAGACCATCAGCTAAAACAACAATAAAAAATTATATTTTGAGGGGATCGGCAGAAAGAAATTCCTAGGAAAATGCATAGTGTATTGTGTTACATTCTGAGAGAACAGCCTGAAGTGAGGGCAGGAATATGATGAATTTACACTCCCTTTAGGCCCACTCTATTTCAACATACATTGAGCAGCAAAAAGGCCCTGAAGTATAAATTAGAGCAACAGCTGTTTTTAGCTTGCAACACCTCATGTTAAGCTGCCTTCTAATTCAAGATACCTGATCAACTATTTCAGAAATGTTTAAATTCATATTTTGCCTGGGAATATGCATCCAAATCCCATACAGTCTCTCGTAGGTGCAAACTCCGTCCCACTGAGCCATCACTAGTTATGCACTTCTTCCTTTCCTCCCCAGCTTTCACTGTTTTTTGGAGAAGGTATTTCCTTTTAACAAGAGTGACTTCTGCTTTGGAGCTCTCTCCTTTACTTCATAGCTTTTCACAAGTGGTGTGGTGCTTGCTGTAGTCTATTTTTAGCTCCAACAGGGGATGTTCCCCTTTTTCCCTCCTTGGTGCTGTTCACCTTAGAAAGGCTATCTAGGTGAAGACACCTTTCACTGCTCAGCAAGGAACAGGATCGCTTTTGTTAATTGTTCTCCTGATGACTATATCACCTGGGACAGATTTAAACGTCTCTCTCCTAACAATAGTATTCAAAGGGAGATTTGAACTGAATGCAGGTCTGCTTGTGCTTCATAGACAGTGAAGAATTGACTAGTTTTGTATTAATAGCCCATATTATGGAAGATCTGGATCACAAACATCAGATAACACTGAAATTAAGTAGCACAGTTACCACACCTTATCTCTGTTTGGTTTGCTTCCAATCAGTCACACAAAAATTGTTAGAGAAAGTCAAAGGCTTGCTTAAGCAGAAATCAAGAAGCAGAGTTAAAATCTGCATATTTCTAACGTCAAAGAAGTTCTACACCTTGGTTATCTGAATACAACCTTCCAGATATGGGATGGTATGACACCTAGAAATATTGTTGTGTGGAAATGCCATACAGCCACCCCCTCAGGCTTGCCTTTCATACTTTATTGCAGCTTTTTTACATATTCGCTTCTTAAGCATCTCTTAACTATGCTGACCACCACATTAAGATATAACTCTTACTGGTTGCGCAGAAGACTTCTGCTATGCTTACCTCAGCAATTATGCTGCTTGGTCTTGTGGTTACTACATCATGACTTCACAGTTCTCTGTATATAATGATAAAAAACAACCTGCACTTTCTAACTGAGAAAAAATATTGTGCATTTGTTTTCCTTTTCTAAACCAACAGATACTATAGTCAGTCAAGCTAATACGATAGCTTCTATATATCATCTCACCCACAATGTAATTTGTTTATGTCAAGCAAACAACACAGATCTAAATTTTTCCTGCTAGTGTTTTGCTAAGCAAAAACAGCTTGGGAAGATCAAGAAAACCTCAGCTCTTGCCCCACAGTGTAGTCCACACTTTGATGTGTGATTTGAAAGATATGTGTAAGAGAAAATGTCTGTGCTTCTTCCCTGGGATGATACAGATTGTTTGGGGCAATCCATCATATTGCCAAGGTCAATAGTAGCCCTGTCAACAGCAGCCCCTTCAAGAATTGTTTCATATCAGAGTGGACCATGTTTTTCTTTTTTCTTTTTCTCCTGGTGCAGTATCTCATGAACTCTCAGTCCATGACTTAAGACAGAGAAAATAAAGGAAATTTTCCCCCTTTGAAACGTGCTGAAAGGCTGACACTCTGACTGGTCTGAGACCACGTGGCCTGGCCAGACTGAGAACATGTGGCCTAAACATGACTTAGCTCACATTTGCAACAGCAAGGAGATTTCCTTTTGGGGTTGTAGTGTTTTTTAGGATGGGATATTGTCGAGACAGTAGGTCCTGAGGTGCTATAACAATACCACAAGCAGAAGGGAGAGAAGGAGATCTGGAATGACAGCAGATGATGCATTTCAGGATCAGCATTAATTCAGTGGGAGTCACGTATATATCAATCCAGAAGTGAGATTACAGTACTGAGCTCCCATGAAGTTCAGGACTGGAACAGAAAGGATGCATTGCAATTTTAATTATGCTATTAAGGTTTCTTTTCATGGGAATTACCATTCATTCTCATGTATTCACAGTAATGGTAAAATCAAGGAATATTTAGGGAGTAGAAGAGTTTAATATTGGGTGGCAGAGCTCTCACAGGCTCTAATTTCATTCTGAATATTAGAAATTGTTCCCAGGAGACACTTACTTAACACCTGGGAAGGATAATATTAATCACTTCTCCCCAGTTCTAGTTTTCAGGGTACTCCTGAGTAAAGCAAGTGACCAGGAACAGTATTTTATAGTGGCAAAAAATTAAATGTATCTGATTTAGTTTCTGGTTGCTCTCTAAATCACCACCATTTACAGAAGCTATTACTATCTATGCTGATTCTCTCAGCTTTATTTTTCCTAAAGCCTGAGGCTTTATCAACATATTGTTTAAAACAACATGTACAGAATCTAGACAGCTCAACCTCTTGCATGTGCACATTCATGCACATGCACAAAGCATGCCTGAGCAGCCCCAGATGTCACTGACAAAAGAAAAGACTAGCAAAGATAATGTAATCAGTCTCTGACATCCTAAAGTAATTGGATAAAATCAAGGGGAAAATTAAGCATGCCACTTAATGAGTAGGCTCCACCATGTCTTGTGGACTTTGAAATCTCACAGTGCTTTTAGACATGAAATTTATGTCTGCATTAGTCCTTTCTTTCTCCATCCATCTTGACAACTCTGGGTGGATGAAAATCTCATTAGTTTAAGAGGAGGGGACAGAGCAGGGAAAGCTCATGGTTGACTTATTGGGCTCTGCTCTTTGAAAATCCCTCTTCATGAAACATTTTCTTTGTGTTCTCTGAAAGTAGAACAGAGATGAGGAACAGCCTTTGCTACTTCCTCCATCCTTCTTGCTCCTCTGAGGCCATTCAGCTGAGTGCTTCTCCCTGGCTGGCTTCTAGGAGATTCCCCCCACTGTCACTCAGGATATGTCAACTGCTCCTTTCAGCACAGCTCTGCTGTGTTGTCCCTCCTGCACCTTTTTGAGGTAAATCAGTGATAATCCATGAACAGTGAACCAATGGGCAGTGGGAATATCCGAACTAAAGTTGTTCATTTAAACTGCCCGTTCTGCACCCACTTTCCTACTTCTCAGCTCTTTTCAGTCCTGACATTGTCCTTCTCTAGCTGATTAACTCTGTCTGATCCCCGTGCTCAAGTATTTCAACTGCTTGTTCACAGCTGTGAATCCTGGAGCATCCTGGGGAAAACAGGGAAGGTGACAGGGAGCTGAGTGCACTAATGCTTTAACACATTATCTTCCTTTCATTGAGCAGCAGACCTTGACCTCATCTCTATTTGCAGCATTTTTGAGATAGGACCTGCTCCCAAGTCCATAAAAACCAACAAATGGTTCTCAGGCTCAGATTCTTAAGAAGGTGAACATAACTGTTTCTTATTTATTTTCATTTTTAACTGGGTGCCTGTGGACCTGTAAGGATCTGAGTTTCTATAGCATAATGAATCCTCACAGAAAACAAACCTCACCTCTTCATCACAAATAAGTGAGCACTAACCTTCCCATCAACTGTCTGTATCAGTTTACAGAGTCAGAAATTAAATATTCTGGTCTTTTTTTCTGCCTAAAAAGGGACAGTTCTCATCCACATATTTTTCATTTTTTCATAGGAATTCTGCTTTTGTTCAGTATGCAAATGAATATATATACATATATAAACACATGTGCATGTCTACATGTATATGTAAATACCCAAGCCCTTAGTATTGGTGTGCACATCTTTTTCTGAATTGCAGCCATGCTAAACAAAATCCCTCCAGGGCTTTTCTCACCACTCCTTTTTACATGTTTGACAGTTTCCCAGGGAATTTGTCTTAGCGCATTATTGAATATGCATTCTAAATAATTA
Organism: Tyto alba; assembly: GCF_018691265.1. Classification (NCBI taxonomy): domain Eukaryota; kingdom Metazoa; phylum Chordata; class Aves; order Strigiformes; family Tytonidae; genus Tyto; species Tyto alba. The sequence continues at coordinate 13,129,675 of NW_024881261.1, forward strand.
AATTTGACAATTATGTGGGAGAAATCTCAGACAAAAAGAACTGAAATCTCTGAATGCAAAGAAATAGTGAGAAGGTTCTTTTTCTTTCTCTCCAAGCTATTCTATCCTTTCCTTTGTCTGTATCTCCTGTCCCATTAGATGCCATTGCTCATCATGTTGATATGCAGAATCTCATCTCAGCAGGTACATTTAATTTATTGAAACATTATTTGAGAACAACTTTATTAAAGATTCAAGATGCCAATACAAGATGACACAGTGCATAGCAGCTTGTAACTTAGAAAGCTTTACAGAATTAAACAACATTCAACGGCAGGCAGGATATGGTGTGAATTACAGAAAGGAGTGGTGTTAAACTAATCCATGGTGAATAAATTAAAAGTGTTCAGTCATATGATCAGTAATGAAGATAGGCAGGAGTGGGGATACATAGATTAAAGATGAGAAACTGTGTTTGGGAAGAGGTGAGGAGGGACAGAGAAAGAGGCAAGAACTTTTACTTTAGGTTACAAGATGTGCAAAGAAGACTCTGGGATTCAGGAGAAAGTGGTAACTGGAAAGGCAAGAGAGTTCTGCTGACATACAGTTCTCTGGCTGACTGAAGGTTAATGTAAAAGGTGAAATGTACTCTATTTAGATTTGGGTATTGGTATCTACTAACAAGGACTTCCAACTCTGCCTCTGGGGGCCAGATTTCACAGCACTCTCACGTGATTCTCCAGTGAAGAACCTGGCCCCCACAAATTGCAAGACCTTTGTTCAGCTAAAGCTTTTAAGTTCGTTCACTGCATAATGTAACAAAATGTGAACACCAACAAATGAGTATCAGCAGAGAAAACATATGAAGAATAGCTGGGGGTAAACATAATGAATAGTATTTTTTGTAAAGAATATCATTTAGCTAGAGCCAGAGCTGAGCACTGGGTAAACAGATTTGCAAATAACACATTTGAAATATGCTGAGAACAAATTTATCCAAAGCATTAGTAAGCCAAGATGAAACTTTATGCCCATATCAGTTTGGGTTGTTTTTTTTTTTTTTTTTAAATGCCCTTTTTTAAAAAAAAATAGAGATGTCCACAAGAACTATTTAATTGCCAATTAGAAATTTCTCAAGTTTTTGTTTACTGTAGAAAAACAGACTTGAAAGGATGCTCAGCAAAACAAACCTGACTAATACTACTTTCTGACCTTTTGAAAATAATCCTTGTGAAGTATTTTTAAAAAGTGTGCTAACTTTGAAAAATACTGAATAAAAATAAAAATATTTCCATGTTCTTCCAGAAACAGAGAAACATCCTCAGTTGCTCTTGCTATTGGCATTTGTACTCTCCTTTTTTACTAGTGAAGACCCTTCTGTGTCCCTTGAAGTTTCTAGGAGAGGTGCTTGCACTTCCCTAGAATCAAAGAAAAAGTGTGAGCATAGTTTGTGTAGTAAACACAATTCTGGCATGCTTAAAGATCACCTCCCTCCACCTCATCAAGCCACCCTATAAATCCAGATTCCCCAGTGCCATGTGATCTTCTAGTGTATGCACTTCTGGTGTTTCTATCAAATATTCCACTAGAAATTACAGCTTTTACCTTTTGATTTTATTTCTTTTCCAGCCATTTCTCTTACAAGCCATCATCTTTTGCACATAGGGAAAGAACACCCAGTAGGAGAGATAAAGCACTGGTTAAAGGAGGGGCAAGAAAGTGAGTCTGGCCTAATGTATGAAACATGACTTTGTAAGCCCAAACACCTGAATCCTTTTCCTGGTTCTGTTTATGAACTTCATCTTCTTGTTTTCATTTGCTCTTGTGCTGGGCCTGAAGATCATTAGGCCAGACACTTTCCCCCAAGTCTTGCTTGTAGCATACGTAGTATAACAGAGTCTGACATGCTTCGGGTGCATCCAATAGGAAAAAATATTAATAATATTGTTGATACTTATCCAGCTGATGTGTATAGGATGTGATGGACACTGTATTCACCACAAAATATTTCTGCATAAAGTATCTACAGTTATTTTCTTAGGAATAGATGTCTTACTGTAGGAGTACTTTTTCCATGTCAGGTTTGTATCCTATTTGCTAGTTCATTGATAAGTCGCCATTCAACTTCATGATGCAAATGCCCACCTGTAAGGAATTGAACTGAGAACATCAAAAAGCCACATGGCAGAGACTGATAACCAGTGACCTGTTGCCACAGCTATGCCAAGCACAGGTCTCCATGGGAGGTGAGGGATTCTGGTCAGCCCTTTACTGCACCTTCAGCTCACAGTAAAGCAGAAATGATCCACCACAGACACTGAGCTAGAAATATAAATGGACAAAATGGTTAACTGATCTGTTTTCAGGGAAGTTCTTTTCAAGGACACCTGGACAAACTCGGGTAATCTACAGGGTTTAGCCCAAGTTCATGATGAAACATACGATTCAACAGAAGTTTCAAATAAACTTATGAGTATGCAAAAACTTTGCACTATTTCTGTACTCATTCTACTTCATTGTTAGATGCAAAGGTAACAAAATGACATGAAAGAATGTGATCTCCATGTATAAATGCTCATTAACAGAGATAAGAAAGCAAGACAAGGCTCAGGAGAGAACTTTGTAATGATTTCCAATCTTTTTTGGAGACCTAAAGCACACTCTTCCAGAGGTAAGCTGTACTCAGACAAATCCATCTTTGTGTCTGGAAAGTCCCCAGTCATGAAACCTCAGAACTTAATGGTATTTAGGAACCTAATTTTCATTGCAAAGTTCAACTCCTGTTGGAATCAGTGCCATGTGCCAAAATCTCTTAAAGAGCTGGAGCTTTGTTAGAAAAAAAGGTGAATGCAGCTCTGGTCTTGTGTTGGGTTTATGTATCAAGGTTCTGGTAGTGGGGGGCTACAGGGGTGGCTTCTGTGAGAAGCTTCTAGAAGCTTCCCCTATGTCCAACAGAGACAATACCTTCTGACTCCAACACAGACCGCCGCAGACCAAGGCCGAGCTCACCCATAATGGTAGTACCACGCACCTCTATGATAAAATATTTAAGAAGGGGGGGGGGGGAAACAGCGCAACTTCAACAGGAGAGAGGAGTGAGAATAAGTGAGAGCAACAGCTCTGAAGACACCCAGGTCAGTGCAGAAGGAGGGGAAGGAGGTGCTCCAGGTTCCAGAGCAGAGATTCCTTTTCAGCCCATGGTGAAGACCATGGTGAGTCAGGCTGTGCCCCTGCAGCCCATGGAGAACCATGGTGGAGCAGATTTCCACCTGCAGCATGTGGAGGAACCCACACTAGATGAGGTGGATGTGCCTAAAAGAGGTTGTGATCCCATGAATAGCCAATGCTGGAGCAGGTTTGCTGGCAAGACTTGTCACCCTGTGTGGTAGCCACACTGTAACAGTCTGTTCCTGAAAGACAGCACCCCACAGGAGAGACCCATGCTGGAACAATTAGTGAAGAACTGCAGCCCGTGGGAAGGACTCACGTTGGAGAAGTTCATAGCTGACTGTCTTCTGGAGGAAGAAGTAGGAGTCGGGGGAAGGTGTTTCAGGATTTGGTTTTATTTCTCATTAACCTGTTCTGATTTGACTGGTAATAAAATAAACTAATTTCCCCAAGTCGAGTCTGTTTTGCCCATGATGGTAACTGGTGAGTGATCTCTGTCTTTATCTTGACACAATAACCTTTCAGTATATTTTCTCCTTCCTCATCCAGTCAAGGAGGGAAGTGATAGAGCGGCTTTCGTGGACACCTGGAACCCAGCCAGAGTCAACCCACCGCATATGTCTTTCACACAGTCCCATAGATATGACTGATACATTCCTAGCTGTAACTTCTTTGCTTCTGTCCTCCTCAACATTCAGTAGATGATTTGGGGTGTATTTACAGAAGGAAATCGTAGGAGAGGTGACCTGGGCACAAATAAATGATATTTCTACATTGTACTCCTGCAGCTCTGGGACTGTGAAAGTCCCAAAACAGCAGTTCCTAGTCACTGACTGACAGTCTTCTTTCTGCCTGCAGCTAGCTGAGTGGGGTCACTGTTCTGGAATATGAAATTGCCTGGAGAAACATATACTTTGATAGCTGGTTTGGGTGCAAGGGAGAGCTGGAGAAATTACCTTTAGCAAGAGAGCAGCCAGCAGTCATCATGTAGCTGTATTCCTGCCCCAGACCACAACAAACACGTAGATTAAACAAATGAACACCAGAAATGCTCAGTGTCACTTCAGTTCCTTTCTAGACTCAGACCAATCCCTGTCTTTCCAGCTCAAAGGGGTTCTTTTCTGTGAGAAAGGGAAAAGTTAATTACACAATTCCTCCTGTTCTCTTATGGATTAGACTAGTGCAGTCTAGACTTGCAATTTAGAAAGCTGTTTATAGGCAGCTGCTTGGCAAAGAACAGACATCTTTCTTGTAGTCCAATACATTTAAATATTTAAAGGCCAGCTGCACAGAGCAATGTCCCAGAACATTGTCACTGGGACATGGTGACTCATGCACAGCCAGAGGAACATGAATTGAACTTTCTGCCACAAGATGGGGCTCTGCCTGCCCTGTTTCCCCATATACCATAATTTTATGTTTTGCTTCCTCTCCTGCATGAAAAATCATTGTTTCCTTGGTTAAAATGCATCTTTTTTTTTTTTTCTTCTTGTTTTGCTGTACTGAAGCACATTTATTTTCCATGGCAAGAAAACGACTTTTCTGTCTTGCCCCCAAACAGACACGCAAAAATGACAAAGCCTCTAGGATCCCCTTGGCTGAGATAGATGAGCTGTACTTACAGAATTAAAGTAAAACCTTTATTGCAGAGTGAAACGATGCTATAACCAAGCCATCTGTTTCATAGCCTCCTGAAATGGAGAGCATTCGTGCAGATTTCCTGCTTCTTGCTATTTAAGTGTTTTGCTCCTAACAAGCAGAGGACCAATGACAAGATTCTGATATTTGATGCTCACTGGAGAAACAAGCTGAAGTTCACAGGACTGTGCTGGATTTTTGTTCAGGAATGAATAGCAACCTCATTTTATAGCAAAGAACTTATTAGTACTGTGGTTGTGCCCACGAGCTTTCATTGGATGTTCACAATGACTGGTAGTCAACACATATATAAAGGAAATTTATTTATGCAGGGTCAGTTGGCTGAAAATTGGGCACCCTTTCTTTTGTATGGGACAGCTTTGAATAGGATTGGTGGCTTCTGTCCATCAGATACCAAATGTCTTAACTGAATTCCATCACTTTTACTTACTGGTGTGTGAAGATGGTGATACCACAGCTACCCGTCAGCCTTTATCAATATACTGTTGCAAATAGTAAAAGTCACTGCAATCACTTCAGGTGGTGATCACTCAGGCTCAGCACATAGGGAGGGGACTTTCCCTCTCCCTTCAGAGTGAGATGTTCTGAGGTGGTGGGAACTCTGCGTGAGCCCATGTGAGGATGATCACATGAAACTCTGGCACTGCAGGGTGATCATCTATCGGGACAGGGAACCACCATGCACGAACCTTCCTGTCCAAGTGTCCAGAAACGTGTGCTGAACATCTGAACTTCTTCAGCTATCAGACTTGGTTCCTGCTAAGAGAGTCACCTTTTTTTATCTTTTTTTTTTTTTTTTTTTACTTTTGTGTCACCCCTCTCTTGCCGCTGCTTGTAATCTCAGGACTCTGCTTCCTGCACTACATCTTCCACACTTCCCTGTCCATCCACCCACAAATGTCCTTGTAACTGCTTCCAAGCAGTAACAGAAAAGAGTGGCAAACATCATCAACACTTCCCTTGGAGGTTACCTAGCCCAGCCAGCCCTCTGAAAGTCTGGCAGCCGTGCCTTATGCCTTTCTATACATTACCAAACACTGCAGCATGGATGAGCTGGTTCTTTTCTGGATTTTATTGCTTCACTCCTGTGTGTCCTTTACATATCTCTTCATTCATCCTAAATGTTAAGTACAAATGACCATATTTATGAAAGCAGTTTAACTGAGTTACAAGCCTTTGGAATCACAGACCCCTGACAAACCTTTACCTTTCTCATAGTCATGCACAGTTACTGCTAAATTTTAGCTATAGGAAGGTGACACTGTTTCTTTGAGCAGTTGTGAGCCATGTAGAATGGTTTTGCAGACCACCAGTAGCCTGTGAATCATTGGTCAATGCATGTTACCCTTAACATAAAAAATAGAGGCCTCTGAATGAGCCTAAATCTCATTTCTTTGCTTTCTCGTAATTTTTGTTTCTGCTTCTTCTCCTCTCACATACTTGTACTTTTTCTCAGTAAGTACAGGACGCTGCTCAACTTTTAAAACCACCAAAACACCAAAAGAAAAGGTTTTCACACCTTCTTAAATTTCAATAATACAGCCTTCAGCATATTTAAAACTTGGAACCAAAACAAATTTTTTTGGATCAAGTCCAGTCCTCTGTGACCTGCGGTTGCCTCCTTGTACAAGCTCATTATAAACTTGTCAAGGCTATTTTAAATGAGTTAGATCTTTCTCTCCACTAGTCCAGTTGGAAGATTGTCCAGAACCTTTCTGTGCTTTGCTGATAGAGGAATCTTCTCATTTTAAAGTTAAAACTTCTTCATAGCTATGAGGAGAAGGATTTATGTGCTATTCTTTGCAGAACAGGACAAAGGAGAATGTCAGAGGTTTTCCTTCATTTGGATACAAGTTGTTTTTACAAAAGGGCTATGAAGTAGTGTACAGAGATCAGTTAAGCAATGGGCACAGGGGGTGAATGTGCATTTTTAGTGGTGGGACTGAATGATGGTTAGAAATTATGAAAAATCCTCTCTGTACAGACTGGACAAAATCCATCAGCAATTCCGATCAACATTTTATAAAATTAGTGGTCAATTCTCAAATCTTTATGTGAATTAGCATAATACAAGAGTAAATAGAAAACACCTTCACTCTTACCCTAAAACACAGATTTTACAAATCATCTTTCTTTCTGTGGTCATGGAGGTTTTTAGGGCAGACTGTCTAACACGCTTGTGATGCTGAGGGAAGCAGGGTACCATGGAAGCTGTTAACTTTTTCTTACTGAAGTTTTCTTTCTGGGAAACTGGTGACAACCATCTCATGGCTGTGCCTTGTATGCTTTCTTCACAAATACTGAATACCAATGTAGTATGTAGGGAAGCAGTACCCTGCTTAGAGGAACAGCGAAAATTTAATACAGGTAGCTCAGGAAAGTGGACTGGATCAGTACTGCAAGGCTGGGCTGAGATGTAATACTGGGTGCACAGAAATGCTCAGAAGAAAAGGAAAAGAAAAAGTCCTTGTCTGCACTTCACATGAAGACCTGCTTCCCATTCCTCTTGTAGATTATAAATTCCGACCGTGGCTCTGTTACTTATTGACAATGACAAGGGACAGGCAACAAGTGGTCAGTGCAGCCCATGTCTGGGGTGCCAGGAAAGGTGCTGAGCTTGCCCCCTGCCAGCTGCGTCCACTTGCAAACGTTCAGACAGTTTCACACAGCCAGTGGTCTTTCTCACTTGGGTCAGGAAATACCAGTGGTTCAGTGCACACTGAAATGTCCTCACAGGATCCCAAATACTTTCAGAAAATAAAACATTTTCGTGTCTCTTTTCCTCCAGCCTGCGGCTTTCTCAGAATATGTTTGTTCCCTTAGTACTTCCTTTTCTGCACAGCCATTTCCAGACTAGTTGTCATTAATTATTGGTTTTAGGAACTGTGTCTTAATGAAGATAAATGATCCTGCAGTCTCTGAAATAGAAAGCCATTTGCACACTAGCAAATGGTGGGTCAGGCTGGTGGGTCTGCACCCAGTTCAGAGCATCCAGCCAGATGTTTCTATCATAAGTACTGTCACCAGAATTGTCACTAATGATCAGCCTTGTTAGTATTTGCTCTAAGCCCAGGCCAAGGACCAATGGGCCACAGAAGGCATATTTCCCTTAGAGCTCATTTTTGCCAACATTGTTTAAAAATGCATTTAGCATGGGGCAGTGTAAGAAACAGCTGACCGTACTGTTCAGTAGATTAAAAGATGGCATTTCTTCAGAGCAGTCAGTATGGCACTTCTCACTAGCAGCAGTCAGTGCCGGAGGACCTATCAGTGGCTGCACTTTCAGAAAGAAGTTGCTTATGAACCTCAGTACGGCAGAAATGAAGTTGAAGAAAAGGGCTTCTTTTTTCCAGGTGACAGTGGTGGCCTAACCACCATGAGGGCATGGTCTTTCTGAGTAAGTAGGTTCTGCCTTTGGAACCAAGTTCTCCTGATGTATAAAGATTGAAACAAAAACAAAACCAAACCCCTTAGGAAATTCACAGATGAACAATAGGAGGATTTTTTTTTTTTTTAAGTTAACAGTTTTCAGTTAGCCGGAAAAGCTATGGCAAAATGCAGCACAAACATTTTACTTCCCACTCTTATCCTCTTATCTAAGTCTCATAAACAGTGCAACCAGTTTTGCTGAAATTTTAGAGAATAAATAAAACCAATATACTCAGCCAGAGGAGGAGTCCAACACTGCAATTTCATCACAAAGAATTAGCGAAACAATTGCAAGCAAGCTCATAAAGGTGAAGTTTCAAGGAATCTTATCTCCAGACAGTCCTGCCAACTTAGTTTGTATGTCCTCTTGTTCTCACATATTCTCACTATTCTGCTTTGTTCTAACGATCTCTTTTTTCTCTATTATTCTCTTTATGAATAATAGTGAAATGAGATATTTCATTCTTTCTCCTATCTATTCTAAATAGAAACATACCTTATAATCAATGAAGTGCTAATCTAGTTTTCCACCCAATGATGTCTGAGCGAATTTGAAACTCAAAATATAACCATTTGTTCCATTCTGGCTCAATAATCTGATAAGAAAAGAACATTGTACCTTCCCTTGGATAGCTGGTCTTTTGTAAGAAAGGTACAAATGCAAACCTGCAAACTTGAGTGTAGTATATGGACTGCTGTATGATTCTGTATGACTTCCTGTACTTTCTCATCCGCCAAAACATTAGTAAAATGGAGGATTAGAGATGTGCATTATTGTTCTAGGTAATTAGGAAAAATACACAAGTGATCATCATTAGTGGTTCATAATGCAGCAATGAAAACATGATTGTAGCTTAGCCCTAACTCTTAGCTGATAGAACAGGGCCACTACAGCAGGACTGTGGAGAAATGCTGTATGACAAGGGGTTTGTAATGATTTACAGGGTTTTTCTTAATTGCACAATCAGTTGCTTGTTCCAGTTAATTGAGTTCCCCTTCCAGTAATTACTCTTTGCAGTTCTTTATGTCACTGTATTGCAAGCTTAGCTTTTCATACAGCTACCTTAACTCAGTTACCTTCCAGGACTTTTCTGCCTCATTCAACAGAACTATCATTGCCTCTGGAGTAGCTCACCAGGAATGATGGATTTGCTTCCTATATATTGTGCATGCCTCTTTGAAGAGTGTGGAGGGGTGCAAAGGGGGATACATCTGTTCTCCTCCTGGTGCACTACATGTGGAATCTTGACCTTTACTCCAGAAGTCACTGTTATAACCATGGTGAGAATACAGTTCAAACCATCATCCACCACATCCTTGACTTCTAAATGTCTATTTCTGTCACAGAGGAAAAACCAGCCCACATTTAATGGAACTGGAAACTACTAAGAAAAGCCTACATTTATACATGTGACTCTAAAACTAGGCAAGTAATATTTCATGAGAATATAAGAATGAATATGCAAGATTGAAAAGGCTGTGATACCAGGATGAATGGAAGAGTTGGCAGCTGTGGAGGTTGTCTCACCAGCTACCAAAATTTGAAGACAGTCTTGTGTTTCTTCCATCACTCATGAAATGTTAACTGCTTCTGGTTGTCTGTTGCTGTTTATTTTTAAACTGCTTTACTGTTGTTTTATGATAACCAATGTTATATATACATAAGTAACTGTTTTAACTTACATGTTTATGAAAGTCTTCTCTGTACTATAGGAAGGTGTGAACCCTTCCTCTGTATTTGCACATATACCAAGAGGCACCTATTTAAACTTTCCATGATCCTTTCAGTCTGAATAAAAATAAAAAAAAATGCCATTAGAACTTGTTTATTAAGTACTTTTCCTCCACACCCATTTGTATTAGCTACAAATTATTTCTGCAAACATTTTTTTTTTTATGTTTTCATTTTTAGGATTGCCAGATGAATATTAGTAATGATGATGTGTATGCTTCATACACATTGATATTTCTGGTACTTCTGCTTTTAAGTAGATGGAGGTTAGCTAAATTTCACCAAGCTATATATTGCAATCAGGCAGGATATAATTAAGGTAGTATGAAACAATGTGCTGAGCCAATGCTCATTTCCAGCTCCTCTGTTACCATCACAGACCAAATATCAATAACATATGTTTTATGTCAATGCTATCTTGTCCTTTATAGTCTTCAACAATAATGCAGCATGCAGTGGAATCTCATTACTCTACTGGGGTTTTACACCATTAGACACAGCTAATTCTCAGCATCTCTTATCCTCTACTGTTTTGTTTTCTGTTGAAATCTGGTAAGGATTAGAAATTCTTCTCTTCACAAATTCACCCATTCAAGATATGGATCATCTGGATTAAACTGACATGCAGAACAGATGTCATTTTGATTTGGCATCCAACTGGAAAATTGAGCAGCAACAATTACTTATAGTTGAGTTAAAACAAATAGTGTGTCTATGAGAGAGAAAACTACCTTTTCTATGCCAACCTGAGAGCTTTCTTTCAAATAGCACAACGATGTCATGTTTCATTTCAACTATGTCATGGTTTTCAGCTTTAATTTAGACTTTTAATTTTGATGTAGTTCAGCTTTAACTTCTCAAAAATATATATGTCATTCTGAAGCAAAACACTGAAAAGAAAAAATAAAACATGCTGGAAGTTAAAAAAAAGAAATCTTTTCAACAAATGTCAGCACTAGGATTCAAAATCCTTGTAACTTTTTCATTTTTTTACCTACAGAACTTATTTGTCAAGTGTAACCTTACTTTGTAAATGGTTGTAAACTTCTTAAACTACCTTGCCAAAACAAAATTCACTATAAAATGAGGAAAAAACATAGAACCTTGTATTTTAAGAGATTTTAAAAATAAGCTCTTCTTCACAGGACATTCAGTTTGGTAGTCTAAGTGAACTTGGAAAAGATGATGGATGTCCTATACCAAACAAATGAGTCCTAACCCTGACACTTCTAGAAAGGCAAATAGTAAATACCAAATAAGAAAAAGATCATTGCCCAGAGTGCTGTGTAGTTCCTAGAGTGCTTAACTGTGAGATTTTGGTTTTTTTGGGGGAGAAAGTTTTGTTGTTGTTGATAAAGACACTTGAATTTGAAAGAAGAAAAATAAAAATTGTCTCTGCACCAGATTCTCTTCCAGTAAGTTTAATTTCCTAATTATTTGTGGGGTCATTCCTGAGAGCTGCCAAGGTGTGACTCATTTTTATTAAGCACTGTGCCATACAGCACTGTTCATCAATATCTTTCAGCCATTCATTCCTCTCAGCCAGTGTCCCTTTTAAGCAACACTCAGAGCACTGGATTCAATTGCTTTAACTCTAGTGAAAAACAAGCTCACATCAAATACACAGGAAAGTATGTAACCATTATCACAGAGCTAGTCAGAGGACTAGGATGGAGTCCCTCGCTATAGAAATAAGTGGTCCTGTTGAGCCTTGGAGGAGAGTTTAACCTACAGATCCATACTGACTCAACATCTGAAGGCTTCCATTAGGGACACCTCTTTTGAGCCTATTACCTTTCAGAAATGCCAAAAGGCTTTTTTGACTCATGTCATTAAAATCTCATGTCAGTTTTTTTCAAGAATAAAGATTTATGCTACATGTCTGACCAAATCCTGTTCTGCAGTTCTGGTTGTGACCCAGAATATTTTATATCCTAGTCTACTCTGCTGTAATATCTGCAGTCAAAAATAAATAGAGATAATCCCTGCTCCAGAAATTGGTCCAATTCCTGTTATGGTTGATGTTTTCTTTTTCTAAGCTGAGGGTTTGAGGACTGGGTAGAGGGCTGTTAATCCTTTTGGTTAATTCTGGATAAAAAGAAGTTTTCTATATATAAAATGATTTATTGTTATTCTTTCTATAAAGGCAATGGAAAGAGAGAGAGGAACTGAGCAATGGGTGGTTCAAGAATACTAAGACCGATTTGGCACTGTTCATTAAGGCTATTGCATTATAAATGATCATGAAATGCACTATTTAGAATTCTAATGATCCCAGTAAAGGCAGCACATTTATTTTTAGAGAATTGTTAGGAACAATTGCTCGGTTCTCCTTATAAACAGCAGCAGCCGCAAGTAGAAATTAGATGCTGTGTAAACACAGTTGGGAGGTGTACGTGTCTGTGTTAGAGCAAATGAGCTGTATTGCATGGCAGATAAGTATCAGCCAACAAACTGCTTTTTTATCTGCTTAAACAAATTCTACAGAAAATGCTCTGCTAGCTGGTGTGATCTGAGGACAACCCTTGCAGACACACTGCAGAAGCCCTGAACACTAGATCCAGGTTGTGGCTATCTTGTGGTTGTACCTTCACAGGTCATTAAAACACAGTAACGACTAGAACCACTCTGCCTAGCAGTAGCACTTGTTGAAACAGTCTTCAGATGAAAAAGCCTAAGTCTAAAGGCTTCATTTCAGTAGAGAATATCACCCGGGAGGTCTTCAAGAACACCTACTGCTGTTGATGTGATGGGGAAATTCAAGTGCTTACATTAGAAGAACTGCTCACTGAGTACCAAAAAGAAGTGGGTAAATTACATGCCTAAATTATGCAGACTAGAATTCATTTTGAATTGTTATCACTTAATCACTTATAAAGTTAGCTTGGGCTCATTTCCAGGGTCTTCCTTAAATTCTCCCCGCTGTTCAAACTGGGGAACAATACCTACTTTGCTTCAGCACAGACGTGTTCTGGATCAGCACATGTTTTCATAACAGCTTCTTTCCAGCTTCAAGGAGGCTTTATTTCAGGTGATATTGCTTGTTTACAGTATTTCTAGAGACTTATTACCCTTAAGGAAAAGGACAGCTTTCCTATGTATATTTTTGAATTCATGCTGCCTTTGATGAATTCACAAAAACCCCAAAGTTGATAGATACGTGCCTTATTCAATGAAAAAGAGTCTTCTAAGATTATTTACAAATTTGGACTACATGGTGCATAAAGCTGTTTACCACTGAGGCCATTACTTTTCCTCAAGGTTTTCTGAAGTATATTCTACCTTGAAAAAGAAACCACTGAAACTGGGATTTAAATGCATATCTGAATAGGTAAAATTATTCTCAGCTTTGCATATCTATGAGGCTGTGCTGTGTCAAGACCATTTAAAAAAACATTGATCATCAGGACAAATTTTGTAATAGCAAAACTTTTTTGTTTATTTATTCATCTCCCAGGTGAACAGGGCAGGGAAAATTGAATCAGGAAAAGAAAATCTCAAATGTGAAAAAAACAAACTCAAAATGCTATTTTAAAAATTCCACATTAAACCTGAAAAATGCAAACCACAAATCTTCCCCCAAATTGGTCGCATTGAGATGTGTTCTGTGAGGGTCCCCTGAAAAGGTTCATACTGAAAATCATAAAATAATTAATTTTAATGTTAACTTCAAAAAAAAAAAAAAAAAAGACTTGACTAAAATTAGCTTAATGTTCAAATATAAAAGCACTTACAATTGGAACACTTTTTTCTTCCTTTCGTGAGTGTCAAAGCAAGTTTTTGGACAACATCGGCCCATTTTTAGCTTAAAGATTAATGCAAACTAACTTTCTTTGCCAAAAGTACAGATTCAATAAAGCTGCATTTTGAAAGAAAAATATATTTTGAGAAAAATTTCATAACCATGTCATGTCACCTCTTAATAGTGAAGCAGTTTGAACAAAGACATTTTAGTGACCAAAGCCATGGAAAGTATACTCAAGATGGAAAAGTGATTCGTAACTCTCAGAAATACCTAGTCTGATATATGGGTTGAAGTATCATTTTGCTTTATAAGAATTTTGTTAAGGATAAACATAATGAGGACATGTTCAGGTGGCTTTCTGATGTGAAAACAGATAAACAGATCAGCCAAATGCAAGAGTAGTGTTCTATGGTCTACGAACTTTTTGTGATCTACAGCTACATCTGAGACACTCCTGTTAGGCACCTGAAGAAATGTTAATTCATACATGTACATGCAACCTATGGAATTGACATGTCCACACTGTATCCTCTCTAGTTCTAGAGAGCTTTGTTAGGACTTGGGAGTTCAAAAGCAGGTGAATTCACTGCAATAAGCTGCTTAGGGAAGCTTCTAACTAGAGAGTCTCAGAGCTTGATTGTTTTTACCACTCATGCTTTTTGAACCTCCTTCCATTACTGACGTGTGGACTGCTCTTTTCTTTTGTAAATACAAACATTCTGTTCCACAGTGCTGCCAATTAAGGCATTCCCTGTGTGGGTTTTTTTTTCAGTAGCTGAAGATAAATTTTAATTACCTTTGGAATCTTCACTGTCATTTCCATGCCAGAAGAGTCTGAAGTGAACGTCTCCTCCCTTCAACCCTCAGCCCCTTAGCAGGCAGAGACCCACAGGCATCACCACTTGAGGAGAATAAAACTACCCCCCTCATCATGGTTTGCTTTCAGAGTGTTTGCTTGGCAGAATCCTTCTCTTCTACACTCCAATTTTTCAAGGAGATACTGTAACTGAAAAAAAGTATCTTGCAACCTCATGGATATCTGGAATATAAGTGCTTTCTAAGTCTCTCAAAGTGATTACAAGACTGTGTTTCAATTTTAGAGCCATGCAGCTAGGGAGGGCTGCACTTTAACAAATTCTCTCTGCTCATACTGCAGTACAACACACAGTTCTTATGATTAATAAAATGCAGCATAAAACCATAGCTTGCTGCCTGCCCAAATCTATTAACCCTCTATGAAGGTCTACTACAGAATCAAGGGATCTTCATGGAACTTTCTATTCTCCTGGCAGCTATATCTTTTCCCTCATTAAGATTACCCACATCTGCTTTTAATCAGGCCTTCTAGAGCTTCATGAGGAAGTCTACCTGTTGATTAGAGAGTGAGGCTTGCTCAGATTTCTGTTTAGTTTTCCTTAAAGGCTCACTTGGAGCATGAAAGTCTTTTTGCTCAGTCTGCTGTTGCAAAGGGGAGTAGAGTTTACAAGTTTAGGAGTGTTCTTAGTTACAAAATTTCCAACCAGTCTGGCATGGGTCAACAAAGATGTACTATTTTAGAGTCATGTGTATTGGAGGTAGCAGATGTCTCAGAGGGAAGCACTTTGCCATCTCCCAGGGCAGTAATTCTTACATCTCAGGAGATATAAGGTCTACAGCAGAGCACACTGTGTCTGCCTGAGGAAGGGACTAGCCAGCTTCTGGAAGGATGGTTTATGGGAGGTTTTGCCACAAGGCATAAACCTCATGTGTGAGACAGAGTTGGAGTCTCTGGGTTGGATTGCTCACAGTTTGATTCTTGGTCTCTGTCCCTTCCCTGTGTGTGGTCAAGTAGAGCTTTTCCATATTATCTCTAAAGGAGAATTGCTGTTTTACACTTGGAGAAATTTGATGTTTCTGGTGCAACAAAGGAACCTGAGCTGCTCTATAACTATCAAGAAAACTGTTGGTCTGGCATCATTCATCCAACAGAGTTCAGCTGCAGCTATATTGAGAAAAGAATCTACTAATAGTGAAGAAAGTGAAAAAGCTGGGCAATGTGTTTGTGCAGAAGAAAGTAGAAAAATATCGTCCTTGTTTAAGCTTCTTGTCAGCTGAGTAATAGAAGATATATTTATAAACCACATATTTTTCCCTCCTTTGGAGAATTAATTCCTACCTATCAGGAAATTGCCAGAAGATTCAAGCAGTAGCTGGCAAATCCAGCCATGTATGCAACAACTTATCGGCAGCCTGTGCAATAATGCACAAATCTTAATGGAAAAGCTGAGCAGCTGCCAAAGAAAACAGCCTGAGGGAAGGAGGAACGTGTTGATGTACAGAACACCTGAATCATGAGTTAATAGAGCAAAACTGCTTTGTAGCTTTTTGTTTTCTGGTTTCAGGCATGCAGTTTTGAAGGGGGCTAAGGTAGTCCTTAGCCCTTCAGGCATTGGCATGTAAAGTGTATCTATTCCTCTGTCATGGCTATGTAGCAACATGGTCTTGTTAAATTCAGATCAGTACTTCCTTTTTCCACCATTGCATTTTCTTTCTTCCTTCTTCAATCTTAGTCACCCAATTGTGTCTTCTATGATTTCCTTCTCCTCCGCTGGTGGGGTTTATTGGGTGTGGGATTTTTGTTTTGTTTCTTCTTTATTTTTTTTTTCTCCAGACCATATTTCCACTTCATTACAGTAATTTTATTCCAATTGCCTTAACAACTGTTGAACTATCTTTACAAGACCTAGATATACACAGATGAAGGGCATATACGTCTGTCAATGTAACACCTTGATAATAGGGTCATGAGCAGAACAGTATTTATGAAGAGTTCCTGCTTTTGTTAATAAATATCATTTTTTTTGTCAAGAAAATAAAGCATCTTCAGACAAACTCAGATCTCTTTCAGATCTCCTGGAAACTGTTGTCTGATTGGTTCCTTAGTCTTTGGGCCAAGTTTCGCTGTCAAGCATCATCCTTTAGAGGAGTCTCCCTTGAAAAAAAGACTGAATACAGCATAGACAATGTTGTACCTTTATTTTATAGTACATACAGGCATTGGGAAAATGATGCTGGAATCAAAAATCACTGGAATACAATATTTACATTTGTAAGATGTTAAAAAATGGATTTTTAGTAATTATTATAACTTCAGGAAAACTTCTTTTGCCTCTCATTTCACCTCTATACTTTTCCTTAGCTTCATATTTGCCATTTAATTTCTCAGTCTTTCCTTTAAGTGTGTCTATTTCTTATCCCTCTTACAAACCCAGACAAAGAAAGTTTTCATTTGTGACTAGAGGTTAGCAGAAACCTAGTACTTATGGACACAACAAAATATGTCCAGGAGGGCCTCAACACAAGTCCAGCTTTAATACATAAAAATAATAAAATAATGGTAATAAATAATAAATATTAATAAAATAATTTAAATATTATTAATAAAATAATTAGACAAGATCATTATCTTTTGTCATTGTAACATGGCTAAAACTCAGTCTTTACTAGCACTTAAACAAGTTCTGGTAAGGAATGAAGTGCTTAATTCATGCTTCATGCTCTGGAGACAGGGTACTTATTTTACTCTTTACTACTTGTGCAAGGGATGACTGAGGAAATTAATTTGGAGTAATCCAGAATAATATCTTGTTTCAGAGAAATTGAATGACTCCAGGAGCCTGAGGATCTCTGAAGCTTTCAGGCATTGCTACAGCCCCCAAAGAAGATTCACCAACCATCACATGAACACATGAGAAATAGCCCAAAAGAACCAAAAGAAAAATGCTTCACTGTCATTTTGGTGTGTCTGAAGGATCCAGAACATTTCTTATGTTAGTAGGTAAAACAAGTCAGGCCAAAGGAAATAATGGAAGCCTTCCAATCATGGTAAGAAGTGAGAAAGACATGAAAAGACTTAGAGATGGGCTGACAAATCTGCTGTTGTCTTAGTATCAGTGATATGTTGAACGTACAGATTTTCAGAGCCCTGGAAATCTCTGTCAGAAGATGTTCACTGCAGTGTACTCCTGGGCAGAGCTATACAGAGGAAATGCTAAAAGGAATGTAGTTTCTCTTTTCTGTTGTGCCTCTTGGACCAAAACGTGAGCCTCCTGTTGTATAACAAAGCTATGAGTGAAGTTTTGTTTCAGTCCTGCTTGAAGCCAGATCTCTGGAGTAAATTTTTTTATCCTCAGATCCTCTATTCTGTCTGAGAAATTGTTAGGCTTATCTTTCTATATACTTGAATATGACATATTTAAATGTAAAAATACAACCACATACTTTTGCAAATAATGGTTTTATTCATAAGGTTTCTTATTGTCATCATCTGGACCAAGCAGCTCTTCATTTTTGACCTTTTTCCACAAATCACTTTGATTCAGCCAGACTTCTATATTGGTGCTACAAGTAAATAAACAAAAAAATCAGGTTTTTCCTTCACAAACAGTACAGCTCACGGTTCCAGGGGACAGATGGTGCTGCTGCTGTAAATGTCTGAATACACAAAGGAATATTCCTTACCTTTGCCATTATTACTGAAACAATTGCCTCATGTTAGAACAGTTAACAAGCCTACTGGAAGGTGTTAGCTTTGATTACAGTGTGATATGACTGATCTATTGTGACAGCAGCTAAAATTAAATGTCCAATTAACCTTGAAAGTCAGTTTATGGCTCAACAGTATTTACTTTTTACCTATGCAGAGCATTTCCACCTCTCTCGCCCATTGTAATGTGTTACAGTAGCTTCAGCTTTGTAAAAGCTACTCCAGACTAACCCGAATGATGTCAGCAAAATCATTTGTCATCTCCACTGGGGCTGAGGTCTCCTTATCCGTTCTTGCTTGAGCAGGAAGTATTGGTGTGTCCATGAACTCGAGGATTGTCCTTGTTTTCATTAGAGTTCTTGTTAATTACAATAACCCATCAGGCTTTAACTTGACTTGGTGATGTCTGCAGTCTTTGTCACAATCAAAAGACACTAGCTGGTTTGGTGGGTGATCCGAAAGGTTTCCTGCCTCCACATAGTGTGGAAGTGGTCTCATAACCAAGCCCCTTGGGACTAGTCTTCTCTTTGAACACATGCTAGATCCAGACTTCAGACAGTATGTAAAATCAAAGATAGACATTTTGATCCTGAAAAGCAAACCTAGTGATGAGCTTGTATCACAACCACCTGCAGTGCTTCCATCCCAAGGTCATAACAAATGCTGTCTTCTTAGGTGAGATGATGACACTGAAGGTATGTCCTCTGAGGTGACAAAACCCTTGTCAAAGAGCACTCCTTTGTTCAAGGCAGAGGCTTTTAGAGAGAAAATGATACTTTTGAAGAAATATTTTTTTTCCACCACATATTTTATTTAATGAATTACAACAATTAATTGAGAAATAGGTCATATAACAGTCCTGGATACATCTTTTTCTCTACCTGGAGTCATCATTAGATAAATGCGTTATACACCCACTCTTTCCACTTTTACATAAAGTCAGAAGAAGACTTTGCCAAGAGACAACCAAATTCAATATCTTTCATTCAGTCACCATATGCTGGACATCAGCCTTTCAGAAATGATTGAAAGCAATTGAGTAATCAAGGGTGTCCAGCTTCAAATTACCAGGAGGTTTTAACATAAGATATATCCTAAATGAAGTTCAAGTGCCCCAGTTGTTTTTGTACATCAAAGGAGCATCTTGTCATGGCACCATGTTTGTAGTTTTCGTCTTTTATAGGGGGACATGGACAACTGTCATGGGAAAAAGCATAACATTATGGTCTATAACGGTGATTTACCTATCAACACTTCAAAATATTGACATTGCCATTTTTAAACTTTGGGGCAGAAATCTGTAGAATCAAGTATATCTTGCCAGAAGAGCATCCTCATTTCTAGCTACTTTTATACCTTTTTCTTGGTTTTGGTCTATTTTGTCAAGAACAAGATCAGAAAAGCAAAGCCTATCATCTACTTGTTAAATCACCTCTATCATTCAGTCTATTTTAATTCATATACAGGCACTGCACACCCAGACTTACACTTTGAAGTATTTGTTCTCATATTCCAGATGACAGAAAGATACTCCAGAGGTTGCAAAAAGGAAAGAGCCCAGGGAGCTCATTTCTTCTGTGGCTAAAGTACAAGATTCAATCATCAGTTTTAGATTTTTTTTCATTAACATTCTAAATTGTGTAGCACTGCATATTATAGATTATTTTTCATCTAACCCTCCCAAGAAAAATATGATTCTTTGGTATGATCCTGCATGAATATGTCTAGACTGCTATCAACACCACCCTGCTTAAGCAATTTCAGTTATATTTGTGAATGATCTTGATGTCTCACTACTGCCTCTCTCAAAGTACTATGGTGCCTGGGTTTCCTCACACTGTCCTTGGTAGTTCTGACATCCAAAGTGATTTCTTAAGCTCTCTGCTTTTAACAGCCTGCCCCAAAGCTTGCTTATGTTTTCACTAAAGACACTTGTAACAGACAATAAGATCAGGTAACCACAAGTGGAAAAGCTAAATGTACCCTGCCAAAAAAGATCCTAGATGGTGTCTTCTGAAATATTATTCTCTTGAGTGTTTTGACATTCTCAAGGGTTTGCGTCTTTACACTCATGTCCAGAAACAGGACTCTTCCTTTCACCGTTTGCATAAACACTTATTGATATATAAGAGATTAATACATTAATATTAGTGACAGGAGAAGATGTGACAGTTAGGAACAGGACTTCCTCAAAACTGATAGCAAATCCTTCTGTTTTAAAATCATGACAGCATCACTCAAACCTTGCTGAAATCAGTGTAAAATTTTCCATCTTCTACTACAGGAATCGTCTCTGTTCCCTATCATCACACTATGGACTTTCAATATTGCAAAAGCTAGATCTTATCAGAGTCTAAGACAGCACCAGTGCTGTCTTTATTTTCTGTAACAGTGCTGTCTTTATTTTCTGTAACTATTAGTGCTGCTAACATTCTTTCAATCATCCAGATGCTACCCCATAATTGTTTATTGACTCCCATAATTTAGTCCTCCCAAGACACACCTGCTCTATCATTACCTGAACTTCTTACATGTTTAGCTTGAAAATTATATAAACCCCTGCACAGATAAGGAGTGGAAAAGATAAGGAAGGTTATTTTGGAGGAAGAATTTTTCTAATGACTGTTCCCTGTTGTAAGAAATACATGTTCTGTGCTCAAAAAAGGTAACACTGCCTCATTATGATGCACAGCCAGTGCATCTGATTAAAATGAATAAAACAAAATAAAAAATAAAGCTCTTTTTCCCCCAGGTTTGTGAATCATTCAGAAACTCCTCCTTCTCACTCCCCCATTTACCTGTGGATGAATAATGATCTCACTCCATATTTATTTGTTTCCCATAATTATCACTGGTGTGGTTTTGGCCCCCATAGATTTGCTTTTTTTTCCATGGCTTACTAACTGATTTTTTTTCTTCCAAAGAAGCCAATATAGGACAAGTAATAAGTAGTGAATGTGAAGTTGGTGCAAATTCATGAAGCTTGGGAATCACAAGCATGCATTTCCATTACTATCCATCAATTATTTGAATATAAACAGTAAGCTAAGACTGTGCTTCCATGAGGTAGCAGAAAATTACACTTGAGATGTTGGTTCACAAACATGATAGTGAATTTAGACAGTTTTATCAAGTCCTGCTTGAGATGAAGAGGTTTTAGTTCAGTATATTTTAATGTCTCATTTCCAAAGGGGTGCATGCCATGTAAGGATTAAGGCTCCATCTTACTGTACTCATCATTCTATGCTGAGGTCTCAAGAGAAATAGGGTGTGGCTATGCATCTCCTTCTGAAAATATGTGGCCATAGATTCAGTTTACCAATCCCAGGATTGTACCTCATGCCTTCTGTCCACATGGCTGCCTCATAAATCACCAGGCCAAGCAACCTGCTGAAATATCAGGTGTGGCCAGGAAAGCCCTGAGGAGACTATAGTCTGAACGGCTAGAGCTGAAGAGACTACCATGACACTTTGTCTCAAGCAGAAGCAGAAGTCACTGGTTCTGTGGACGATATTGTTTAAATAGTAGACATCTCAGAACCTGATTATACCAATCAAGAGATTTAAGGACAGCAAAGATATTTTCCTTATATAAGGTTAGCAATAACAACCTAATTTCTCAGTTATTTCACCTTTCTCTGAAATGTGGGTTGTAGTCTGCTTCCTAGGCTGATAAAATCACTGCAAATTAATAATTTTCCTATTAAGGTGGGAATCATACACCCTTGCAATGCCCTTTGTTTCTCTTTCTCACTCCCTATGATAGGTGATACATGTAATGTATCTATGTTGCACACTAAATCCTGATTCAAGACCCAATTGCATACTACATATTATAAATTTTATCCATGATGCCCCTTTATGTAAGTTCTATAAACCCTCCATAACACTCCAGGGCCAGACAAACTCCAGAAGTCCAGCAAGAGTTAGAAAATTGATTACTAGTTTTGGTACAGGGGGTATGGGTGGCTGTTTTCTCCCAGCTGAGACCCACTATACAAACAGGCAAACTAAGATCTGAATGTGCAGCTTAGTATCATCTTGTATGTGTGTTTGAATTTCTTGCATGTATGTGAATGAATGTAGTGTGCGTGGAGGAGAGACTACTTCCTGTTAAGTGACTTCAAAAGTCAATGATGTCTTTCCCCTGCTGTAGAGTTATTTCTGCCATCTCCTAATGTCAGTTCAGAACCATAGTTGGCACAGGCTACACATGTCAATCACTACAAGAAATATATTGTACATGTATGGTAAATCTAAATCTTGTTTTATTTTTAAATGTATATAATTCCCCTGTCTTTGGCAAATACAGCCCCCTGTGCATAACAACCTTCAATTTCCTGCAGTTTCTGCTGGTGCCCTCACTTCCAAACCAGCTGCAAATGTGAAAAATAGAGCTGGCTTCAAACTTTATTTCATTTCACTTATTCGGGTGCAACCCTTTCCTTGATCCTCTGAAATTATGCAGGACTCCAAATGAGAAAATGTGGAGAAGAGGGGAGATTAGGCCTAATTGTGGTGTTCAACTAACAATTAATTCTTGCTTATAATTTTTTGGTTACATAGGAGACATTGCAACTTTAAGACAAAAAATAAATTTGACAGCTCTTGCTCACTCTGCTGCTCATAGCATGTTGCTTAGCAACCCCGGGATGTGGGAGAGGAGAGGTTGCGGGAGTCAGGTGCAGGAAGAGGAGTGGGTCCGGCACTTCTCTGGATGCTGAGCAAGCCAAGCTGCCACTGATGACAGGAATCCAACTGCATTATGTATCTTGCTGCTCATGGGGGATCCACACTACTGTATATGGTCAGCATGAGACCTACCTGTGATGGAGTATACAGCTCCTTTAAAGATAGAGTAGGAAAACTTGTCCTCCTAACTAATATAATTATGTACCTCTAATGGGAAAGTTCCTTGAATGGTAGAGGCAACAAGGTGTAATTCCCAGCTTTAAGAGGGAAAAAGAGAGGTCAGTGAAGGCGGCTGCTTCCCTGAGAGTGAGGTAAGACGTTTGAAGGAAAGGAATACTATATTTTGTTGAATGTTAATAGGGTAAAGTGAGCCTGCTTGGAAGTCGTGTGAGAAGCCAAATAAACTCTACAACCTACTACAGAGCCAAATTTACCCCCAAAGGTAGGAATGGAATCCTGGGGACACCTTGTGCAGTTCAGGTCAATTGGACCTTAAATAGGAGTAGAGTTTGATGAGGGAATCTCTCCCTCCTTTGAATTCCTTGATCCTTCTCCAGAAACCCTGTGTATATGGGCTATAAAATCCTTCCTTCTTCAGGTCCTCCTAACCTGATGTAGCAACACTACATAGGTCAGGTCATTTATCTCAGAGAAAGCTGCTTTCCTGAATACTCCAAATCTTTCTTTTCAATACTGTCAAATTGCTGATGGTCTTGGCACTAAAAAAGGAATAAAAGGGTACATCTAGCATAACTGCAATGCGGTTGCAGCTTCATGCTCATATCTTCTGCTCTGAGATATCATCAAGCCCATGATGAAGTTTTCAGAGTGTTTAGTGTCTTTCTGAACAGGGCTCCATATGTATCTAGAGAGCAAGCTCAAGGAACTATGTGCTGTGATAACACAGCAGTTTCAAGATCAGTGCTTTTACAGGGGGAAATGAGAAGCTGCCAGTGTGCATGTGGCTGTTAGTCTACAGCAGCATGGAGTAAACCAGCAGATGTAATCTAGCCTGGATTACTCTGCAGTGTGAGGATCTGAGCATGCACACATGATCAGATATTGTGCTTCAGATAAGGGGGAAATTCAGCTTCTAGTTGGGACCAGTGGCTTTCTAAAACACACTGACATGACCATGTTCTAAATTGGAGATGCACAACACATCTATCACATTTATAATTTCTTCCTCCCCCCTAATAAAACCAGTTTTTCAGGCTGATTCCTGTTTCTCCTCACCAAATCTTGACTTTCTACTGGATGTCATAAACCATTTAAATGATTCTCAGGTACTTCAGTGCATGGGTGAGTTCCACCATGATACTGCTCAAAGAACAATATATCACCTGTTTTAGCTGAGATAAACTAGATCGTAATTTAGATATCCTTCTCCTCAGCATATATCTCTAGTGCTGCTGACAGCACTGCTTCAGACACAGGAGATAATGTCTACCCACCTTTAGCAACATGCTTTTGTCCCTGACCTTTTGAAATCTTATATCACACCCTCTGCATGCCAAAGCTTCAGGCAAATGGGGTGAGTCTTATATTTTCAAGACCTTCCATCCACAGGAGTGGTGGGTACAGGAGGAACTGATGGGCATCTCAGCCACGACAGATTAAGGTATTAAACCACATATAATGACAAAGTATCACTCAGCCCATGCATGAAGTGGATGCTCACCTGATTAGGGTGTATAGCTGCCATCCTCTGCAGGAGACTATCAGAATAGCCTAACTTCTTGGTATAAATGTTACCAGATTCCTGTTTAATCACTACATGGTTTTGGTCCTTCATGCTCTGGATGGGCCACCCAAAAGCTAATGCATATGAATAATGATTGCCACAGTATTAATGAACTTATGATTAACCCTGGTGGACAGCCTGAAGAGAACCATATTAGATTAATCTGTTACTGCGTTTGGTATAACAACCCTTAACTTGAAAAATCAGGCAGCCATCTATCTAGGCTGTCTGGGAACAGCAAAATTGTTGCTATGGCCCTGCCAGAGCCCTGGAAAGCCACGCTGTCTGCTGCTAGTGTCAAGAGAAGTACTGAGGTCTGTGGGGTGCCAGCTTCTGCTGAGAGACACAGAGGTGACCCATTCCAGCAACTGTAGTTACATATACCCTGATTGCCTCTACCTTGCTGGCAGGAGCAACAAATATTAATTAATCAATTAAGCATGATTTACCATTATTCTCTCATCAGTTATCTACACAAATTCCTGGATTTTATTTCCCTTTCTTGTAGCACACTGGGCCCAGTCTCTTAAGTGTGATGGCAGCATAATTTAATGTTGTCTCCACTACTGAGAAGTTTTTAATTGGCTCCATCCCTCATGCAGAACCGCATCTTCCACAGTCTAATTGATCTAGGTTAGAAGTTTATCCTCTGTGGTACAAAATATGAACTCAGAGGGACATTGTGTGACTTGCCCTAGCTGGTATGATCAGTTGGATCATAAACAGTCCAGATGACCTTTCTTCTGGACTTTATAGAGTTTTTCTCCATCGCTGAATCTGTGAAGACTGAAAAGAATTCAACAAGGTATTTTGTGATGTCTCTAGCTCAGGTCCACAGAATCAAATTACTCCAAATCAGTTTTTCATTTTCTTTTTTTTTTTTTTTTAAATAAATTTTGTCACCAATCATTTACCATCATAGAGATGATATGTGATGTAGCCTAACTAGTCTATCCTAATAACAGCCAGCTTTGGCTCTTTCTAGGAAACTTTGGTGATCATGGATCGTGGGACTTGCAGTGCCACGGCAAGTCTAATGGATTTCTCATACTTAAAGATTTACAAAATTACTGTAGATGTTACTCTTGTTTTTCACATGCCTTTTAAAGCCTATTCCCAACATCCTGCTGCAGAAACTTATTTTTCTAAAACTGCCTAAAACCACTCTCAATGTCCCTATTAGCCCAGAGTGTTCACTGTGATCAACTTTTAAAAGTGTTTCTTTCCACCTTCTCCAAATCAACCTTCTTCCTACATGTTTTCACCATGCAGTATTCCCAGCTGGTTCACATACATGGAAAACCCATTTGTAGTAATTAGATAAAATTACTTACACCTGCTCAGCAACACACTGAATTTTTATCTGCAGGAAATGACATTTCCCCCCAAAGACTGCATTTTAAATGAAAAAGGAATCCGAGATGTTTTCCTCTCTTTGCCCTCTTCCCATTCCCTGCCAATTCCATCTATAGTTTGTGGACTTTTAACAGTCATCCAGTGGTTATTTTTTAGTATTAAATCCAGGAGAGTGCTCAACTGACAGGTCACCAGCTTTTGTGTGAGCACAAGTTCATTAAACTGAGTTTAATGGTGAGTGTGAGTGGTACCCATGATGGCAGTGGGCATGGCACAATTTCAGTGTTGCAACTGCACATTATGCATAACAGTATCATTTAGCCCTAACAGCAAATAGAACAATTTGTGCCCAAACTGTGCAAACAGGATTATTCTCCTGCAGGGATAGGGTATACTTCCTCAGCACTAGATTTTTTTTCTTGAGTGTCAGAGACCTAGATGTTGAAGCGTGTTTAAGCAATATAATACCTGAAGTTGCAAACAGAAAAAAAAAAATAAAAATCAAATAATAATAAACTGAGTTTTACAGATAAACCAGCTAGAATCAAACCATACACAGCCCATTAAGTGTTTACATACATTTAATAACCACTAAATCTTTCACTGCAAATCATCAGTTTCCATTAAATCCAGTGGCAGCTTCAAGAAGAATGATGATCACATGGAACATTTTAAAATAGTCACTGAATATCTCTTAAACTTTAATGGGTTTTTCCTCACAACAACCACTACTAAGCCAATGTCGTGGTTTAGGCCTGGTTGGCAGCCAACCACAATGCAGCAGCTCTCTTTCCCTTCCCCTCCGGCAATGAGAAGGGACAGAGAGCCAGGATTGGGGTTCAAGATAGGACTGGGATGGGGGAAAGTTCCCCTTTTATGATCACGAGCAAAAGGCAGACTCATTAGGGGAAGAAAAAAAGAACATACATTTATTACAGACACTAACAACACATAACAGAGTAAGACAGTGAGAAGCATTGCCACATCTTGAGAACACCTTCCCCCCACCCCTCCCTTCTTCCCGGGCTCAGCTCTGCTCCCGATATCTCTACCTCCTCCCCCAGTGGCGCAGGGGCAGGGAATGGGGGGTGCAGTCAGTGCTGCCACTTCCTTCATGTTCGGTGAGGGGAGTGTCCAAAACTTGTTACCCCCTGCTCCATCATGGTCCCCCTCTCACAGGACACAGTCCTCCACAAACTTTCTCCGACATGAGTTCCTCCCATGGGCCGCAGCGTTCCCCACACTGCTCCGTCATGGGTCACTAACTTCCTCTGACTGGATTCTCTCCCATGGCTGCAGCCCTTCCCGAGCTGCTCCGGCGTGGGACTCCCCCGCATGCTGCAATCCTCCCAGCACTGAATTACAGCAGCGGGGCTACCTTTTCCCATGAGACCCTGGCCTTCTTCGGGCACAGAACCTTGATCACTTCGAGCAGGAGCAACAGGCCACAAATCAATGTCTGCTCCATTGTAGATCTTCATGGGTGGCAGGGGGGGGCCGCCCTGCCGTCTCACCACAGGATACAGGGGGGTCTCTGCTCCGGCACACCTCCCCCCTCCTTTCTTCCTCTGTTCCTCCACTGACCTTGGTGTTCATGCAGCTGCCACAACTCCTCCTCACAAGTCCCCCTGCCCGTCACCACGTCCCTTCTTAAATACGTTATCGCAGAGGCGCAGCCGATTGGCTCAATTTCCCAAACAGAAGTGGAGCTGACGTGGAGCTGGGGGAGCTTCGAGAAGCTTCTCACAGGGGGCCGCCCCGATAGCCCCCTCCCCTGCCACCAAAAAACTCCACCACTCACTCAACCCAGGACAGCCAAGAAGTACTTTTATCCCCATTTACTAGATAAGGAACTTTACAGAACAATTCCTCCATTTGTGTAAGGTCATATAAGTACCTGGATGCCGAGACAGAAGCTAAACTCAATTTCTCATATCCTAGTCTCCTAATATAACCACTGGATTTGCCAGTGGTTGGCTTGAACCTCTTTTCAGCCACTCCTTTTAAAACTGGCAAGACAATATCTCTGCAGTATGTCTCCAGTGGACTGTATACAATAAAACCTCCAGCACGTTATGGAATAAATGTCCATACCCTTCCTTTTCTTTCCCCTGTATTCTGTTACAGCTCTACATAAACCAGGATAACAGGCATGGAAAAACTGCACATGTTTGGGCCTAGGCAGAAAATGGATGTATTTCTGTCCCAGACTTTGCATTTCCCACTCTCTCTGTACCGTGACTGACTGCTTCTGGTGTCTGACTGCTTCTGGAGTCAGATATGGCATGACTTTGTGCCCGGGTTGTCAAAGACAACATAAAAAAGACTAATCCTTTAGGGATTTTTCTCCTAGCCTCTCTCCAGTCTGATAGATTTCCTATGCGCCACATCCATACATATTTTCATTACAGCTTTGTTATCCATTTAAAATGTTTAAACTTATAAACTTCCTTTCTAGGGTAACAAAGAGTTTCTTTGTGCAGGGAAGACATCAAATCCTTTACTGAGGTACAGGTATATTACAGCCACAATGTATCCCATATCTATTTTAAAACCAACCAAACAAAAGCCCCAAACCAGTTTTCTTATTAAAAATAACAGATATCAGTTTTTTTCTCATTTCAATTTACTATTGACAAACACATACTGCATTTTTTCTTCATTTCCACTAATGTATATGTCTTTCTCTATTTCTTCTTTTAAGGTTTGATCCATCCATTTTGTATGCTATTATATACCAATCAGCACACAATCTACTGACTAATCTGCTCCAGGAAATGACAACCTGGAGACCTCAGCAGCAGAACAAGTGCCAGGAGATGACTTTTGGAGCAGACATAAGGCTATTCCAGGCTACATTGGAAGGTCACCTTTTTAAAGCTGGTAAATATTTTCTTTCAAAGCCAGGCCAACAAGACCTACAGAAAGACCAAATTTTTTCAGAGTATTTAAAGGATCTGATCTTCTGATATTACTCATAATAACTCTGGGACCTTCCACAGGGCCTGTTCCTTGTGCCTGGTAGATTGTGGGAAGTTGTTATTGTCTTTGGTCGGAAATAATAATCCTTTTTTAGGCCATCTGAGAAATCTACTCATAAATACCTTTTTCTACCATTTTTTGGGTGTTACTTAAATAGATCGGGTGTTTCTCCACAGAGGTGATAGGTACTACAGAGACAAAGTACATGCCGTAAACATTCAGTACAAAAAAACAATGACAGCTCTGTAATATGATCAGCAATAATGTTCTTAATTATTGTTATTGAGCCTTGCAGTCATATTAGGTTTACTTTTGTTTTCTGTATTCCCTTCAACAGTTCCAACATTTTCCTTTGATATTTCTTTTCAGTGTAGTATCTAACAACAAATAATTACAAAACTCTTCTTCTAGTTGTCAAAAAAATAAAATAAAATAAATCCTGATATGCTGTACCCAGAAACAGAGAAATATAAGGAGACTACAAATTAATTTTCAAATATTAGGTTCCCTTGGCACAACCCTGACTTGGAAATAGAAGTCAAATTACTGAGGGATGTTTCTGAGTGTTGAATTTGTTTTTATTTGTTCTTGAATTTGTTTATGTTACTTTGGGGCTCTTTCACTTAATGCCTCTGGGAGCTGAACTGGCATACTGTATATTTAAAAGAAATGCAATAAAAAGAATCTAGCACCTTTCCCCTGTGTCTGCATGTTTTATTTCCTACTCATAAGAGAGAATAAATTGTTAATATATATATTTATATGCCTATATACATACATGTATTTTTTTGTGGTTTTTTTTTTTTTTTTTTACTGACAGAGGCAGGGTTTGCTAAACTAGAAGCAAAAACTTTGTCTCTAACAAGAGGAATCATTTTCTTAGAAATAAGATTCACTGAAATAAGTTCTGGATGATACTATATTCAAAAGACAGCAAGTATTGCCTATGTAATTTCTGTTTCCAGTACCATCACACACTCCAGTCTGTAACATTGTGTGTTTTATGGAAATCAAAGTTGTGAGCTGCTCTGGCAAGAAGGGTCACCAATACCAAGAGTATGAACTCTCAGGTTCTGTGTTAAAAATCAAATCTTACCCTATCTGTACTTGTTACTGATCTACATCTTTAGTATATTGAATGCAAATAAAAGGTCCTCTCCTTCTTTCTCATAAGGGCTGAATAAACATCCCACTCACTGTAATGTCTCACTGGCAAGCCAGAACTTACCCTACTTCTATAATCGCAACAAAAGAACACAATTAAAACTAGCTCTACAGTATACAGCAGCAGATCCATAGCACAGACTTTTAAAACAAGCTGCGCAGTGTGCAAGAGAATTTGGAAAGGGAGTATTCTAGTGGATTGGTTGTGTGGTTGCATTCTCCAGTATCTAGCAGTGAGCTCCAGGTGAAGCTTTCTCTGTGGTTGGGACTCCCACAGCTCTCTCCTAGATATATTTTCTGGTTTCTAGTAAAATTCAAAATCAAAAGGCAGCTCTTCCTCAGCTGGGGACACTTTCTGAGCTACCAGATTTCAAAATACTTGTAATGATTTCATCTTCGAGACTTCTACCATTTGACCTTCTGTCTCATCTCATTGTAGTTGATGAATTCATTAAAAAAATTGTTAGAGAGGATGGTCAAGTAGATGGACAATTCATTGTTAAAGAGTGAATACAGAAACCCTGTTTCATTAGGGAATCAATGTAAAAATCCATTTTGGTTCACCAAAACAAAATTCATAGATTTATTCTTTTTACTACAAAATCTTAATTCACAACCCTGCTGTTGTTATCTGTTGAAAACCACAGCTAAGAGCAGTTTATCATAGGTAAGATTGCATAGAACTTATCTGGAAAAGCAAGCAGACATTTAGTCCAGCAGTATGATGCATTGAACAACTTTGAGTCAATATGTCATGTGATAAATTACATATGAGTATTTTCACAGTATGTGTATAAACAGAGAAAGTGATGGTAGTCCTTTATTTGGGACCTGAAAGGACAGAACGGATAATGCGAGTAGATAAAGAATAGGAAAATATTACAGAATAAATCACAGAATAATTTAGGTCGGAAGGGATCTCTGGAGGTCTGTAACCCAGCTCTCTGTTCAAAGCAGAGGTAACTGCAAGGTTAGATACAAATGCCCATGTCCTTGTCCAGTCCAGTTTTGCAGCTGTCCAAAGATGGAGAATACAGTGTCTCTGGGCAGTCTGATAAACTGGGCAAAACTGAAATCTCCTTTGTATCCCTTTCCTGATGAAGCCCAAGTCTGCTTACCTAGTATGCAGGATTTTATGTTGTTTTTTGCTTACCTCACTTCCGTCATGATCTGAAATTCCACTCACTGTCACTGCACCTAAAGCTTCCCTAGACATCACATCCCTGACCCATTCTGCCTTATTCACAAGTAAAAAGAATAATATATATAAAAAAATTTCGCATGACTCATTCTTTCTGAAAGCCCATTTTGCAATCCATGCAGGACACTTACCTTCCTTCTGGCAAGGTATTCCAATCTCCTAAAAACACCTCTCATAGCTGAGTTGTCTTTTTAACTGACATGGGAACTATCTGGTAATTGTGCTCCAGTTATGGATGTTTTATTTATCATGGAAAGAAGCAAGAATGGTGCAAGTTTGTCTGAAATACTTGGGAAAGAACAGTTCAAAATACAGCTTAAAGAGGAAATATCAGTAAATAATAGACTCGATAGTCCCTAATTGGCCCATGTGCTCTCCTTCAATTGGATAGAGGGCTGTATCAAAGAGTCCAGGTGTCTGGGGCAATTCACACCACTTAGAACTTTCTTTAAATTATGTACCATGCATTCTCAAGACTGTTCTTAGGTCTCCACAAACCAGCAAGAAGTACTTTTTATTATATTAAGTAATTTAACCGGGTACAAAAGATTAAATACAATTGTTGGTTTTTCTATTGGTTCCTGGCATGAAGTCAGTGAATCGCTGTGCAAATGTGTCTCAGGAAATAGGGACATGGGGACCTGATGTCTCAAACTGGGGCAGAAGATGTATCTTATGGCTTAGTAAAATACCCAGTAGGCTGGGAAATGTTCTTGCCTGTTTATAGTGGTAATGATTGCACATGATGCAATTAATAGTTTATGTTTTGCTATTTCTAGTAATGTCTGCAGCAACATATTGATTGGTTCTATTTCAAACAATAGAAACAGATAACTGAGGCCAACCCATGTGAGCTCAAAGGAAACCAGCCACTGAGCTTCACTGATCTGAACCCTTAGTACTGACAGTCAATCTTACTCAAACTATGTCAGATAAGATGACCATACCATGATAGTTACTCTACAATCCTTTACTCAGCAAGTATCTATTTTAAAGGTTTTGTACTCCCAGAATTAAGAGATATCTTTTAGATTATATGAACTTCAGCTCACAAGATTGGACCGGAAGACAGAAGAATGCTAAGTATATTTATACTGCAGAGTCAGAGGCTGAAGAAACCAAACCAGTCTGCATAAAAGCATATTAATAGGTTAACCCTGTGCATCTGGGTATTACAGAGTTTATATTTCTTCTTCAAGGAGGATCTTATGGTATTTGTTAAATTATTGATAGATATTTAATTGTATTTTCTGAAGAGGGAAGAGTCTGTTCCTCCATGGCTGAGGAAAACTTAAATGGGGAACTGAGAAGCTGTGAAGGGGCTATAGCAAATAATTTAGTGGCCTAACTTTACTAGTTAATTTATTATGTTATGAAATCTTCCTTAATATACAAAGTTGGCAATATCCATGGATTTTTCAGAACATGTAGTGTCCAGGTGGGTTAGGAGAGCAGCTCACCAAAACTTTAAGAGCATGTAATCATCCTGCCTATTGTGAGTTGCTTGAATGTACCTTTTTTGTATCTGGTTACATCATTCTGGCACTGCATTCCTAGCACAGTGTTTTAGTTCACCCACGTGGTGATATTGTGCTGTTTGTCTCATGAGAATAATGTCCAAACACCAGGTAAGTACCTTTGGTGTTACCTCCCTCCACATGATGTAAGGACACTGAGAAAGCAAGTGTTAGGAAAGAAGCTACAGACCAATTTACTTTTCTGCCTCATTTCTTATAATCTTACAGGTCTACATGCAATCAAGTATGTAATAATGTATAACTTACCATACGTGAAACTAAAAAACTTCCAGAAATTATACATAAATAAAATAAACTAGTGCAGGGAGGGTGTGGTGTGATAAGTGATGAGAACATGCAGTAAGATAAGAAAAATCACTTAGGGTCTCCTCAGGGCTACTTCCATAGTAAATGAAAATGTGACCTTTGCTGGAGATAGAACAAAGACTTATGAAATCAGAGTGACAAATTAAGCACCTTTGAGCAAGAACTGGGAGAGTCAGGATAACAGAGCTGAGTTTACACCAGTCTGCTTCCAGGGGAATTGTAACTCCTCTTTTATCACCTCTTAGTTGCATACTAAAGCTGAAGACACACTCCCTCTGTTTGGGACAATACAGAGGAATTATTATCTGTATGACCTTGTGGAAAAAAAAAAAAAAAAAAGCCATTTGAATTGCAGGGTATGGTATGTCACATTTCTTGTGTTTCAAAAAAACTTCCAAATGAAGGTCTTGTTTAATAGATTGAATGATGAATACACAGGTGGCAAAGTGGCTAGCAGTGTGGTACTCTAGCATATCACCTCTAACAAATTCAAGACAATATCTAGATGACATTTCTGTGTAATGGATGCATAAGGACTTGTTTCAATCCTCTAGCTAGTAAAACCTTCCAGATGTTCTAATATCTCTGCTTTTTAAAAAAAGTTAGTAAAATTGTAAAGAGAGTGTAGGAAATTATTTCACAGATGAATGAGAAAACTTGTGGGCAGACAGTCAATGTCAATAGTCTATTCATTTTGTGGAATATACAATGGAGAGGTACGTTGTTTACAATAAGTGAGCAATTTTGTGAGAATAAAATGCCTGATAGTAAAATGTTATTTGTTCTGGTGCAGAACAACAAACAGCTAAAAACACATTCAGTGAAAAATCAAGGCCTAAATGTCTTTT
Source organism: Tyto alba (assembly GCF_018691265.1). Classification (NCBI taxonomy): domain Eukaryota; kingdom Metazoa; phylum Chordata; class Aves; order Strigiformes; family Tytonidae; genus Tyto; species Tyto alba. Next base: position 13,163,743 of record NW_024881261.1, read on the forward strand.
ACTAATGGTGGTATAATACTGGCATAATTATAAAAGAACCAGAAGGCTTTCCTTTTCTAGATGACTTCAGTAGCGTGGTTACTGCTTTCAAAAACCGGCTTTAACAGCCTCACAAGTTCTGGTAGCATGGGTGAAATGCGTTAAGACTGCTGTGGTCATACTAGACGAGCTAATGGTCCCTCCTGACTTCAGAGTCTATCAACCTATTAATTAGAATCTAATTAGCAGCTGGTAGCAATAATAGGCTATTATCTTGCAGCAAATCAGCCGGTAGAAGAACAAGTAATACACACACATTGGCACATTATGTGACTGAGTAATACTCATTTTCAACAGCTTTACTTCTGCTATTTATAATTAAGTGACATAGTCATCTGAGATGTAAATGAACAAACAGATTTAGCCAGATAGTAGAGCTAGCCTAACTTTAGAGCATCTTCCCCCACCCCTATTTTGTCCTCAAGATTTAACACAGACATGAAGGAAAAAAGCCACATACAGTCTTTCCATTAGAAAGTTTTGGGTTCTTTTTTAAAAGAGAAATACAAAGTCTATTTTAGTACCTTAAAATTAATAATAATCATAACAGGATATAGACAATGCAAAATCTACTTTTGAGCAAACATTTAAATATTGCTATGTTATTTTTTTGTAACCTAAACAACTAGGTTAAAGTGTTGAGATTCCAAGTTTTCCTCGTAAACATTAGCAAAAACTCTTTTTTCAGTTTTCTCAAAATTCTTTGGGGGAAAACACCATATTGTTCACCCACATCTGATAACACTTTCTGTCTGCTTGCCTTAATTAAAGTTATCTTCTGGATACACCCTGTCAATTGTCATTTTGGAAATCTAGGAACAGAGCCAGGAAAAGAAATCTTATATTGGGTAACTCCTAAAATCTACCTCTTATACTCTTTCCTTTGTCAAAAGGAAGATAGAAGCTCCCCAAAAGAGTCACCCTAAAAACCCATGCTAGGTTATGCTCTGGACAATGAAACAGAGTAATATTATCCTTGTGAGAGTAGCCTTTGTGAATCTTACATTAACAGCCACTGTTCTCATCTGTAGAAAGAAGCACTAGTACTTTCCTTACTGGCAGGAGTAACACCTCACTCATTAACAGACTTTAAGGCAGATGTCCACCAGAAGCATCAAACTAAATCCACAGTGCTAATGTACATTCATTAGGCTCCAGATTTTTTTCTAGATTTTGCATTTCTGGTTTAAATGTTCCTACCACAAAAGCTGGGATTTGTACACACAATAGATCTGTATTTTGTGTGTAGACCAAGCCAGACAAATTGATGCAGCTTCCTCATCTATTCTATACCCTAAACTTTTCTTGTATGAAAAGGGAAAGAAACAATGAAAAGAGATAAGAAACATAAGTAATTTGTGATGGGTCCTGGCCCTATTGCTTTCTTATAGATATTATAGATTATATACCTTTACAATCCTTCTGTTAGTATGGAAGGGAAGAAGGAAAAAGAAAAAAAAAAAAAAAAACAACAACAAATTAAACCAAAACAAAAAATCCATTACAGAGGTCATAGGGAGTCTTACAAACACAATATGAAAACAATAGGATTAAAACACAATAGGAAAAGTCCCAAGCAAAAAGAAGGTTGCTGCAGGTCATACAAGGTCTCTGACCTAAAGCAATAGTAAAGTAGTGACAAGCTAGTAAGAAAAACTCTTCAGTGGGAAGTGATCCTGATCTCTAATATTAGTTACACAGAAGATGTAGTAGAAGCCTACTGTTTTGTCCCATGTAGTTTTAAATACTTCAGATAATACAAAAGAATCAGTAGAGAGTTATTCTTCATTGAGTGAATATTCTGTGTTATTAATGTGCTTTTCCTCACAATATTTTATCTCTCCTCTCACTTCAAACTTGCAAGTTTAAGGAGGCTCTGTCACCTCTGTGGTTAGACAAAATGGGTTTAGACATTTTGGTAAGTTCTTGGCTGTTTGCACAGTTTCCTCAACTCCTTCCAGGTTCCTCAGACAGCAAAGAGAGTAGGTAGTTGCTTTAGTTGTGTGATCTTTCTGTGAGGTGTTTTACTGGATTTGTCTGATAGACATATCCATAATGAAGACTTTGATTTCTTCTTTATTGTCTGTAAAGAAAAAAAAAAAACAACACAATACAAAGTCTTTCATTAATCCATGTTCTGCTCAGATGTGGGAGTAATATTCTAATTAAAGGCTTTGGATAGTCCTGTTTGTCTCTGTATTAAGGCTTCTACTAAGCCTGATGTTTTGCATTTTATTGTTAGAGAGTAAAGGTGAGGTGTGGGAGAAAAAAAAAAAAGTGGGGATAGAATTAGATGGTTTATTTCTCTTATGTAAGGACTGAATAAAGGAAAAGAGAATATTTCAGAAACAAGAAAGAGGGAAGAAATGAAGAGATTAAAAAGTAAACATGAAAGGAAAGAAGCAAAAGTATTATTGCACATCCATTTTTAGTATGTGTAGCTACCATCATCAGTGTGATTTAAGAAAGACAAAAGCCAGTTTTCTAACTTTGGCTAAGAAAGATTGTCTTGCACTATTTTTAATACCAAAAGAGTTCAGTTTCAATTGTGCTGAAAAATAGTGTGAGGGGAATATAAAGAATGAAATTCTGAAAAAAGCAACACACATTACAGTCTCACAAGATTAATTGCTGCACAGCATGAAAATATTAGGCTAGAATATCCAGTAGATAGACTGGAGAGATACCAAATTTGTGAACACAATTACTCCAGGGTGAAAATGTCAGAGCCTATTGTACTAAAATAAAAATTCCATTGGTTATGACGAATAATCACCAATTGAATCAGAAATATTCTGTCTATTATCCTACTGTATAAACATTACATTCATTCCATCATTGGAATGTATAATCACTGCCCTTGTTTACATAGCTTGTGTTGGGCAGAATCTGATTTTTTTTTTTCCAAAATATAAAGCACTACACACTTATTAAATCCTAGCTATAAACTCTTTCTTGAGGAATAAAAACAAGCTGCTTTGAAAGGCTGAAATGGCTGTTGGCTCACCCAAAGTGATTTGTAGGGAACAAGGGAACATGTACAGAATGTGGTATTGCACAGAGAGCAGCACCTGCTTCCACAGCTGAGCCAAGGTTGGGTGGATGGGAGCTGTAGATCACACTGTAGGGAGGACTGGGCAGGACCAGGCATACTCTCCTGCTTCCTCAGAAAATTTCAGGGTAGATTCAGTGGTGAGCTTTACCTGAGCAATGGCCTTGCTACCTGTTCATGAGTCACTATTTCCCTGAAAGTCCAAACAACCATTTCTACTTGTGCAAGACTTCATTCATCCTAGCAAATGCATCATTTTGATTATTTATTGTTACAGCAGTGGCTGGGAACTGAGGAGGCTGCTATTTCAAACCAAGCAGCATAAACTTACACAATGAGAGAGAAGGTCTGTGCTATTTCTGCCTCTACCCCACTAGCCAAGACAGCATACGCTTTGGGTGGTATGACAGGTAATAAGCCATTTTCTGGCTTTCAATCATATTATGATTTCGTTTGGCTCTGAATCACTCCTATTCATGTAATAAAAAAGGTAGGAAAGGAAACAGAGAAGTTCCATTCCCAAGGTCAAACTATAAATCCATGGCAGACTACAGAATAGCAAGTAGTCTCCAGCCTGTTGGTTTCTGCTCATAATGCAAGACTGTGCAGGGAATTTATATTTTTCTTTCATTATGAGCTCCGTAGAATATTCACTTACCTACCAATGCAGTGTTGTATCTCGTAATGAAAGACCTTCTGTAGTTACTGTCAATTTTGTCAAGCATCAACAGCTGTCCAAGCACACATGGATTATCATGATTGAATAATCCCTGTCAGTAGTGTAATGGATGCTGTATCTCTGGGACTGAGATACAAGCATGCTCCTTCCCCCCCACTTTATGTACTTTCTGTAGATTTTGCAATTAAAAACTTGAAATATAGAGTATGGAAAATTAGTTCATTTATCAAATTATCTTATGTTCTAAATCTCATCATTATGTAAAAGAAACAGAAACTGTTAATATAATTTAATATTCAGTCAGTTTGTCCTTAAGGGAAAAAAAAAACTTCCCCACAGTTACAACTACAGACTTTCTAAAGATATTTCCACTAATAGAGTTCATCTGTATTTTGCCCGTTACCTCTCCCAGTTAATATCCTTATCAAATCGCAACCCTCTGCCCCACGTTGGACGCCAAAAAGGCTGTCATGGTTTGAGCCTGGTTAGCAGCTAAACACCATGCAGCCATTCTCTCTCCCTTCTCTTCCGGCAATAAGAAGGGACAGAGAGACAGGATTGGGGTTAGAGATAGGACTGGGATGGGGAAAAAAATCACCCTTTATGATCATGAGCAAAAGGCAGACTCATTAGGGGAAGAAAAAAAGAACATACATTTATTATAGACACTAACAACACTTACCAGTAGGACAGTGAGAAGCATTGCCACATCTTGAGAACACCTTCCCCCCACCCCTCCCTTCTTCCCGGGCTCAGCTCTGCTCCCGATATCTCTACCTCCTCCCTCAGTGGTACAGAGCAGGGAATGGGGGGTGCAGTCAGTGCTGCTGCTTTCTCCATCTTCGGTGGGGGGAGCTTCTGGAACTTGTTCCCGCTGCTCCATTGTGGAACCCCTCTCACAGGACACAGTCCTCTAAAAACTTTCTCCGACATGAATTCCTCCCATGGGCCACAGCGTTCCCCACACTGCTCCGTCGTGGGTCACCAACTTTCTCCAACTGGATTCCCTCCCACGGCTTCAGCCCTTCCCGAGCTGCTCCGGCGTGGGACTCCCCCGCATGCTGCAATCCTCCCAGCGCTGAACTACAACAGTGGGGCTACCTTTTCCCACAAGATCTAGGTCTTCTTCGGGCACAGCACCTTGATCATCCAGGTGAAAAACACAGGCCATAAATCAATGTCTGCTCCACCACAGATCTTCATGGGTGGCAGGGGGGTCTCCCTGATGTCTCACCACAGGATACAGGGGAGTCTCCGCTCGGATACACCTTCCCCCTCCTTTCTTCCTCTGTTCCTCCACTGACCTTGGTGTTCATACAGCTGCCACAACTCCGCCTCACAAGTCCCCCTGCTTGTCACCAGATCCCTTCTTAAATACGTTAACGCAGAGGCGCAGCTGTTTGGCTCAGTTTTTGAGCAGAGGTGGAGCTGACTTGGAGCTGGGGGGAGCTTTGAGATGCTTCTCACAGGGGGCCACCCCTATATCTCCCTCCCCTGCTACCAAAAAAACCCCACCACTCATTCAAACACAAGACAATTTCCTTTGATCATGGAGACCTATGTACCTTTCACATGAACATTTGCATTAAAATACATCATATATTGCTATGTGAAAGCTATGTAGAATATAGATCACCACATCATGGGGCTTTGGCAAAGCCATGTTTCCTTGTGGTTACTGCTGGAGAACGAGAGGTGAGACAATCCCATTGTCAGTCCTGGTCTACCACTTATCTGCACTGCTTGCTCTAAGACTTGGTGCTCTTATCTCCAAGGGGGGATGATAATGCTAGTTGATCAGGAGTCTTAATGAATCTAAAAGTCCTTTGAAACTTTTAGGATGAGAGAGACCACAGAAATTTCAAGTACTATTACAAAATCCCCTAATGACTTCTCCACTGAGGAGACAATCTGAAAAGCCTTTTTTCCCCTCCCAATCTGCTGTAGAGTGACTGAGCAAGAGCCTTCAAAGGGTGGAGTCAGCAAGTGAAAGAACTAGAGAAGGCCTTTGCAGTCAGTATGAAGAAAGGAAAGTGCCCTGCTAGTTCAGCAACCTTTTCAGCCTCTTCAAAGAGGGGCAGGAATCATCTCAGGCACATGGATAGGTTTCCCATCTGCCTGATTTGTGCACTATCAGAAGAGTAGCACAAAATGATGAGCCAGAGCCTTTGAAAGGGACAAATAAGAACAATAAGTCTGTGGGGAAGGCAGAGGTGTTGTGAAAAAGTTTGTAACACCGTCAGCCACAGACTCTTTTTCTCCCCTAATGGGGTAGCAGAGAAAACAGAGGCAACCCCCTCTTCCAAAATTTATGACACCCTGCCTTGATCCTTTTGGTTAGACTGAAGTTATCTGGCTCATTGTTTTCTTCCAATTGTATGATCACATTGAATTGGTTGTGTACTTTTTCCTGAACAGAGCACACCAACAACATTCTGAGGAAACTTTTGTCAAGCAATGAATATGCATTTCCCTTTCCCTTCCAGAAACAGTGGAGGAAATGAGTCTTCTGCTCTGCATATAAGCAGCAACTCATTTCTCACTGAGTGACGAAGGCAGTCAGGTCACCACTTTATGGAATCTCTCAATTTTAAAGCTTCAAAGTGTGTTTTAGGCTTAAGAGTTGGTTTATGCCATATTATTCCCTGATCATTTAACATGCTGCAGTATGCTTTTTTTTTAGTTATTTAACAACTTTATTAATAGATTCCTTGGGTCAGATATCACTTAAATATGTGTAAAACTCGACTAATTCACATTAAAGCAATGACGATAAAGCATTCATTTTATAGCAAATTAGCTGCAAATAGAATCAGAGCTTTTCTGTTTGTTTGTTCTCTGAAGTATAGTTAAAACTTTGTGATCAAAGTAAACGTTCATAATGTACCAATAATGTTTTCCTTTCCCCCTGCTCCCAGAAGACTAATACTTTGAACCCCATAGGAATCTAACAATCTCCAACAGAGTGCAGTATTATGGAGTCTAAAAGTAGACAGATCTTTAGCTGAAACTGCAGGGGACATTTAACACTGACAAAGGACTTGTACTCAAATGTACCTAGGGCCCTGGGAGTAGCACAGCATCTTTACTGATCACTAAGGCAAAGGGACTTTCATTTTGCTCCCCTCACCTCCAGCAGCAGAGCTGTTTCTAATGATAAGATATAGACCCAAGGTAGGGCTTTCAGAAGTCTCTTTGGCTCAAATTCACAAAGGAGTTTAGATTTCACAGTCCTAGTCTATATTTCGTCACTTACTGTGAATTACTCTGGGCTGTCTGTCATATAAATAATGGCCTGATTAAACTCTTCACATGTGGAGGTTGTCACATATTCAGCAAAAGGCTGTGAATTTCTTTTGATAATATGGAAACCAGATTTGTTCTAGGTGTGCAAACCCTCCTAATAGAAAATATTCCTCACCTCTCTCTTTTCCAAACCCATATGATGGAAGACTGTCTATGACAAGGTAACTGACTCTGTAGACAAGGGGGGACCAGTGGGTATAGTTCAGTTCAACTTACCTCCTTGTAGCCAAACTGGGGAGATAGAGACTGGGTGGATAGACTCCAAAGTGGGTGAAAAACTGACTGAACTTTTCAAACAAGACAACAGTTTGAAGTCTAAATAATGCCCAGCTAAGGGTAGTGTTGTTCCCTAGATGTCATGGGCCAATACCACTTGATATCTTCCTTGAAAACCTGTTTCATAGGAGAACACACCCTCAGTAAAGTCACAGGTGATATCTCATAAGACAGGGGAGAGGGAGCTGTTGTTAGCCTGGAGGTTAGGGGTGTTGTTCAGAGACCTTTGCAAGCTGGAAAAGTAGGCCAATGGGAATTTCAGGAAGTTAAAAAATTTCAAAGTCCTGCACCCAGGAGAGAATAACTCTGCGCAACAATGTAAGCAGGGCACTCACTGCACAGGAACAGTTCTGTAGAAAAGGGCATACAGTTGCTGGTGGACAACAAACTGAACGTGTGTCAGCAAGGCATCCTTATAGAAATGAAGGATGAGTATTGGTCTGCGTTAAAGAGAGCATAGAAATACAAGGAATTAGTTATTCCTACTACTTGGCACTTGGTTAAGTTGGCCTCTGGAGCAGTATCTGGTTTTGGGCCAGCCATGCGAGACAGTGACGTACTGATGCAAATCCAAGAGAGATAGATGGATGCTTCAAAACTGCACAAGGGAAGTCTAAGAAGAGAGCTAACTGTTGCTTTCAACAAGAGTTGGACAGTCATTCCTTTCAGCAGAAGAAGCAGCCAGGCTTCAGAGTGCAGAGAAAGAACAAGAGACAGCAGCCACAATTTGCAGCAATGGGAATTTCACTTACTGAGAGTGGAAAAGAAAATCTACCATGGCATCCAGACTGCTCAAGAGTCTCTGGATCATCCTCCCATGTGAATTTTTGGAACTTGGCTAAACAACACTCCAAGAAATCTTTTTTAACTTGGAGCCTTGTTCTAGCAGGAGTTTAGAACAGAGACCTCCAAATTTATTTTCCAAGCTGAATTATTCAGTAATTCTAAAACTAAAAACTGACATATTTCCCTCCTTTTCATCCTGTTTTTCAATTCAACCAATTCAAAGCTTACAAGGAAAAATGCTACTATGAACAGAGACAACTGTAAGAACTAATTGGATAGCCAGAACACAGGCTCCATTTCTAAATCAAAATATAATTAAGGAGGGTAACTACTGACCTGTATGATCGCTGGAGGAAGGACATAGAATGCAAAGTTACTTACTCATGTCATAGTATCTTGCTCAATCCGGCATGAAGACTTTTTTCTTATGTACAGAACATTAAAAGTTATCTGTAAATATACATGGGTTCCTGATGAACTTTACATTTACTACCTGCCATGGTTTGAGCCCAGAGGCCAAGCGAGCACCATGAAGCTCAGTCACTCCTTTCCCCTCAGGGATCAGGAGGAGAAAATACAACAAAAGGCTCAGGAATCCAAGGTAAGGATAGGGAGGCATAACTCACCAATTATGGTCACAAGCAAAAGACAGACTAATTAAGGGAAGAAGAAGAACCTCAGTTTAATTTAAACACCACCATCACTTTATTTAACAATCAGAGTAGGACAGTGAGAAATAAAAGCGCATCTTAGAAACACCTTCTCCCCACCCTTCCCTTCTTTCCAGGCTCATCTTTGCTCCCAATTTCTCTACCTCCTCCCTCCACAGTGGCTCAGGGGGACAGGGGATGGAGGTTGCGGTCAGACCCATTGTCTCTGCTGCTCCTTCTTCTTCAGGGGGAAGACTCCTCACATTCTTCCCCAGCTCCAGTGTAGGATCTCTCTTATGGGATACAATCCTCAACAAGCTTCCTCCAACGTGGGTCCCTCTCACAGGTTGCAGCTGATCACTAACTGCTTCAGAGTGGGTCCCTCCTGTGGGTCACAGTCTTCCTAGTGACAAATTGCCCCAGTGCAGGTTTCCCTCAGAGTTCCAGTCTAATTTGGGCACAGCCACCTGCTCCAGCACAGGGTCCTTCACAGATTGCAGGTGGGCATCTGCTCCACCATTAACTTCCACGGGTTGCAAGGGGAAAGCCTGACATCTCACCCCGGGGGCTGCAGGAAAGTCTCTGTACCGGTGCACCTTCCTTCCTCCACCTCCATTCTTCAGCTGACCTCAGTGTCTTCATAGCTATCTCCCTCACAACTCAAACTCTTCCTCCCAGGTTCCCTTTCTTAAATACAGTATCACAGAGGCACAGCCACCGTCGCTAATTGTCTTGGCCTTGGCCAGAGGTAGGTCTGACTTGGAGCCTGGGGAGTTTTGAGAAGCTTCTCACGAGGGTCAAGGTTGTAGTCCCCTCCCCTACTACCAAAATCCCCCACCAGGCACACACACACGCAAACGCACACTCTAATTCACATAAATTGGTATAAAATTCCCCATTGGAACAAGTCAGGGATTCTGAAATTTGAGGATGTTGCCTTTTTCCTGATTTAAGCAACATTGATTTTGAACACTCATATTCTACTCCAAAGCAGCTCTGTTATTTCAGTATTATTGTACTAGTATGAAAATCTCTTCTTCTCAGTAGAAGAAATAGTTTGACAACATGGGCTTACCAGAAGATACAAAGTCTTACATCATTAAAGGCAGGCATTTATTGTAATACAATTGTAAGCTGAAGAACCTCTGTAGGCTGATCCATCTTATCTTAAAATAAATGTCTAAGTTGAGGGGAACCTACTCCACTGAAAAGGGAACCTTGACAGCCCATATTTTACACTTAAGATTTAGGTAGCTATGCAGAAGTGTTACAAAGATAAATTTCACTGTATCGGTAGTGAAGTGGTTGATAAAAAAGTAAGTAAACCTACCAACCTGTTGTTCCCAAACAAGCAGTGCAGAGTTGTGTCTCCTTTGTATATTAAAATTAAACATGGGTAAGCTGCATTCTTCTGCATTTACCTTTGATTACACCATTGATTTCATGTTGGCTTCCAGTGAAGTTTAGTAATGAACTCAAGTATTTATCACCAGAATTGAGTGAAATGCGTTCACTAGATTTATTCCAAACCTGGTGTGGTTCCACACAGGTTCTCCTCATTGGAGTTTACATTATTGGCAGTTCTCCCAACAATACTGTATTAGGCTGATAATTGCAAGTCAAGCTCATATTTATTTTAGTATCACTTCGGCAATCATTCATTACAGGGAAGGATTTGCTTTCTCAGTTTAGATATGACTATGGTTTAAAGACCCTTTAAAAAAAAAAAATCTATTTCAAAATGAACTGCTAAATTTACTACTGGGCAGAAGTTCAAAGCCAGAAGCTAAGGGATTGATTCATGAATGTAAGCCAAAAATATATATGCCCTTATATTGAGTCTGTCACATGCATTGATGCTTGTTAACACCATATAAATCTTAGTTAATAGGTTTTCTAATTCTTGTTTAGTTTTTTTTTTTCCAGTCCTCCATCATAATCTGAAGCTACCACCTGTAAGGAGACAACAAAGAAAAGTAAATCTAGGAGTTGAGAAATTACCATAAACAAAACTGTTCTTTCACTCACTTTACATAGCCTTGGCATTCAAGATGGGTTTGGATTGACAGCTTTACATTTGGAGTGAAAAAGCAAGTTTCCAGGTCAAGACAAGCATCTTCTAGTAAAATTCTAACAAGTCCATTTATCTTTGCTACAGCAGAAGAGGAAAGTCCATTTGTTTCCCTGCTGTTTTAAGTTTTAAATACCTAATTATTTCCAATGATTCAAGATTTGAAGAACATATTCTGAGGGATGTGGGAGGACTAAGAGATTCCATGCACTGGTGTCACCTTCTCCCACATTATGTCTAACTGTGGCTTCCAGCTGTCTTAAGACCTCTAGAACAACTGGTAAGAGCTGCATCCCACACCCAGGGCTTGATTGGAAAGCTGCCTGAAGCTGTGCACTGACAAACAGTTCAAGATTATAATTAACTAAATCAGTAGTCCTAACATCCATGTTTGTTTACCTGCACCCTCCCTTCTGTGTAAACACAATATTACTTAATCAGGAACTGGTTTACCTTGGTTTTCAGTTTTATAATAGATCAGTTTTACTAAACAATGCAGAGCTAACAGATGAGTATACTAATTGGAGATGTCAGGGCTTTGGGGATTTTATTAATGACTACGAAATGAACTGAGAAACATCAAATGCTTCCTCTTTCCTCATCTACATGCTCCTTTTCTGTGGAAAATTAAAAGCTAGTTAAGGTCTTTTGTATTTTAGTAGAGCTTAAAAGTTGGTACCAAAGGAGGCATCTTGTCAGATCAAGTAACGTGGAGACTGAGGGTTTTTTGTCAAACAAAATATTAAAATAGAACTAAAAACAATGTGTGAGAGTGCTTTATTCTAAGCCTGAATTTTACTTAGCCAAAAATAACCAAATTCTCTCCAGAGAAGAAATTGGCATATAAACTAGCTGCACAATAATATATTTTAATGCTTTACAAACCTTTCAAATGTCTCTTGGCCATTCACATAATGGAGGAATGGAGAGATCAATACAGGGTTTCATACAACTCTATTGAAGCAATGAACTAGGACGCAGGACTCCTAGGTTGGTCTGTGAGATCCACTGCTGTCTGACTGTTGGCAAAACACCATTCTGTTTCTAAATCACCACTCTTCCCTTTCTAATAATAAAACATTGATTCCCCACTCTCTTTTTTTATGAAATGTTTTGATATTTGAAGTGGAAAAGCATTACAGAGGCTGAATCCTCCAAACCTTCAGTGTATAAATCAGATTCTCTACAATGTGTGGTTTATTGGAAAAGAATCTGATTCACTGAAACTGATCGCTTTTATTGAAATATATCAATTGGACAAAAATTCCCTCAAGTCAAACAGAATTTCAGACAAGTGAGAACAAAAGAGATTTCATTCACTGTTTTTCACTGCCAGAGCTGCTCCCCTTCATCTGAATAATGGATTGCAGGAGGTGGACTTGACAATCAGATGGCTGAGACAACCAGGTGGGTGCCCAGAATAAAGTTCTCCTTTGAATAAGGAGAGAAAGGGATTAAGTCCTTCATCTCTCCATTGCCAGCTGTGCACATTAACTTGGCATAGTTTGCTCTCATAGTGTTCCCAGACCTGGTCAGGAGATGAGCTCTTACCAACATTTATTTCAGCTGCACAGTGAAAGGTATGTTTGGGTGTATTTCTGGGTTGAGTGTTCTCAAGGATTAGGTGCTCATCATGCCAGTTTACTGTCGCTATCCTTGTTAACAGGATCTGTATTTCTATTCTGGTACATCTATGAGGTTCTGAGAAGGAACAATAGCATGTTCTAGCCAGCAGAAGTACTGAATTAATGCCTGTAAAGATAGAGATTTATTGTGAAATTTTGCTCTGAAACAGAGCTTCTATGAAGTTATTGGAGAGTTTAGTTTAGACAGCCCTGGGTAGCGTTTCATTATCGTTGACATTTCTGTGGTATCAGTATGAGCCAAGACTATTAATTCACTATAAAATTCGTTGGAAAAGATTTTTTTTTTTCCATAAAGGTCTGTCTTAAGTGTGGAGGTAAATTTAGTAAACAGAATTCAGTCTTCTGATGTTCTATTTTGATCATCTCTATTTGAAATTACTTGTTGGATGCTCTTTAACACAGGGTAATGTTACAAAGAACTCAGTTGCAGTGACTCAACCATGAGATAAATTTACTTCCAACCATGGAATGAAATTAGATCTGTTCTCAGAAAGTAACCATTCAAAAAATCTTGGTCTCTACTAAGAGTGGCATTGTTCTCTCTTTAAGTATCAGTCCTCTCTCTAAAGCACTATTAAATCTTTACCTCAGTTATAAATCCTTTCCTTTCTGAGGCAACAAAACAGATTTTGTCCCAGAACTTTGCAGAGATTACCTTCACAGCATTTCAATTTTCCAAAGGGAAAGTTCAGAGATTAACCAATTACTTTCTGCCATCAAATAGTAAACACTTTAAAAAAAAAAATGTTTTTCCACTAAAAGTAAATTTCTCTGGGGCAAATGTTAATTTGCCATTTGACATTTTCAGTGAAAAGGAAATTGTAATAATACATTTTTTTCCTTTCAAAAATTAAAGAGAGATCACCTATGCTTTAAAAAAAACATATTTTTTTAATATAATTCTTTCAAAAGTATACCTATTTGCTGGCTGGTTTAATGAGAAAAACAGTATTTTTCCACGGAGGCTTTGTTACAGAACTAATTAAACCATATTGTTAAAATTAGTTAAGATTTCCCCAGATCTAAACTGGTACTACGGAATCCTGTCACCAGTGAATAATATTGCTGCCTATAGTGAATTATTTTGCTAGCCTTTTTTCTTACTTACAGTTCCAACTTTTGCAGCTAGTTAATAATGACTATGTTAAGATTTATTGGAAAGATTAATACTTATTTTGATGAGTCTTCCTCTGTGAATATATTTTTTTTCTCCTAATAATAACTGAAATGTGCAAAATATCCAACTGAGATAAAGAGAGGAGAAAAAAGGCCACACATCATCAAACAGTTTATCACCATGGAAAATACCACAAAATAGCCTATAATTATGGAAAATCAAATATAAGTAAGCCCATAAAGATAACTTCTTTCTTTCAACACACAGTCAGGGGAAAAAAAATACAAAAAACAAACCAAGCAACCCAAAACCATATGAGCTGAAAAATACATTAATGTTGTAATTCAACAAAGATAAAGTTTGTAAGGCAAATGATTAAAACCTTTTGGGAGAATAAACAAAGCTTTTTTTTTTTTTTTTTTCATATTGAATAAAAGTATGTAATAAAAACTACATAAGAACATCATACTTTTGACACATTGGTGAGCCAACAAGTGTATCTATATATGTTCCTTTATTAACAATAAAGGCTCTTTTAGTGGTTGAATAATACATTATTGTTTCAGATGAAAAACATGATGCAAAGAATTACATCACTAAGCTACAATATCAATAATTTCTAACAGAGATGAGGGAATCCTTTTGACTTGCAGCCCTCTATACCTATTATTTTCAGGGTTGATTGTTATGGAGACCATCTTTTCAGTATGCAAATTCAGTCAGGACAGTTAGGGGATTTTGATATAAAAATAAAGCCCTCCCCAATGTAGGATTTATCTGCATAGTATCAAGCGTTAAAGCGCTGAGTATTTTTATCATTGTCTTCTATAATGCTTATATAAACCAGGGAGAAGTAGAGAAAACCTCTCTATTCCTCACTTCAACAATAGCTTCATCATAACTGTGAACTTTTATTGTCTTCCTGTTAAATGCGGCTTTCTTCAAAGGTGTTTCCAGCCATCTGTTCACAAGGGACATTGTCAGCTGGCAAATTTGGTTGGTTTTCATTGCTTTAATTCAGTTTCACAAACTTCAGACTTTCGAAATCTGGCAGCAGATGCATAGTAACAAATTTGTGTCTGTCAGCCCACTATTCCCTGATGAGATGCCTGTGAGCATGCTGATTTTACATATGCAACTAATTAGGACCATGGTTAGGAAAAGTTAATGGATTGATTTACCTCCAGATCCAGTTAAGTGGCAACCTCATGCCCACACAGAGTAGCAGACCCTGCCCCACAATTTCCTACTGTCTGAGTCTTGCCAGCCAACCTGGTAAGGCCAGACTTCACATCTCCTCAGTCGCAGATTGCCTCCTAGAAGCTGTGAAAGGGGAGAGATACTTCAACATGGGCCAGGGGGCGGGGGGAATAGCACTATTTTTTGACAGGAAAGAATGGCTGTTTCTTAGTGTAAATCCTATTTTGCTGCTTTGTTTCCTTTTCATGGAGTGCTAAATGCTTCTGGCACTGTTTTAATGGCCCGTCTGGTAGAACATAAGCAGTAAGCTTTTGGCCGAGTGTAGAAGCCAACTCTTTATTTATAAAGCCCCTTGTCTCTGTGGTGCCAACTGAACCTCACACATAGTCCTCCTTACTTCAGCCTAATGATGAGTGAGGTTCCTGCTCCGGGCCATGGCCAATGAAGCTTGGTCAAGTCCAAGTGCAGCAGCCACCTTTTTGTGAGGCAGTAAGGTTAGGATGGAGGGAACATACTCAGCAAGGACAATGTGTCTGGTGCTCCTGGCATTTGTTGTTAAAGTCCAAAGTGGTATGTGCCAGACTGGGACAAGAGAAATGTTCCCTGTGTAGGACTAGTGGACATAAAATGCACTTCTGTGTACTATTCCAGGGTCAAAATGCAGCTTTCTGGGCTGAGATTCAACAGTCTGCAAGCATTGTCCTCACACGTGGTGGCTTGTACAGATTCCCCTTGGTGGGACTCACATTGATGCTTCAGGGGAAAAATTATTCTCAGATTAAAGGAAATGCTAATGTAGGTCAGATCAGCCATATGCATTGTCTGGGTTCTAGAGGGATCTTTGTGGGTAAATGCAGCTCCAGGTTTTCTCCCCTCTTAGCTCTCTGCCCCAGAACTGAAGTCCCATAGAGGAGGGATCACCATGGGAGTTAATTCAGGGGAATAATTTTACTGTACTCTAGATGCCTGGCAGAGAGGGCCCCAAGTGTTCCCAATAAGTTTATTATGAAGCACAGAATGAATATTCCTCTTACATGGCCAAGAGTGAAAAATTCATCTGTGTTATCTTCCACATACACTCAGCCTTTCTCTCAACATACAATTCTAGCAGGGAATTGAGGAATCAAATGTATTTTTATGTGTATTGTACAATGTGTATACATACACGTGGAGTTGCATGTGCACACGTATAGGGTCATATCCTGCTAACCTGGTTTTCCGTTCTCACCAGTAACTTTCTAATACACTGACAAACTTCATCCAAATTTGACAGAAGGAAAGTGATCTCACTGCCAATTCACAAGTGACAAAGAAACTTTGTAGAAAAACATGTCTCAGATCTCTGATAATCCAATAAAATAAATCAATAAGTCAAGTGATACAAATTCAGGGTGACCCAGCCTTTGTTCTGCTTGTCATGAAATTATTTGTTTCTGATGATCTGGTATTGCTTACTGCTAGAGAGTAGATGTGATGACCAAAGAGCCAATGGATTTGTCTAATTTGGTATCCAGTATGTGTTTTTCAAGCATTATTGCATATAATCTCAGTTCTCAGTTCCTTGCGCTTTGAGCGGGGAGGACCAGTGTTTGCAAAAGATCCATAGTGCTATGATTCCACAAGTCATGGTTGGCCTCTAATGAGCAAATGTTTTCTGTAAATTGATGAAACCAGTGTCACACCATGCAGGTTGTAGAACTCCATTCTGCCTTTTTGTCCCAGACATTGGCAGTTTCCAGAAAATGTTTCATCTGAGAGTAGACCAGTTTGCAGAATGAATTAGGAAAATACTTTCATCAAATAATTTAACTACAGGTCTAAGATACATCCTTAACTGCTTTAGCCAATCAGGTCTTCTACAGAAGTACTTGCCTGTCTCAAAGTGTATTAGACGCAATACAGTTAATTGAATTATTTGTAAGCTTCGCATTAAATTTGTGCTAAGGGACATTGCTGAGTCAGGGATTTAATCGGCAAACAGTTAAACAAAGGAATCATGTGCATGACTTGAGCCAGGAATCAGGAGGCAAGAATACAGAGCTTTTTTCACAGCTTTGCCTTTGGGAAAATTAGATTAATCTTTATAGTTGTAATAGATTTTGAGTTTTTCTTATATACTGTTGTACCTCAGGCATCCCATATATAATTAGAAATAGTAATCAAGTGTCAGGCTCATGCTCATTGTACTTAGCAATTGTGAGATTTAGCTAATTAGTACATTTCATGTGCTTTGGTATCCTTGGACAATGAAGATCATGTATCTACTTAGATGTTTAGAAAAATGCAGTTCATTACTTTTCAAATGTACTTGAAGTCTTAAATATTGTCAGTCATAGAGATATGAGGAGGACTGAGGTTGTGATAACCACTCCAGCTGTCAGCGTGTCCATCGTTCTTAGAGAAGATGGATTCAACATTTCCACTATCAAAATTATAATAATTTTAAAAGAAAAAAAAAGAAAAAAAAAAAAAAAAAAAGAGAGAAAACTATTACACATTTAAAAGTTCAATTTAAAAGTTAGGACAAGCTGTGCTGAAGACAGTGGAGAAAAGACAACCATGTTGCTTATGACAGGTCCTGAACATAGATTCTCTGGTGCCTTGAGAGAACACCTAAAGCTCTTCCTACCGTTTAGGATATACATAAGATTTATCTTTTCCTTTATCCCTCTAGCTTCTAAAACATGCAGACTAACGTTCCCACCTTTAGCACATGGGATACTGTGGAAGAATCTGTCTCACATTTATATGGCCAGCTTATCTTGAGATCTCTCCTTGAGACTTCAGACAAATGTTGTTAATATTAACCGACGTATTCAGTAATGTTGGTGAGGGGAGAGATGGGAACAAGCAGACAGGCACACTAGAGAGACCTGCTTTCCCTCAAAGAAAGTAGTGAAAGAAATCTATTAACCTTTCTCTTTATCCACCAGTATTTCAAATGTCTTTGTTCTTTGAGTGACTATGTAGCTTTCTATAAAAAATGTCATATACACTTGGTTTAGTTCCAAAATTCATATTTTATGTTAAAACCAACACCAGAAATGACCCAAAAGCTAGGGAGGGACTTGAAGGGGGACAGAAACATTTTTAACATTTGTTTTCCCAGCTAGTAAGCAACACTGGTTGCAAAGTCAAATAACGGAACAGCTCAGCAGAAAAAAATGTACCTAGTCAGCAGCATTTTCTCCTCCAGGGCTAATATCTATAATGATAATCAAATGTGTACAGGAGTTCATATGGGTCCAATCTTAATTTTGGTGAAAAGGGCAAGGATTGCAAGATGCAAAACAGATGAAGGAATCAAATATTGATGGGCAGGCAGCAGCAAATTCAATTATTTGAATTTTTTCTGTTTTTTGCTACTTTGAGCCTTGGTCTGAAAAAGGCTTATGCATATTAGTGGTCTACTTAAACTTATCAGTTTCTAGACTTTAGGATTGCAACAGCCCATTATTATCATCCAGTGTGACCTGCAGAGCAGAAGCCAGAGAATTCCAGCTGATAATTTCTGCAGTTCAATAAGCTGCTTATTGACTTGATCCTTCAAAATGCTGAGCTTTCTGGACTCAGTCAAACCAAGTATTTGAAAGTGATCCACTTTAAGAGGAAGACAAGGTGACTACTCACAGCTTAAAATTACCCACAAACGTGTCTTACTTGAATGGAGTCCAAAGTAGTTTCCTAATAAACAACTTAATCCAGTAAGAAGATAGTAAGAAGGTGGTTTAAGTCTGCAGTGCTGGACCCATAGCCAAGGCAGTGGAGAGTGCACACATATTCACTCAGTTTACACAGAGATGATCACTTATAGGGTGTTCAGAACATATACTCAAAATTTGTCAAATGTTATCTTGTTGGAATCAAACCAGGTTTTGAAAATGTGTCAATCAATGCAACTGTTGACAGAAATAATCCTAAAACCTGGAAAAGACACCTTGGATGATTCCAAGAAGCTTGAAGATCACCCAAACCCCAAACTTTTTATTTTGCAAAGAGGCATTTAAACAAAATTCCATTTCATTCAAGCTTTGAATTTAATTTTAATGCAGAAACAAAACAATGGTGAAATCTCTCAAATTATTTTAGAAGGGAATCACCAGACTCCTGAGAAAGCAGATTCCTTGTTTTCTTTCTTCTCTGCCCTTTTAAATGTGTTGTTTTATTCACTTACTGCTCTCTGGGACTGTGCGGCTTGCTTTCTTTGAGCACTTTTACAAAACCAAGAAAGGCAAAAATACTTGTCGTTCTTTAATCCTTGAGATCAACAGACAATCTGGGATTCCATTCTGAAATGTCAAACTGCTTACATCCACCTGCAGAACAAAGTTGAATTTTCGAATCTTTTATTTATTTATCTATTTGGCTGGGTTAAAAGTTATCCTAGTATCTGTCATATTCCTTGTTAAAGCCCTTTGGTGAAAGGATTTTGAAACACTATTCATAAATCTAATTCTTAAATAACATTCTTTTGAGGTAAAAAAAAAAAAAAAAAAAAGACAAATGTTCTTTGTTTTTGACTGCTCATTAGATTTTCATATCTGGAATGAGCATGGGGCTTTAAAAGGAACAAAAGGAAAGCAGCAACTCCAATTGCCTGCAATACTTCAAGCACTGCCCCATATAAGCATTCAGTTCTATCCAAATGCACCACACTTGTTTTCAATTAAAAACAAATCATGGGTAACCTCTGTGAATCAGTTGTGAGTTTTGTCCATCAGAAGTGCCATGGTGTATATATTTAATGGTCTGAATTCAGCTTCTTCACACATTATTGTCCAAAGGCCAGTAGTCTCTTTCAGAAAGTCCCTGTATAACTGAGCATCTCCAACTTGTTTGGCTTATAAAATGGGGTATATCCCCCCTTGAAGATCTGATCTTTTTTTTTGACTCTAGAGAAAAGTCAAAGCCACACTCAAGACATAAATGTTCCAGATAACTGAAGCTAGGGAGTTTATACCACTTCCTTTGAAAAACCTCACAATCGTCTTCAGTTTCATTTGAAAAAAAAAAACCAACAAACCAACAAAAAAACTGCAATGAACAGTTTTCCTTTTTCTCTGGTATTTTTAAAGACAGATGATCATTTGATGTGAAAGTTAGATTCAATTTACCATTCTGAACATGAAATTATAAAATTTGAAGAAATAAATAAAGTTATTTCAATACTCCTATTTTAAATAATTTGAAGAAGTTTCATTTTAAAAAGGTAAAAATATTTTATGCAATTTTCATACCATAGCCAAAAATGCATTTTACTAGAGTATGTAAATATTTTTCTTTAAAAATGATACATTAACATCTAAAAATTTAAAAGTTCAAAATTGGAAATAATATTTAGAAAAATTAATTCATGATGAATACCTCTATTTCAGTTTTTCATTTTGAACAGAATAGCTAAAGAAAAGAAATATGTTCTTCAGACGAAACTTTATACTTTGTGAGTAGCACTTCTAAGATTTCAGATACCAGCATAAAAATTGATACTTGTCATGTTAGCATCTATGAATTTAGCAATCACCTCTTTATTTAGCCTCGTAACTAGTTAAGGACAGGCTTACTTCCACAGTGGTCTGAGAGTACAGTTATGTT
Source organism: Tyto alba (assembly GCF_018691265.1). Lineage (NCBI taxonomy): Eukaryota > Metazoa > Chordata > Aves > Strigiformes > Tytonidae > Tyto > Tyto alba. The sequence goes on from NW_024881261.1 coordinate 13,184,157, forward strand.
AACAGAAGCAGTGAATTAACTGTGTCATAGCATAACAAGTTATGGCTCATCAGTGAGTGTCTAACTTTGTGTAGTCTGTGTGTCTGTATGTGTTTATAGCTCTTGCAACTGGGATGAAAAGCCTGCTTAGTAGATGGAAACCTATCAGTTCTTTTTTACTAAACTGCTTTCTCATGTCATTGATCTGTCAAGGCATTCCTCTTTTAAAAAATCCAACCACTTCAATTAAATCACAGGGTAAGTCAGATAGGAACCATTTTTCAAAGTATTTGTTGACTCCTATTGTAAATGTCATTTGTTCCTGAGAGGATGGCCTCCTGGTCAGGCGCCTGGCATCTCCTAATATCCTGCTTAACTTGAATGCCAAAAACAGTCAGGAAAAAGTAAAATATCCAACGCTTGAGACTCCAGACCAGTGGGAGTTTAACATTGTAAGTTTTATAGCATATTTATTTTCCTTGTCTCTGTAATGGTCAGTAGGCTTGTATACCTGTGCAAGGAAAAAAAAAAAATCCCAGAATAAAAGATGTCTTAGTTCTTCTCGGTTTTCAGGGCTGGTTCAGCTCTCTTCATTCAGAGCAAGGCTCAGTATTTACTGGTGTGTAGCTGAACCAAGGAAGGCAAAGATGGATATGGCAAGAAGCTGGAGAGAACCAGCCAGTAATGTTGTCTCAGCTGTGTTTTTTGCATTAGCTAAAGTGTAAAGTAACCTTCTACACATGTCTGTATTGCACAGGGAAGAAATATCCGAGATGGTTTTTAAAGCAAAACTGACAACAAAACTGAGGACCCGATGAATGTTCCTTGAGTACCCATTGTGAATGTTAAGACAATTGCTGAGCTCTGTCCTTTTTACAGCTGTGCTGTTAACACTACCCTCAGCTAGATAGGTTAAAATTATCTGAAATACTTCCGGTTCAAACAGCAATTTCAAGAACAACTAGTTATTTTCAATATATCGCAACAGCTGCACCATAGCTGGAGCTGGTTGTTTCTCTGTCATTCTACCTTCCCTCTTCACTGAAGATGGCCACCACTCTTTCTTCTGTAACTGCTCCCTTCCACCCCAGACTCTTTCATTACTCTTGAGCCTAAGATAGGCTATCCACTGTCATATGGAAAGCAAAAGTCATTCAATGTCCACAATGCAGGTCTTGGCTCAGAGTTCATTTGGGATGGAGTCCCTGTCCCGTTTCTATGTCTCAGCTTCCATGCTCTGGTAAGGATCATGCTTGGAAAGGTGAGAATGCATCTCAGAATGATCTGAAGTAACAGGGGAGAAAGAGTGCAAGGTGGCACTTCTCTCTGTTCACCTTTTTGGGTGAATAAGAATGGGTTCCTTCATCTGGCATCCCAACATAAGAGGAAAAATATCAAGGTCCTCTTCAGGAAATGTACATAGCAGCAGGGTATGCTATGAGGCTGTCGTGGTTTGGGCCTGGTCGGCAACCAACCACTGCAGCTGGTCACCCTCCCTTCCCCCTCCCCACCTGGGAATGGGGGAGGGAATTAGAGGGGTGAAGGGAGACTCACAGGCTGAGATATGAACAGTTTAATAATGGTAATAAAACGAGAACAATGACGATGATAGGGGGAAAAAAAAAAATATATATATATATATATATATAAACAGTCAATGTACAACGTAATTGCTCACCACCCACTAACCAATACCCAGCCCGTTCCCTGCCAGCGACCCCGAGATACCAAGATCCCACAATCACAATCCCAGAAGCGAGAGAGCTCCTTCCCAACCACCCCTCCTTTATATAGTGAGCATGATGTTCCATGATATGGAATATTTCACTGGCCAGTTAGGGTCTGGTGCTGTGGCCGTGCTCCCTCCCTGCTCCCTGTGCCCTTGCGCACGGGCAGGACATGGGGAGTCAGAGAGTCCTTGAAGTCTTCGTAGCAGCTGAAAACATCAGTGTGCTATCAGCATTCTTCCCATACCAAACCCAAAGCTAAATCCAAAACACAGCACTCATCTAGTCCCTGAAAAGGAATATTAACTCTATTTCAGCCCAAACCAAGACAGAGGCACCACTAAGAAGTCATCTTCCTCTGATATGTTAGGAATAATAGTGGCAGACCCATCACATTCCCAACCAGGCATTATCTGGATGAGTTCATCCTCATTACAGCAGTGCTGCTCTGATGGATTGCCAGAGCTAATTTCTTGATGAGACAGAAAAGGCAGCTCTTGTGTCAGGCTCTCTGTAGAGCCTGACAGACCTCTGTATACTTCATATCTGTGGATTATATTTCAAGTTTTTATTTGCTTTCATAAAGAAATATTATGTATTTCTTTTTATCAACAAGTCTCATAGTATTTTACTGAAAAAAAACTCTGTGTCATGAATGTAAAAAGTGAGTTACAAGACATGTCCCACATCACTGGACAGGCAATCAGAAGAGAAAAAGTATAATTCCTGCTCTGCCAAATGCTTGTCCTGACCAAACCTGTGATTTTATCATGTAATCAATCCTCTGACTCCAGGAAATAAATCATAAACATATAATGCCTGTGGCTCTATGGAGCTTTGCTACCAAAGTCCACTTTCATCTCAGGGTACATTTCTAGAACCTCTTCAAACCCAGCATGGTGCAAGTTGCCATCAGTAGAGGTGGTTTCCCCTTGCAGCTGCATGTTCTCTCCTTGTGTTGGCCACACGTGGTACATAACACACCAGCTCAGGCCACTGCCATAGCACAGGTAGGACATGGAAAAGCTGTTTTTTGGACATCAGCTCTGACAGCAACTGCTTTTTGTCTCAAGATTAACTTCATCCAAAACTATATGTATGGACTTTATGACATACTTAATCCCTTTGGTCCGAAGACAGTAAAAAAAACAAACACAGAGACCTGATTCAAATGAATTATTAGTGACAGTGCCTTACAGGCATCCACTATACCCATGAGTGTCAGTGAATCTGTCACAGAAATTATGTTTCTGCATGCTCAGTGAGACCTGATGAAACTGACTGTTCCCTTCTGGAGAGTGAGTGCGCTCATCTTCAGCTTGCAAAAAAAAATAAATCTCATGCCACTAACTTGCATGGGTAATAAATCCTGGGTTCAACAGGCTTGTCATCTGGTGGTGAGTCACCACCCACCTTATAATGAATGGCATTAATTTGGTTTTGAAGGAACAGCATTTGCATGTTATGTCTCACGGGGTTATAAACAAAGAATGAATCTGGTACGTGCTGTACAGACAGCTCACGTGGGCAAATAAAGTGGATTTTATTCATGGAGGAAATCCCAGAGGGAGCTGGGAATTTGTGCTAATGCCAGTTAATCTCAGGGTTTAGGAGCTGGAAAAGAACAAGGGGAAATAGTTTAAGAACCTGTCCCAGCTGGTGGTAGCGTCTGTACTTTGGGAGGATACGTACACACACAGTCATCCACCCCCTGCCCACACACAGACGCACACACACACACACACAGACCCCTCCAGGAGCTTCAGAAATGCTGTACAACAATAATTCCTACGAAGTCAGGGGGAACATCTGTTCACCTGACTTTTTTTCAGTCAGGCCCACTTTTGGGCAAGGGAGGTGTACGTGTGGTGTTTTCTCCTCTTCTACCTTCACTGTCTTCTTCATCTGGGAGCCATCTCTCCTTCCTACTTTTCCCAGATTACAGGTGTCATTGCAGAGAATTGGTTTGTCTCAGTCCCCTTCTTGCATGGCAGTGGGGAAAGGGCAAGTAGAACAGCTATAGCATCTTTTGCTCCCTGTTTTTCCTGTTCTGCTTCTGCTAAGATTGTGAGTATGAAGGTTTGGTGCACACATGTCTCTATATATGTTATGTGACATGGTCAAAAAACATTATGACACTGATCTCTCATGGGACCTCCACCATCTAGGTCTACTCCTCTTGCAAATGCAACAGGAGGGTGGAAAACTGTTTGCATTCATGGAGCTGAGTGTGGAAAAGGACATATAGCTGAGGTCTCTCAAAAAACCCAAGCTATGTGTGTCTCATTGTAAAGTAAGCATTGGCATACAGACATACACAGCAGTTATGCACACACATACACAGAGAGCTTTTCATTTTATCTTCCTTTTTTTAAAAAAAAAGGATCCTGCACTATGTCTTTGAGTTAAAAACAAACAGGGAAATGAACACAAAGACAGTCCTTTAAAATTGAAATTATTTTTTTTTACTGCCTCTCCATCACTTCTGTTCCAAGTAGCTGTTGAACATTACCCTGTCAACTCTTCAAGTATTTAACTACAAAATACTCTTCATAAATAATGTAGGCAGATTAACTAAATGGTACATAATTACTGCAAATTTAGAGTCCCATTGCAGAATATATTTTATCCATGATTACAGTGCTTACAGACTTTCCAAACACTCTCTTGTATATTTGACAGTAAGCCATAGGAAAATTTCAGCTGTCTATAACTGCTTTTCAAAATCTATAATAACTTAGATTAACATGTTATTAAAGACTTTGATTTAGGAAACACCTAATACATTTTTCTATTTTTTTCCATCCACTTAAAGTTCAAAAAAAAAAAAAAAAAAAAGAAAAAGCACAAGATTGGACTTGTAAAGTGGAAGTTTTCAAAGTTGATTGCAGGTTCACAACTCTGTAACAAGGTACTTTCACTCTGGCAGAGACTCAAACGAGACAATTAACAGGAGCAATGAAGCAATTCAAAGAGAGAGTTGTGGGGCTTTTTAATTGGTACTTCAGAAAGCCAAAGTTCCCTCTGTACAGAAAAGACAGGAGTCAGGGAGTAATTGCTTAGACATTTCTGTAAAAAGGGCTTGAAATCTCACTTAAATAAGATCCTGATCTTAGCACAGGAAGGTCATGTTTCTCTGGAATTGTGAAGATGGTCATCCCCTGCAGTGGTCCATTAATGATTTGAAAGATTTTAAGCTGGTCGTTGCAAGGTACTGAATGAATGCCAAAATAAAAGCTAAAATGTAGACTCACTACAGTTCCTGTTGTGTAATAAGGGAAAGTCTCCACTGACTGCAACATCAGCTGAGCCTGTCTCTACTGGTAATGAAATAGCCATCTTATATGTGAGCATTTACAGTCTTCACTATGTTAATGCTCACAGCACAGATGTGATTGTGGATAAGGACAATATATCTGCTTCTGATAGTCTGAATAGAGGTTGAGTTACTGGTCCCAGAGCAGCAGATGCTTTTCAGACTAAGAAGCTGATATTAAGTTTCCAGAGTCTTGGCAGGCAACAAAAGCACCATTATTTGACCAGGGCCCAATGTTGTATTCTGTCCTCAAAAGTGTACCAACGGCAGTTTCAGCAATGTAAGCACAATTCAATTTTGTTCTCATTCTCAGGCCAGCTCACTTCAGCATTCACTCTGTGTGTCTTCTCCATTCTCCCCATGTATTTTGAGAAAGTAAAGGCAGCAGCAGGCAGGCTGCCTTTAAAATCAACAAAGCCTTGAATGCCCATTGCTATTTGGTGCTTTCATTGACCAAGTTAGAATGGTACCATGAAGAACTGTCTTGATCCCATCCCAATTCTGTTGCTCATTAGTGACTAGCTACTTTGCTTATGCTTCAAGTTGTCCAAACTTCTTCAGAAAGAAATCCTGGCTTCAGGAAGGTGTAGGCCTGTAGCAAGTGACTAATAAAGCATTCCCATTTCCTCTTGAATTCAGTTGGAATTTGTGAGGCGTGGAATCATGACTTTAGAACTAGTAAGGTTATAAAGTAGGTATGTTTATTCAGCGCTGGGCGCATGGGGGAATCATTTCCTCCAAATGCATGCGCGCCTTGGAGCCAAAAGTGGCTCCTTTTTATTACGTAGAATGTTACATATGTATCACAATTCCGGGAATAGGGAGGGAATATTACAATTAGTTCCGAGAAATCCTTAAAATATTCCCCACCCCAAGCACCCCCTCCTCCCCCGGCGCCGACCCTCCCCTAGCAACTCCCAAGTTATCAGACAAACGGCACGTTTTAACAAAACACAGGGCATGTCCCAACAAACAAAGGGCATGTCTCAACAAGCAATCTTAACAGACAAAGGGCATGTCTCAACCTCCAGGTGCAACGTTTCCTAAGGGGGGAGGGGGGGGGCGGGATTTGGTTTCCTTAGATCATTTGGGGTTCAAACTTCCCCTCTCAACTGCCCACTGACCTCAGTGTTGTGCATTCGGTGTATGATCACACTCATGAACTCATAAGCTATTCCCTTGGCACTGAAGGTTGCAGGAGTGAAGGAGCTCAGTGTCTCACAATATTAGTCAGCATGTCATTGAGTCAGTGGAGCTGGGATCAGTCCTTAAGAGAATAAAACCCCATAGCTTATTTGCTGTTAACCTTGAGATTCTTATACCTATAACAACAGTAATGGAAAGACCAACTTCTGAGTATATTAGATGGACATAAGAAAAGAAACTGGACCACTTCTGCCAAATAAATGATTTCTAGGCAGCATACCTCTTAGGAAACATCAGGTTCTCGAAGAGATTCATTTGCATTATGTTGGAGAAAATGCTTGTGCTGTTCCCAGGGCAACCTCTGATGTATTGCAGGGTAAGAATGTCAGAGGTACACTGGGAAAAAAGCAAGTCTGAAATTTCACCTTCAGTCACTGCAACAGATAATGATAAATTTTGGGCTCTCTTACCCACAGGTGCTCGCCCTTGTAAACAAATATGGAGACTTGGGATGTGGAACCCATACCTTGAAAAGTGAAAATTAATTCTAGGCAGGCAAGTCCTTTTTTACACAAAGAAGGAACTTATTGGTATATGGTAATTTGAAAGCCCATTCACTGTTCTCCATGCAGTACAGGTAAAATGAGGTTATTGTTTAAGTGGGTGTTTAAGTAATCTTCCTTCTCTGGGCTACTTTTCATACATAATCTCGGAAAGTCATCTATTCTCTCTGAGCTTTAATTTTTGATCTGTAAGATCAAAGTACTATGATTATCTTCATGTAACCCTGTATAGATCACAACTAGATCAAAAAGAAGAGCAGATCTTTTATTCAGTGATTGACTTGAAAAATCAGGAAAAAAAATACTGCAGATTAAATAAAAATGGAGATACCTTCTTTGTCTTTTTTATTTTTAATAAAAGCCACTCATAGATAATGTGCTCAGTCCCAAGCAAAGTGATTAATTTTGTTTGGGCTTTTACCATTTTTTAATCTTTTTTTAAAAATACACTTTAATACATTTCATGTTACCAAGTTTTCATTAAAAAAAAAAAAAAAACACCAAAACACTCATAACATTTTCTTTTAATATTCTCAGAATGCGATAGTTTTATCATTCAGAATACTATTTTTCATTTTAACAGTAGTGAAGTGATGCATTTTTAATTTTTAAAAATAAAATATCCACAAACCTTTTTTTCAGTGCAGGGGAGGGCTGCTGATACTATTTGTCAAATTTGAAACAATTTCACAATTAATTGCGGTCTTTCCAGTTTTCATCTTCTACTTTTTGTTTCTTTTTTTTTCTTCAGAAAAAGTCCCTGGTATAATGAATACTCAGACTCAGTGGAATTACTTTTAACTTAGCTGATTGATTATCTTTTTCAAAGGAGGAAGGAATGACAGCAGTGATGTAAAGTAGGCAGAACTGCTGCAAACACTGGCAATCCCACATACAACAGTGAATTTTGCATTTCTGTCAACTAATCCTCATGTTTATTAGTTGAAAAAAAAATAATGGAGTTAGGATGGAGGAGACAGTTTATCAGTCATTCCAGTCTGGTTTGTCTTTTATCATCTTTGCTTTATGCTCTAGAAAACCCCAGTCTTCACCTGGAATAGCTCCCATCTCAGTTTCTTCCACTCTCATCTCAGTCATGGCAGCAAGCAGATCTTTTACGATTTGAGCATTTCACCTCATTTGTTTCAGCTGTGGCTCTGGTTCTGCCAGAGGGAAAAAAAAAACCATGACAACAACAATTTCTCTTCTTGACATTCAGACTGCTGCATAACTGTACCCTGGCTTATATTTTATCTCTTGCCCCTTCCTCCCTGATCAAACATCCTATCTTTCTGGGCCTTGCCAGTGATTTCTGATCTGATCATCTACTTCTGTTGCTTTTCCACTTCCTTCTTCCACATTTCTACCATACACACAAGACATTTTTGAGCCTTAACCCTCATGCTTGCAGCAACATTAAACAATAGCTACCAACAATGAAAATAGAAAATGTTAATCAATTGTTCTTCACTACCATCACTGAAGACCTACTTCTGAATGTGGGTAAATAAACAATGATGTTGAGGTTTCCTTTTAACACACTGTTTCATTGTCCTGTGTGGGGTAGGAATGAAGCAAGTAAAAACCTTCACCTCCGATTCTGGCTTATCCGCATTCATTTATTACAGAGGATTTAAAATTATAGATTTGCACACCCACATAAATGGCACCCACTAATGGTAGGTCTCTAATCTGAGCTGTGTTACAGGGACAGTAGAGAAGGGGAACCCAGACTACAGCAGATCACAAAGCAGTGCTTCACCAGATTCCAGAGCTGGGCTTCTCCTGAAACACAGTGCCCTCATCAAACACTGAAAATATTTTGTGTGTGTAAATGGTGGTGGACATCTCAGTACACAGATTAGCCTCTTGCTGGTAATTCTTGGGACATACAGAACATATCTAACAATTGCAGCTTCTGTTGTAGGATCTAATACTGTGAGTAAAAGATGAAGAATAAACATTTCCAGTGACACTGTTTCTTATATCTAGAATGACTTTGACAGGTTGATGTTCTTGTGTTTGGGTGTTTAGCTGAATGCTGGAAGATACTGATCAAAGTCAGGTTGAATAGATATATACATGTCTTGTATGATACTACATATCATACAATTATTGTGCTATCCTCATTAAGGGAGATGACAATTCCATGGCATTCAGAGCAAATGAGAACTACTTTCTTAAGCTTAGAGATTTAGAGTTCACATAATGCTGTCTTACAGGACTTTACCGCTAAACAGAATTTACCTTGTTCTGTAAAGTCAGTAAATAATTTTTGTTTTCATGGATGCTTAAAAACAAGGATATCACACTTCTGTACATCTGCCTTTGCTACATCTCTTTCTGAGCATCTCTGAGTAAGTATTTCTCATTGCCATATACACTTGAAATACCAAGACATTATTGCCCTTTGTGGAAATTGGGGAAAACAGGCACAGATACTGTGATTTCCTCAAGTTCATACAAATATTCTGGCAGAAAAAAGGAAGCAAGATTACTGCTATTTGGGAGAAAACACTAACTACTGTTCCTTATTTCTAATATTTTTATGTACATCTGCCACACAAATGGCACCAATTTGTATTTCTTTTTGGAAAGAGAAGTCATGGAACAAAGAGACAGAATCTGAACTTATCCTTGTATGGAACTGAATTGTCTCTTTTGTGTCAGAGAGAAGCCAGCTGGGTCTGAAACTTGTACTGTTGATGCCACTGTATAAGCAGTCATCATACACAAACATCATGAAGAATGAATGGCTGGAGTTAAACCTTCTGGCAAGAGGTCTGATGGGTGCTTCTTCTGTCTCCACAAAAGAAACAGCTTGAAATGTAAATTATAAACGGGATGTATTTTCTGCACCTCCTGCTGCTTAATTAATCCTTTGCATTGGCAAAGAGGAGTTGGTACATCCCTCACCCCTAAGAAATCAGGTATAACTACAAACTTTTGTAAAACAAAGTAGTTTTGCTCATGTTTATAGTACTTTTTACAGCTTGTCAGGAACTGGAATATCTGCTTTGCAAGATCTGCTGATATTTCTGTTTGCTTTCTGCTCATGTTAAGTCAAAAATATGGGGTTTTTTCGTTTGTTTGGTTTGGTTTGGTTTGTTTTTTTTCAGAGAAATAGGGAAATCTGGTGTTTCCATGTCATTTGGTTTCTCTGAAACATTGCAGCTTCTTTTGACACTGCGCAACATCTGCCTGCACTTCTGCAGTGCCTGTTAGAGTTGTCTTCCAGATGCCTCATGTCCTCCAGGACCTGGGCTGGACTAGCCTGTTGTCCCAAATCTGGGTTATTCATCCAGTGTGCAAGATGCCAATCATCACAATGAGTCAAGATGTTTGTCTTCTATTGTTATTCTGCAGAACAGGGTACCAGGCATCTAATGCAGTCAGCAGCACCTTCTGGGGTGCAGACGGGGTCTTTTATATAAAATGATAACAATGGAAAAATTACAGAGAAATACTTGATTGGTTCCTGACACTTAATTCCTTCAATGCATGCTCAAACATTCATTCATCTCATTATACTAAGGTGGTCCTATATTCACATGTAAGGTCCCCTCCTAGAGATGTGATTTTTAATATTATAATTATCTAAGGTAACTAGAGGTTATATCCTATCAGCTACCACTAAGTTACTGTTTAATTTTATATCTTGGTGAGGTCCCTGCTTAAACAATAGCTAGCTGTAAGGAATGTACTTGTAGAAATTAAGAACTATATACTCTCATCAACATGATCTCAGAAGAACTATCTATTCTCCTGGTCATGACCTTAGAACAGACTCATGATGGTTCCCCACTTTTGCAAATTTTTAACTTCTTGACATCAAGCCTATATTTCCCAGGATCTCTTTGACATTTGATGCTAAGGGAGCCATGTGCTCTGTGAGAAAATTGGTTCAACAGTGTTAGTCAACACAAAAAAGACTGAGAGTAGAAAGCATGCACTTCCTGTAGGGCAATACACCTATCCAAGCAGTTGCTAATTTAGGCAAAGTTGAACTGAAAGAAAAAGAGGAAACCAAAATATTTTACTTTGGTTTTGGTCCAGCCATTCATGTCAACTCAGAAATCTTGTATCTTCCACAAAGGAATTTTTTCATTTGGAAAACGTCAAAGTTAAGTCCCTTCCCCACTGAGCACTTTAACTATTTTTCAGGGGAAAAACTATAGCTACATGCACCTTGATTGAAATACCTTGATTTTTCCTCCTGATCCACAGTCCCAGTAAATCAGCTCTTCCCAGAATTCAGGGAGTCCCTCCAGCACAGGTGAGAATCACAAAGGTACCTTATTCCATTTCTTATAATAGTCCTTTTCTTTCCTAAGTTTGTCCGGCTAAACCCCATGCTATTCTTGGTGGAAAAAAATCTTATTCTTTTTATCAATATTGACAGTAATGCAGGCTGGTACTAGGACCTCCTTTTCATCAAAAGCTTTGAGCATCATGGGATGCCAGTCAAACAGATTATGCAACAGCTCAGTGGTCATTCATTCACACCTCTACAGCACTGGAAGCAAGTGGCTCCTAATTCCCCGTCTGATACAGGCACGCTAAGGGAAGAGGATGCCTGTGGTGAAAATGACAAGAATAACAGCAGTTTATAGTGATTACGTCACTTAGTTCTGTGGTTATTAAGCTGCAATGAAAAAATGACAAATGCTCTTTTTCTTTCCTGTCTTTTCTCCTGCACATTTTCTTTCAAAGCAGCAAGCAGCAGCATCTTTCTATTAAGGTTCACTTCAACAAAAATCTAGCTTTTGTTTCTCATGTGGCCCATTGCTGTTATTGCTAAACCCTTTTGAAACTGTTTTACCAAGGCTATTGGTTTTGGTTTTTTTTTTTTTTTTGTTTTTTTTTTTTTTTAAATAAAACCTCCCACAAACACAACAAATCCTTTTGTGTCACTCACAGATGCAAGCCATCTGCCACCAGAGTGCCTTGGGCTAGGATCTCAGATTAGGCTGAGACATGTTGCCCATTAAATAGCACCTGATTCTCTCTGTAAATGCAAAACCTACTAACACAGACATCCTCCTCAAATTCTGATCCATATATTTTTATTAAGACTGGATAATGCTTCCCTTCCCAGTGTGATCAGATGTTTGGAAAACTTGCCGTGTGCTTTCCCAGGATCTATCTGTTTTAGGAAATCTCTGCTTTTCTTCTAGTGACAGCTACTGGAATGTCTTTGTGAGATGATATTTCCAAGATCTCAAATACCCACATTTTTCCTGAAAAGCCAAGGCAATAAATTTGTGGGCTTGACTTTAAACCTCCATGTTGCTTGCTTCATCCCTGCACATCAGTATGTTATTGACCTGCTGCTATGATTTGGGGACCCTAACAGTACCAAGTCTATAAGGAAACCAGATGCGTCCCACCACAAAGAGAACAAGTAAAGAAGGTTTCTCACTTCTGGTATCTGTTCACCCAAGGAATCTCAGCTTTTTTGAGAAAAAAATGTTAGAAATCAAGAGGACAGGTAAATAAAGCTGACAGAGAAATAATGAAAGCACAAGTCAGCTACTCCTTTAGAAGAGTGGCCTTCTATCTTCCAACAACTACTTCCCGAATAACCCTCACTCTCTGAGTATGAGCTGTATTACCTTCTATTTACCAGTATAAATCATTATCTACTTTTGTGGTATCTATGCAAAAATCAAAGCAACTTCAAGTCCCTCACCAAAACTAAAAGAGGCTATAAATACTGAAATCAATAGGAGAGCCCTTGTCTCGGCCATTAGAGTTCTCGCAGGTAATGATCTAGCAATTAACAATGAACTATCCCTACTCCTTGCTTATCTTCCTACTGTCATTTCTGAGTTCTTGAAGGCCTAATGGGTATGATTTTATTTCTGGAGATAAAATGTAATGGTACCAGAGAGTTTCACTCTGCCCAGCACTACAATTGCATTAGATGTATCTTTCATTATGAGTGAATGAACAGCAATGGCTGAGATTATTTTTCCCCACTGAACTGCCACTGCTGACATTTATGACTCCAACGGGTAGCACTAATTTTTCTTTTGGTGGTGTTAGGTAAACTAAAACTTCAGTGTTCACAAGACAGTAATAGTTTTTGTCAGGAGAGATGATGTTCAACTGTCATGTCCTACCATGTCCAGTCAACATCAAGCAGGATTAAGAGTTCACTTGAAGATGGAAGTGTTAATGAATTATAATCACTGAAAAATGTCTGTGAACATTAGTTTGACTGTGCTCTGACATGACTAATAATAGATAATTCTGGTTCTATTTAGACAAGCTATTTAAAATCTTGGTGATTGCCTTGGGATGTAGACCTTTGGAAGGGGAAAATCCTTCCCTGTCAGAAGTCAGAACTGCTGGCTGGATTGATGTTTCTGAGGAACTCCTGTATCTCCTATTAATAGTAGAGCAGAGTATCACAAAAGTTTTAAGTATTTATCTTCATAATACACTTGCGAAGTAATGCTTCTTGTTTTAAAAAAAGTAGAGGAAGAATGGATCTTTCTTCTGGTAAAACTTGTGGATATTTCAGATGTTATCTTTTCAGCAGTCCTCCCTGTCTTATCTGGAGATTTCTGTATCACTAGTAGTCTACTACAATTTTCCCTCCTCTTCTGCTTCATCTCACAGGCTGATGTAGACACTAAAATACAGAAGAGTCAACAGGAGCAGGCATGCATTTCTTTCTACTGATACTATGACAGAGACTGTAACTTCTGTCAGGGACCTGTTAATCCCCTGCTTCATGAAATGGAAGAAGAAACCATGAAAGTTTAAACTCTCCTGAAAGTATATGAAAGAGCTGGAACAAAATCACATATTTCAGCAGCATGTCTTAAATTCCATGTAAATCCACAGGGCATGTCTGTAGTTAGTGGACGATGCAGACAAAAAACCTACATATCACAGAAGTGGTGGCACAGGCAATCCTGACCCTTTCAGTTACCCTGTAACTCCATGTTGCTCACTTGTAAGATGACCTTTCTTTAACTTCAGGTGCATAACTGAATTTAAGTATCATATCTGTATCTGGATACCACACTGTATCTCTCTTGTCAAACCTCTTCTCCTATCCATGTTTACAGAAGCACCAGTGTGTGAGTGCATATATACATATTTTAGATTCACATTAAATCTATACTTTTCTGTTTTGTTTTGTTTTTTTTTTTTCAGTAAGTAGACAAGCAGACTTTTCTTTCTGACTCCCTTCAATATTAAAGTGTGGGGTTTTTTTGTTGTTGGGTTTTTTTAAGCAAGACTTGGCTCTGTGTTTGTGAGTGAGAGAGAATGCTTGTGTCTGGATGGGGTTTAAACAGTTTAGGGTTTAATACTTTAAGAAATATAGAGAAAAAAGAGCAGGACTGGATTTAACTAGAATCATTGTTGATTTGCATCCTAAGAGATATCTGACAAGTATAGTAGTGATTTGAACACAGAGAAATCTAACTTCCTTTCTTTGCCCACTGGAAATAACAAAACCATCACAAAGAAAGGTGTTCAGAGACTTCACAGCTGAAGCTATTACCAAAGGCACAAAAATCTTTAGAAGGGCAAGTATTCTTGCTCCTGTCACCTTTAACACTCTATACACCAGTGTAGTGTCACAAGCCATATATAAGGTCAGTTCACAGGAGCTTCTTCAAAACAAGAGGCTTGAAAAGATATCTGCTATGAATGTCACTGTTCTTTTTTTGACTGTGTAGTACTCAACTGCCATGAAGATTCCTTGTCTACAGAACAGGTCCTGTTCTCATTGGCGTGAGTTCCCTGGCTGCAGGTTTTCACTCCCCTTTGAAAACTTGTAATATTTCAGCCCTGGAATGGTTAGCATAAGGCCAGAAGGAACAAGAGAGTGCACTCTCAATCATTTTTGAGCACACTGAAAAATTTGTGTATGATGTTTGACCAGAAGCAGTCATGTTTCAATGAAAGGTGCAAATAAATGAAATATATGTCCATAAAACAGTCAAAGTTACCTGTGCAGAGCAGCTGGGATTTCCAGGGACGAGAAGGAAGATCCTCACTATCTCTAAAGCTCTGCAGTGCTAGTCACAGGCTGAGTTATGCAACGTGTATATGTATACATATGTATGTAGAAGCATACATGTATATAGAATAGAATAGAATAGAATAGAATAGAATAGAACATTTCTAGCTAGAAAGGACTCACACACAGCGATCATCTAGTCCAACTGCCTGACCATTTCAGAGCTGACCAAAAGCTAAAGCATGTTATCAAGGACAGTGTCCAAATGTCTCTTAAACACTGACAGGCTTGAGGTACTGATCACCTCTCAGTGATGCCTGTTCCAGTGTTTTATCATCATTTCAATAAAGAAATTTTTCCTAATGTAAAGTCTGAATCTCCCCTGGCACAACTTTGAACCATTCCTATGTGTCCTGTCACTGGATACCAGGAAGAAGAGATCAGCAACTCCCTCTCCATTTCCCTTCCTTGGGAAGCTGTAGAAAGCAATAAGGTCACCACTCAGACTCCTTCTCTCCAAACTAGACAAGTGTACTCAGGGTGTATTCATACAAGCAATACAACAGGGGAAAAAGAAAAGGGAAGATGCAGCACAATGATTCACTTATGAAAATTCTACATAATACCCAGGAGATTGTTGAGCTTATTCACCTTACACTCCTTGTAGAGGTAATGAAGAGAGAGAGGCACCTCCAGAGGCTAATTCAGTCCACTGTTCTCTTATAAAGTAATTAGGCTTCATCAGGTAAGGAGAAATCTGGGCCCTCAAGTTGCCAATAATCTTTAAATGAACACCTGAATTCCATTTGCAGCTTGAGATCTACAAAATGCTTCTTCAGCTCCTATGCAAAATGTTTGCATGTTGTGTTGTATAGCTTCCTGCGAGAATATTCCTGACACTGTTTCTGGCAAAAAGAATCAGGCAAAAATAGCCTTCAGAGTGTTAACTTGCTTCAGGCTTTCTTTGTTTTCTGGAGAAAAAAAAAAAAAAAAAAAACAACAACATGCCAGTTCCTACACTCAGAATTCTGGTGAGTTTTGAAATATTCGTAGATTTTATTTTAAAATGTATTTAATCCACCAGTACTCAAACTGAAACACAGTGGGTTACTCTGCTTAGAAAGATTTTGTTTTGCATTCCTGACTTAAAACTAAAACAAAAATCACTTTAAATTAACCTTGGATTCAATAGATTAAATTCTGACCCATGAACAAAGCAAAATATAGATATTTAAAGAGAAGCAACCAAATAATCTGTCTCCCCCATTTTTATATATTTTAAATGCCACATGTTATTTTACCTGCTAAGCTGTTTTTTGTTGTGGCTTTGGGTTTTGTTCTTTTTTGTTTTGGTTTTGTTCCCATTTAAACAGAAATCCCCTTCTTCTACCTCAAAAATGCTGCCTGGGTAAGCTATGGTGTTCATACCCTACTCTGCAGCAGAAATGCCCATGCTCCCAAACCATCACAGTACACGTGGGAAGTTGGAAATGGCTTAGCAATGATGTTCAAAGTGCAACATTTCTATTTGAAAAATCTCTCATTCCCACAACTGGCATAGTTTCACCTGGAAGATGTTGAGTGAAAACCTGGCCCTGCTGTAACAGCTCGGGGTTAAGGACCTAATCTGCTTAGGTGCTTTAGAAAGTCTCTAGGCATCTACCTGCATCGTTATATAGCTAAATAGCTCTAAAAATGTGGGCTGTGGAGGCTGTTGAAGCATCTGTGCAGGGTCCAGTGGTACTAGCTGTTCTTTGACCAGTCAGCACTGTAGGACTCTGCTTGCACATAACGTGCAATTGCCCATGTTGTACATCATTGCAGATGAGGATCCCAAAAGCAGAGAAATGCTGTTTATCTTCTGGCCGCCATGACCTTCTTTTACCAATTTGACTGTGAAATATATGTTGAAAATATTGTTTCTCATAAAACACATATAGCTATGAAAAGTAAATCAACCCTTTTAACTGAAAAGTTTTAAGGACTAGCATTAGGAGAAGAAACCATGGGACTGTGACATTACAGCAATGGTTCCATTAAAAGAGAGGGAAACGCATTACATTTTATTGGCTTACAAGTATTTGGACATTCATTGATTAACAAATGAACTGGAGCTGCACTTAGATGCCCGTGGAGATAAGTGAAGCAAAAATGGGAATGAAAAGAGAGCTCTACATTGTATGAAGTCAGGCTTTTGCCTTGCTTCTTAATGCAGATGCATGCATATGCATGCATGTCTGAAGGTACTGCTGGACATTACTGAGGACAAATAAATGTTAAAGGAACAGAAACAATTTCTGAAGCAAGCCTAGGACAAGGGTAGTGGCTGAGTCACTCACTTCTGCAGCTATTGGTCAAAAAACAAGGGAGGACCTTTTATAATTAAAATGCATGTGAGAAACTTTCTTAGTGATATGAAAGGATAAAAGAGCAAAAATTAGAAAAAGACAAAAAAGCAGTGTTTCTCCTACAATCTGCTGCTCAGAATCTAAATTTTGTTTCGTAACCAGAATCGTTATTGCTATAAAAAAATGTGTGGTTTCTTAGGTCTAAGGTATAACTGTTGTATTGTTAAGATTTATGACCAACAGAATGTTCATCTGAAACCATGCTGTGGAAAGTCCCTATTTTTGTGTTCTTTAGGTGAACTTAGCTCATTATAATATGAAACCCACACCTCTATATCTTAAGTTACCTAGCTCCTCATGAAGACCCTTAGCCTCTAAGCATGTGTACATTAGTAGATACTGTGACTTTAAATGAAAGCAAGGAATAAAACTAGCCAATAGATGATATTGTGATAAAATACTAACCAATGGTTATGTATAGAGGCACATGTTTGTGTGTTCAGAATCAAAGAAATGTGGTGTGTGTTTGTAACTTGGTGTGCTTTCCCCTTTGGATGCCCAGCACCCTATTCTGCACAGAACTGTAATGTAAATACCTCAGCTTTGTGTGTTAATTGGCTCTTTGCACACCAGGTGAAAATCCTTGGTTTTGGGACAACACTAGGTCTAATAAGATTAACACAGTCTAAGTGGGCACTGTTTTTAGAATGACTTTTTGCCTGAAAATTCAAATAGAAATAAAAACTAGAGGTTAGCGGATTCAGTTTAATTTCAGTTAATTGCTTCACTAAAAAAAGTAAATATTTCAAAAAGGACATGTGGAAGAATTCAAAACATTTCAATGCTCATTTAACAACATTTTCTTTTATTTTTTCTGTTTAGACTGACATTTTTTGACATTATTCTTTCATTTTGTTTCCTTTGATTTTAATATCAAAAAGAAAAAGAGGTAAAAAACTTGTCTTCAGTCTAAGAAAGTACTTAGCCCAAGTCTGTATGAATGTATGCATGTATATATATATATATATAACCTTTTCATTCAAGGTAAATTTAGAAAAACCCACAAAAATAGTGTTTCTAATTGGCCAGCAAAAATAAATCTTTCTTTCCTTCAAATTTATTCATCTTCTCAATCTGAAAGTCAGTTATTTGTGCAGGTATCATTTTCACTGTGAAGATGGGAAGCTGTTCTCTAAAACCCGAGTCCATTGTTAGAAATTAAGGTTAAGAGAGATGTGAATTTATTTAGCTGGAAACTAAATTAAGCACTTTTCCTGCAACAATAATGGCTATGAAATGTATCCATCCTATTGTTACATCTGCTTTCCCTCTTTAAACTACTGACAATGACCACTGGAATCAAATCTCTGCCTGATATAGGAGGACTGAATTGAACTGAATGGCAATTTTCTTCTACTCCCAAGCACATTGATCATACCCAGTGTAATATTCTGAGCAGTAGCTTGTCCTTCTTATCAGGATGAGATCACCTGTAATTCAGTACCATACCAGTATTTCAGGTATGTGGTGAGCTCATTCCAGCTCTTTATCCGTTAGAGTTACTTAATACTGAGGTCAGATCTGGGACCTAGTCCCTATATTATTTGTCCTTCTTAGTAGTGAAAGGACCAGATATTACTTTCCATATCCTGAGTACTCCAGTTCTAGTCATGTGAATAGGAACACATTTGACTCTATCCCCTCTGATATAAAACACACACCATCATTATCCTACAGCAGGCACAATGAAGCATAATTTGAAAGTAATGGTCAAAAATAACAAAGCATCATCAAAACACGTAACTGAATGCTGCTTGCAGAGTAGTACAATCCTCTAAAATGAACACAGGCAAACTCCTTAATGTTCTCGTTCTCTATGTTCACATGTTAAACGTCAGCAAAAATAGCCATATTAGTTGAAATTCAGATGATAATTGAAGGTTTATATTTTTAATTTATTTATTCATTTTAAAAAATCTTTGTCGCAATTTATTAGTATCATAATCTAGATTATGCTAGTTTTTACATGAGAAATATCAGGATGAGAAATCATAAATGGATATGATTATTCTTCCTGCAGAGTTCAGAATGTTGTTACAACCAAACAAGCTGACTTAGGAACAGATAGTCCTGCTTTCTGGAGTTTTTCTACAGGTATATTAATAAAAAGAGACTAACTTCCTTGATTAGTTGATTCAGAGCAAATGCACTTCTGTGGCAAAAGCAAATACCTAGGACACTGGAGGGGCTTGGGGGGCTTTCTGAAGGCACATTCACATCCTGAATAAGTCATATAATACACCCCTCAGTTGCCATTTACATAGAGTAGTGAAATAATCATTCCTGCTTCAAAAAAGAGAACACGAATGTGTTGTACTTTATAAAGTCAGAGGAAGAAAATACATTACAGCATACAGGCAAGAGACTGAATACCAAAGCCAGGTTACAATGTCTTTTGCTGTTTTAGGCTCTGATCAGAAATGGAGGATGGGGGGAAGATAACCTATGAAATTACACATTTTCTGTGAAGCCAAAGTTTTTCCACAGTGCTGACATCTCAAATAGATCATCCGTCCAGGTGGACATCTTGGTGGCAGGCTCTAAAATCTTCCTGTCTTTTTTTCATACTCAGGATACTCAGAAGAGAAAAAGTATCAGTACTCATGACATCCCATCTTATCCCATGTAGGACCTAAGATGAGCTGGCCAATGCTCTATTTAACATGTCAGTTCAAGCTGGGAGAAGCCAACATTTCCACTGGAAAAGTCAGTTCACACCTTTCTCCCAACTCTGGCATTTCAATCCTGTTCCATGTATGGTCCTTGTCTCTACATCTCTGAAAGCATTTGAGTGACTGTGCTGTGAATCAGTTAAGCATTGATCAGGTGAAAAAATATTTTGGGAAAGGCTGATTTCCCTGTCCCCAGTTTAGTTTTCTGCCAATTTCTTAAGATGAATTTATTCACAAGGTGTTAGAGTTTGCATAATTGTACAGTAGGAAATTTGGTGAAAGAAAGAGAGAAAAAATAGGAGAAGCATCATATCTTAAGAAAGTTGTTCCCTTTTGATATATTCTTTCAAATTTGTTATTCAGCCATCTCAGTTTGGTGTGATGAATCTGAAGTTCAATATTCATACAAAATCACTTTCTTCTCCTTGAACATTTGTAAAGGTTACAAATGCTATTATCCATGCCTATGGATGGACGTTGTGTATAGATAGAACATAGTTTATATGTACACACATAGAGACATAAATATTATGCGATGAACAACACTGAACATGCTATTCTCTTCAGCCTTCAATTTGGCACAAAATAAATTTTTTTTTCACCAGACACACCTTGCAAAAAAATGTAAGTGACCGTTCATCCTTATGAACTGATACCAGAAGCTGAGACAGACACAATGTGAACTGCACAAATGCACCACTTGACTTACGCATAGCCATCAGATTACGCAATGTTGATAGGTAGAAAGGTATACCATCTCTATGCTTCCCTAATTAAATTAATTAAACTCATTGGCCTACTTGGATCTTAAAATGGGTCAGACTTACAAGTTTTATTCTGCCTGAAGATTTTTTCAAGAGGGTATAAATACTAACAGGCAACCCTTCCTTCTGAGCATTTCATATATTGTCTGTGTATGCAGGAGTTGGAGAAGCAAGGGAAAAAAAAAATCTCACTGCTTCCTAGGAAACATTTGTGTTCTTTAACTTTGTTTTTACTTCATGTCTGTCTTTTTCTTTTTTTCTTTGACATCTAAAAACATTTCACACATCTATTTTGCACATTTACATGCTAGAGGGACATGGAACTCAATGCAAAGTAAATTCTTACCTTTGGTTTTGGGAGACATGATCAGTGGGTGTTACACTTAAGTATGTCAAAGCACCTATCAATTACATATTTATGATTTTAACACATGCATGCCATTAATGCAATATAAGCTTAGTATTCCTTTAGGAATACAGGATATGCTGTGCATCCTGCTTCCATCACTTTCCCAATCAAAGGAAAGTAACTTATACTTTCATACCCACATTTCTACCTAATTAGTGAATGAACAGTGAGAGATTCTTTCCTTTCTGATTTATGCATTAATCATCTAATACTCTGAAGCATGAGATTTGATTCATCAGGTCTCTGACTGCAGACAAAGACCTGTCTGCACTATACAAGTCTATTTAAGTAAAATCCCCTGCTCTCTCTCCAAGTTCATGACTTCATTGCTGAAGTCCTTTCCCAGCAAGAAATCTCTTGTTCACAGTCTGTATGAACAAACATTTCTAGGAAGTCTCAACATACTTGTTCCATACTCTGGGAAGTGTCCACGTAGCTTATCAACACACAGGCTTTTCCCTGTTATAGGTTGGAAAGTGTGCTGGAAGCTTGACATGATGGAACAGTGGTACAGAATAATCCTGGCCATGGAAGAGGGTCAAGTTCTTGAAGGAATGAGATACCATGCTAGGAGTAAGCTAGTATTTTTTCTAGTCTTCTTATGAATATATTGATTAATACTGGAATCCAGTTATACAGTTTACACATGCAACAAAAAAATGTTACTTCTCCAATCATGGAACCTTAATTCTTCTATTAACATCTTCTGTGTTCAGGATCATGTGCTATAATGTGAATGTGTCATGTCACATCATAACTGCATCCAGATCTATCCTCACCTTGAAGCCTTTACAGTTAAAAGAACTGATAATGAAAGGCTGAAGAAAGGAAGTACCTTTGTGCATGTTTTACATACAGAGAACTGACAGGGAGTATACCCGCCTCATGAGCAGTACCTGAAGTCAGTCTTGCAGTCAATATGTGGTTGGGTTTCAGTCCTGAAACACGTTAAGAGACTTTACTAAGATCATAAAGAAAGTCTCCGGAAGAGCCTCAGTCTTCTACATCCTCTCATAGCGCTCCAGGGTAAGAACACCCTTCCTTTCCCCTGCTAATACTGGGGTGTAAGAACACTGGGCTAAACCATCTTCAGACAAGTCACTATGTCCTCTGTGCATCACCAAGACTTGTAAGTATATGCTGACCCATCTCACAGCAGCACAAAAAGTACACTTTGTAGTTTTATCCACTTCCTCACTGTTGATAAGTCAGGGCAGTGATACAAATTCACTCCTGCTTGTCAGCTATCTGGCATACGTGGACAATGTCTGCAGGAAAAGTGAGTAGTTATATTTAAATATCTGTCAGCAAATATGACAAAATACATGAATACTCCTCTGGGATTTGCAATGACCTTTTCATTTGCCTTGAAGAGTTGTCTTCGTCTGATCAAGAAACTAATTAGATTGTTGTAACTTGCTGTACATCTCTATCACTGCGCTGTGGAAATCCATTTCTCCATTTGACAGTGACTCTGCAGGATATCTCCATTCTTCCTAGAATCCTATGGCTACAAATAGTTCCACTTTCCCCGTAGCTGAGGCCTGGGCTTCATACTGTGAAGGTGATGGCAAACTGACAAACCTTCGTTGTAAGCAATTGCATTGTTTGGCAGAATTGAATTACTTTGGAAGCTCATTATCTCGAGTGTACACAGTCCATTGGAACAGTTCTGTAATGGGCCCCAAACTGATAGCTCTTAAAAGTTGTCTAAAGGAGTTAAAAACAGTCACAGCTTTCCATATGTCAGGAAGATAATGTTTTCTGGAACTATCACAGGTCGTAAGTGCATCTGAATTTTCATAAAATGGGAAGGGTACATCTGAAAACAAGCAGGTAAAATGGATGTTCAGTGACCCCAGCAGCCAGCAGTGGTGGTGAGGATGAGGCAATTGTTTTTACAGTGTCATGTAAATGATCAATGGGACTATGGCATGGTCTATTGTCTCAGTGGATTATTTGCTGTTCAATTCCATGATTTGCTGAAGACAATTTGAAAATTAAGAGAGTTCCAGGAGCACAGTCACAGAAGTTTCAGGTGGAGTAATCGCACTTACACTGGAAAAGAGATGTAGATTCAAACTCTATCTGTTCACCACGGCATGCACTTGGGAGGACCTATTTCTTGTGGAATATGCCGCCCCTAGAAAAAGTCAGACATCTCACAACAGATACACTGGATAAATATGCCTTCAGATCAAGAGTAGGTTCTTTCTGGAAGTTCTTTGTTTGCTGCAGATTTTATATTCAAGGGGACCACTAAGGTCTTCAGTTTGTGCTCTTTCATAACACAGGCCCTTTGACTTCATGCTGTTTCTCTCTCCTCCAGTAACTGTGGCCAGCTAATCTCTGCCAGGACAGGGGTGCTACACAGCAAGCAGCTACTTTCAGGCTGGATATGGTGTGAGTTTACTCCTTTCTCCCAGGCCACATGACATTTCTCCATCTGAAGCTAGATGAGAAAAGAACCAAAAAACTTAGTTTTGTACAAAGATTGTAATTTCTACTCCATTTAGAAGACCCTTTACCAGGAGAAGTAGTCTGTCCTTATCAGCTCATGTGGAGACTCAGGAGACATATATATATGGATTATATGTGTGCCCAGCAGGGCTGCTGGCTGAAGAAAGGCATCACATTTCCCATATTCTAAGTGTCAGTAATATGGGTCCCAGTGCACATTCAGCTGGGTCATAAAACCTGTCTTTGTTTACAATAACTATGAAAGCACTAAGTGCATTAAATTAAACTACTGTTAAAGTGGTTTATGAGGACTCCTTACAAATAATCATCAAAATCCAGTTCCTGGAAGGCCACCACATTTTACACAATTTTGTTCCTTGAAATCTAGGTAGAAGGCAAGCTTCATAAATATGCATGTTCTCTCTTAACATTTAAAATTATTTAATTTCTTTGAGACACTTTTCTCCCTTTTTGCATACTTCCCACTTCCAAAAGACAAATACACAGCTGAGTAGGTCATACTGTCCTGAACCCTGTTGCTATTCCAGGCAGGGAGTAATTCAGAAACCTATGTCTAAATGCAGCTTAGATTGTTTTCGCTTTAAATTCTGGAATGAAACACTGTGCCTGAATGCCACTTTGTTAGCAATATCACTCTGTTCCCAGTGATGTTACTGGTGGACCTCCATTTGTTCCATCAGTCCATATGATCTTGTATGACCACAGTTTTGGGGTCCCCATAATATGATGAGGGAAAGAAGACATATCCCCTCACTGTGTGCTAAGTATCTGTCTGGCAGCCTTCCTCCCTCTGCTTCATACCCAAGTGTGAATGTGATGGAGACTTACATAGACAGATGGATAGATAGACAGACAGACAGAAAGACTGATGCATACATACTTTCTCCCATGCTTCAAAAACCTTCTTCTCAGATGAGAAAGTATTCCTCACTGTCTAAAAGGAGAGAGAAAAGTACCTTGTGGAAGGCTTTAAAAGGAGATCTGTATTTCAAGAATGCCTTCACCTAATCCTTCAGTGTTTTATCACTTATCCCTAGATTTAAAGGACTAAAAATTATGATTCCATGGGAAATTAGACCTAAATTACATACCAGTGGAAATCAGTAGGCAACCAGCCTTAACCATAATGCTTCTTACATGCTCCAATGTTGCTTATGCCGCATATACTCAATGTAATTTTTATTCTCTTTTAATAGAGACATTGTCCCCACTGTTAGCTGGTATTGTAAACAAAAAAATTTAAACTTCTCATTAAAATGGTTTCGGTTTGACTTAGTTTAATTTTGTATGCTTTTCTTTTTTTCTTTTTTTCTTTTTTTCTTTTTTTCTTTTTTTCTCCTTTCTTTGTAAATTGTGTTCTGATTTATGGAGAAAAAGGTTAACTATCTGAAGTTGAGGTACTCTTTATGTGCCTAAATTATAATATTATTCTAAATTTCTCCTTTTATTCTGCACTTCCCTTTACTCAGAAGATGGAAGGGAGGGAAGTGAGGGGGGGAGAAGAGGTAAAAATACTCCAAAATATCCCCAGGAAACAAACATGTTTATTCTCTGAAACTATAAATGTTTCAAAAACATTTTTGGTAATAATTTCTAATACACAAGAGCTATTTAAGTTATCACCTATCAAACCAACTCATCAATTTCAGAAGTTATTCACTGTTTTCCAGGACAGGTCTGATTCAGAAGTCCCCAGGCCATGGATTCTAAGGGCTGTGGAATGTTTTCACACCATTATATATCACAGAGCCCTTACATTTTCTGAGGTCATTACATTGGTTTTGTAAATAAAAAATATTACCACACTATCATTCCTAATCTGGATCTGCCCAATGACCCAGTCCTCACAAACCGCAAACAAAACCGCTGCTCCCAATAGCAGAACTGAAAACTCAGCTCTGAAATATATCCTACCCAGTGTGAATGCTACTGTCTAGCCAACATTAGTTAGTTAATCTGCTATAATAATTTTTAAAAGCACATAATGAAGAATGGGCCAAATGACTTTAAGGATGTTGCATCACCAAACAGTCTCATTTAGTCAGCTGCAGCTGAGCAATACAGGTGATCAACAAAAGCACCACAAATGAATGAATTCACAGTACAATACCTATACATTCTTGCTGGATCACTTTGACAAGCTAGATGTGTCAGACCAGAAAATGACCATGGTATCATTTCCCAAAGGAGTAGGCATGTCTGTCTGGTTATGATCATATTCTAAGAATTTCCCAATAGTCATAAAGCTGAGTACAGAGATCTCTGATAGATGGGTTTAATGGGCTGACACTGATCAAAGAGACAATGTGAGTTAGATATTATGAGCATGGGTCTAAATTAAATTCATTAGAGGATGCAACAGTCTCATGAGTTAGATGCTCCATCAAACATGTCACTTGAAACCAGAGTGGAGAGAAACACTGAACTGTTCAAATGCGCTACTCATGAGTGAATAGTTGCACAGAAATGAAAGGAAATACAGGTTATTCAGTGCATCCAGCACTTCAGTTGCAGGCAAGAGGCAGTGAAGATGAGAATCAACTCCAGATCACAACATTTAAATAGAGATATCTACATCTGGGTGACTACACTAGGGCCAGGTGTTTAAATTGGCACTGTAGAGAGTGCAGGCTCAGTGGCTAGTGAGCTTAATGACTATCTCTCCAGCCTCCATGACAAGTTCTTTATTGACTATCCTGGCAGGTCAGACATCAGCTCACACCTAGATATGTAGGGTAACATTCTTAAACCACAACAGAATTCCAGCTTTTTCCTAAAAGAAACTGTCATTCTGTGAACATCATTGAACAACCAGTAAAATAAACACCATGTGCTCCCATAAATCTGCACTGTAAAAGATATGCACTTTACAAAGGAAGAAACATCTCAATGTAGGGTTCTGGATGAATGCATGTAGAGCCATTTGACATGTTGTGGGCTATCCAACACATGCACATAGATTTGGCAGATATAGAATCATATAATGTTTTGGGTTGGAAAAGACCTTAAATATCATCTAGTTCCAACCTCCCTGACATGTGCAGGGACACCTTCCACTAGACCAGGTTGCTCAAAGCCCTGTCCAACCTGGCCTTGAACCCTTCCAGAGAGGGGGCAGCCACAACTTCTCTGGGCAACCTGTTCCAATATCTCATCTCCCTCACAGTAGGAAATTTCTTCCTTATATCTAATCTAAAGCTACCCTCCTTCAGTTTGAAACCATTAACACTTGTCCTATCACAACATTTCCTGATAAAGAGTCCCTTCCCACCTTTCCTGTAGACCCTCTTTAAGTACCGGAAGGCCGCTGTAAGGCATCCTGAGAGCCTTCTCTTCTCCAGGCTGAGCACCAAATCTCTCAGCCTGTCCTCATAAAGGAGGTGCTCCAATCCCCTGATCATCTTCGTGGTCTCCTCTGGACCTGCTTCAACAGGTCCATGTCTTTCCTATATTGAGGCACCCAATGCTGAACACAGTACTACAAGTAGGGTATCAAAAAAGCAGACCAGAGGGGGAGAATCACCTCCCTCAACCTACTAGCTACTCTTCTCTTGATGCAGCCCAGGATACAGCTGGCTTTATGGACTGCAAGCACACATTTCTGGCTCATAGTCAATTTTCCATCCACTAATACCCCCAATTCTCTGCAGGGCTGCTCTCAACTCACTCTTCGCCCCGCCTGTAACTGTGCTTGGTATTGCCTCAAGCCATGTGCAAGACCTTACACTTGGCATTGCTGAACTTCATGAGGTTTGCACAGGCCTACCTCTCAAGCCTCTCAAGGTCCCACTGGATGGCATCTCTTCCCTCCAGTGTGTCAACCTCAGCATACAGTTTGGTGCCATCAACAGACTTGTTGAGGATGCAGTCAATCTCACTGTCCATGTCAGCAATAAAGATATCAAATAGCACTGGTGTCATGTCTAAGGTGGTAAGGATGAGGATCTTCCATTTCCACAAGTGATGTCAGCTTAACATCCACAAAGTGTGGATATAGAATCTCTTCAGTGCTCCGTTTTAGTCTTTAAATGTGGTTTAGGTCAACTTATACCAACCCATGTTCAGGTGAAAATCTAAAAGGTAAAGAGGAATATTAAAAGGGAAAAAAAAAAGTACACATGGCTGAATTACCTTGCTCTGCTTTCAGGATTCTTGATCAAAAATATATTACCTAGTTTCATTGTGGATCTTCACAGACATGTGTTTAATTAAAATTATTACTGAAAGATGAAAAAAACCCCATCCTTTTAAATCCAGAAAAAAAAAAAAAAAAAAGGGTCCATTTATAAAATCCAGGGAAGCGAGAAGAAAGTATGGTATAGAATTAGAAAGGCAAATCTCCACCTGATCTTTTAGTTTCATTTCCCAATATGGGATTCTGCTGTCTTTTATTAGTGTCTAATTCATCTGTTGGTAAGAAATCATTCTTTGTATTTCAGGTAAGGGAAAGAAAATAAATTTAATCTATTCAGACTTCAGAACTGTGCTTGATATGGTGCAGGATGGGGATATAGTAGTTACTTCACAGAAAATCATTATTAGTAGAATAATTACAAGGCAAGTCATGATTAGAGAAGAGATTACAACATCATGTGCTAAAACGAGAAATATTTAGCTGAAGGGAAGTTATCTGTGGAATTCCCTAGAATTGGCACCAGGATGATATTTCTTCAGAAATTGAACATAAAATGCTGTGCTAATGAAATTTGCTATGACACAGAGGCACTAGAAAAACTTAAAGAAAATCTGAATATGACATAGTATGAATGAGATGACATTAAGGTCTGGATTAATTGAAATCAGATGACTAAAGTTCAAGGACATGTTCCCAGGAACTGTAGTCAATGTTCATTATAGCATACAAATCATACTTTTGAATCGTCATTAGGAAATGACAGAGGATAAGTAATATTTAAGTAAATGAGTCAACAATAAGATGACCAAGAGCCATTGAGGTGATGTGACCAAGAAAAAGGCAAATATTAATTTAGATATATAAAATTAGATTCCTCCAGGAGAAATGCAGAGAAGTATTGAATGTCTCTAGAAAAGACATTAAATGAACCACAACTTTGTCTGCAGGATCCCAGACACATCATTCACACTGAACTACAGATACAAAAGGGAGATGGGAATGAGCAGAGTAATGCAGAAGCAGTTGTAAGAGAGAAGGTCATAAAGACACTGGAAAGACCATGTCCAAGAGAAAATAATTCCTCTGAGATAAACACCTGAGAACAGTCATAGACTCATTTGTTGGAAGGCATCACTGGAGATCCTTTTATCCAGCTCCAGTTTAAGTCAGTATTGTCAGCAGCAGCAGCTCAGGTCAACCATGGCTCTGTACAAATAAGTCTTAAAAAACTTTTGGGATAGGGACGGCACACCTCTGATGGTCATTGCCAATACACTAAGGAAAATGCTTTCCTAATGTCCAGCCTGAACCTCTCCAGCTGCAGTTTGTGACCATTTCCTATTGATATGTTCTCTGGCAGTACCAAGAGCATTACAGATCACCTCTGTCTCAGAAAAATAAGTATCTCCACTAAGGAAGATGTGGTCCTAAACAAATGGATATAAATCTGTCTTAAGTAACTCAAAATTAAAGGAACTTTTTCTCTGTTACTGGCCTGGGGCTCTGGAGCAGATTTTGGTCAGGGAGACTGGTTAGACTGGTTCACTGTTACTCACAGTAAACAGTCCCCTGGAATTACTCACAAACCCTTTGTGGACACAAACATTCATTGTGAGAATAGGTTCTTTTGCAATGATATTTTCTACAAAGCTGAGAAGTTTCTTAATATCAGTCATAAAACGCGTACAGAATTCCTTTTACAGACAGGGATATGATTGTTTCTAGGAATTAATTTTTATCATGGGTGACCTTGTACAGTATTATTGAAGGCAAGTTTTTTCAGCACTGAAATAGAATTATAAACATGCCTGGGCTTTTTATATATATAGGTATTACAAAAAATTATAATTCTGGTGATGACTTTGAATGAGAAGAAAATACATTTTGATTATTTGACAAATGTTACTGGAGTATTATAAGCCATGGAAGTTATTTCTCCATACGAAATTTCATCATTTTATTGGCTCTCAGGAAAGGAATTAATGTTTTTAGGCACTCTCCTTTTCCTGCTTCTCTATCTTTTCAGTCTCCTCTATATCTCTGGCACTAAAATGTTCTCTTTTCAGAGCCATTATTTCATTAATGAGTGATTATGCATTTACAACACTATTTTCCTCAGCTTCTGTCTGAAAACCTTTATTCAAGTTTCTTTCTCACATTTTGAAATTACAATATAGAACTGAAAAAGAACAGTTCTTGCATTTTTCCCCTTCAAGAAATAAAATAAATAAATAATTAGGTCAGGCAACATTGTGTGCAGGTGCTCCTGTATGAAACAATTGATATTGTTATATAAAAGGAAATGGAATGAGATGAGTTTTATGGAATCCCTTAGGGAAATCATTCAATATGCACTCTTATCAAAGTCTAATAATGGCCCGGCTGTTGCTTGTTTGCTTTGATGAAGCTGATAATAACAGAAATCTACATTTATTTGCATTTTTTTTCTGCTAGAATTCAGTGAGGTGTCTCCAAATGAAATTTTAAAGTATTAACCTAACACATGTAGATTTTCAAGTTGCATTAAGTAGAAAGTGATCAGACACAAACTCATGAGACAAAGTTCTTCTGGTGACTGCACTTGACCACCATGACCATTAGTGTACACTCTTTCTGAGAGTTACCAAACATGAATGTTGCCTCACTTTTTAAAGTATCTAATCAGAGATAGTCAATGGACCAAGAGTACACCAAGTGTAGGGACAAGAGTGAGGCTATGGCGTAATGCTTTTACAGCTTGCTTGAGGAGAGCTATAAAGATGGAGTAAGGAGGTACAGAGACCGAGAAGTTAACTAGGAATCTATCATAGCCCCCTTCTCCATATCTCTATAGTTACTTCACTAATGCCTAAACTTCAGAATCTAGGTATGGCCCCACAATTTAAGTTTCCACATCTCTGATGTAGGAGGTAGAAGACTGTATTAGACACCAAGTTCTGGTTCAAGCCCTCTCATCAACTAACAACTGATGTGACTACTGTCAAAACCTGAAAGAATTGGAAGCAAACATTTATGTCTTAATTTTCTCTACTTTGCATATCCTGGTTCTCTGCTTGAAAAATATGACTTTCTGAACAATGAAGGAAGTTAATTTCATTGTTGCAATGAATATAACTGAAATTATGGAAATTTTCTGTTCTCACTAAAATGCCAAGGGGTTTGGACATTTCTGCTCAGACTTTAAGGTGTCTTCAAGGACAGAGTCTAAAAGAAACTAGGCCTCACCACTCTACAACTGTCACAGTCACTTCCTTCTTACCAAGAATTCAGCAGAATGTTTTTGATAATCTGCATTATCAGTTCTTTCTTTTTTATTTTATTTATTATAAATCTTTCTTTGTCATGCAGTTACTGGCTGCAACAAGGCAACAGCTATTCATGCTAACTCAGTGTGCTTTATTCCATTATTCTGGTGAGGACACTGTATTTATTCAGTTCTCATCCTCTCAAGAGCCGCAGACAAACTTAGTGGCTTCCAAAAACTTCCCCAGTCAATACCTCCTAAGGTCCCTGAAGTGCTATAATCTGAATCAAGGTCTGTGAAGCAAAACTGAAAATTAGTTTATCAGGGTTTAGCTGCAGCCTGTTATGTGTCACGGGAGGGTTTGTTTTTTTCTGCATGCATTTTTTGTTATTGTTGTTGTTGCTCTTTGCATGTTTGTTTTTTGCTTTCACTTCTCATAAGTCTGCTCCTATTTCTGAATCTGCAAGCTGTAGCTGTGTACTAGGTAGGCGCCACTCACACTTAGAGCTGAATAATCAAATAGTTCTGATTTCTTCACTTCTCCCAGAAACAAAAGATGCATCTAGGCTGAAAGGATCTCATTTTATTAGTTTAACTTGATTCTTCTCTTTTGTTGCAATTTGAAATAGTTGCTGGAACAGAGACATAGTTGTTAGTAGAGTGATGCAGCTTTTCCAGGCAAAGGCAAATTCCAAGTGTTTTTTTTTTTTTTATCCCTCAAGGAATGATTCATTAATTTTAAGGCCTGATCAAGGATCTTCCCTCTAGCTTTATATTATATGTATCCAATCCACTAGTCATGGATGACAAAATCAATCAGATATTAGTAAAGGCAAAAAATTTTCCAATCAGAAATACCACTCCACTGGTATACATATTTATTAACACAACTACAACTTAAGAATATATTCACAATGGAAATATTCTTTTAATTTTACATGCATAGTTAAGAGAGAACCACTGGGCTTATGAATATTCAGGCTCAATATTATTATTTGGTGGGATAACCATATTTATATGTTGGCATTGTTTTGATCCCTAGGAAATATATTTTGGGTATTGCTGAACTGTCTCTGGAGCACACAAAAACCACTGGGAGATTCTTCTATATCATCTCTAAAGTTTGCCTTTATTCTCTGTGTAAGTCATCTTGCATTATCAGATGGGAGATGGCAGTATTCTGTTTCCTCTCTGCCTGATGCAGATTTTTTTGCATAAGTTAAATTATGTAGTCCATACACATAATTATTCATGGACATAAAGTAAACCAAGGAGTGATGCTTTCTACCCTATGTATACTACAGGCAGTCAGAGCAGAATACAAGGAGACCCTCACATCCCCTACTCTGAAATACAAGTTCTGTGGTTTTAGTAAGAAAGGAGTCATGGACATTCATCCAGCACTCAACAGAGAAGTTTCCATCTCCTTTGAGAGGCAGAAAAGAATAATATAGTCAATATTTGCTTTTCTTGAAAAATCTCAATTTGGTGGAAACCAAATTTTTCAAAGCAAAAAGCCATTTGACACCATTTTTTCAAGGAAGGTTATGGAGTTAGAACTTATTTTTTCATTTCAGAAATTAGAATTTCTAGGGATTCTTCTCTCTGCAGCTTTTCTGATTTTGATAATTACTTGTATTTTCATAATGAAATCTGTTGGAAACAGAATTTCAGATTCAGAAATAATTACAACAGAACTTTTTTATTGAACAGAGATATTTTTTAAAAAAAAATAGATTTATTAAAAAAATATGAAGATGTCCCTTTTGTGGTCCAGTCCAGTACCGTGTTAGACCATGGTCATAAAAAAAAAGATGAATTGTCATCTGGCTCACATAAATTAGAAAGCTTTTTCTCTTTTCTACCCCTGTCCTTCAGAATAAAATTAAACTTCATGGAAAACATAAATAATCTTGCAAAACTATTGCTGGGTACTGGCTATAAGTAAAACTAAAACTTGACCATCACTTTGGTTTTGTTTGTTCATTTTTTTTTTTTTATTGAACAGTTTATAAAGTCAGAATGTTTGTGGAAACTTTCTTTTCTGAATCAGGGTCCAAAAAAAAATCAAACACCTTGGAACAAATTCATCAAGAGCAACAAGACAGAGTGTTTATAACAAGTGATAGTACTGCAGTCAGTAGGGCTTAAACAGAGCTGAGTGAAGGTGGTGCTATTTCAGTTCTGGAGTCTATCCATCTTCCTCTCCTATGAATAGTTTTAATGGAAAAAAAATCATGTTTAGATTTGTATGTGCTTCTTCGTGTGTGGTGTCTGTATTTTGTACATCTGTAGGTGTCACTGGAAATAGCTAATTCATGTGCTGTCTGACTGAAACCTACTGTAACAAATGTAAGTGTACTGAAACAAATGTTATGGCTGTAATATAAATCCTGGTTGATGGGTTTTAGTAATAGAAACACAGAACAGGGAGGGTGTTGTCAACTGCAAGCCCAGCTTCTAATAAAAACTTCAATGACTGACTTTATTCATCTTCAAAATGAAGAGATTTAACAGCAACCAGAATTAGCCACATGGAACTCATCTTTAGTTTCAGTCTAGGTGAAACATTAAGGAAAATGCACACGGAGTTTAGTTTTAGTAATATGGGACAGCAGGAGCTGATGTGTTACCTAAGGTGTTACCCCAGGTAGGAGCTCAGGGAATGTAGAGTGGGTCTCACCACCAACTCATTTCTAGTTGCCCTTCTAGGTGCCCCATCTCCTTTGTCCCCTTTCTTCTCCCCCTTCCCCATGCAGCAAGTGTCTCATGAAAGCTTTAATAGGGATTTATAAACACTTGGCTTGTTAGAGGCACAATTGCGAACCTAATGAAACCATTCCTCTACAGCATCAGCAAATATATCTGCATGGATTTAATGTGGAAGGTCTATGAAAGGGAATGTTGTTCTTTTTTGTAAATGTACAATGAGGAGAATACTTCTTCAGCATGGAAAGCCAAGGAGATGGATGTGGAAGGAACCACAGCAATCAAATAGGCTCTGACTTTTATTCAAGTCCATAACTCACAATCCAGAAGGCTGTGATAATAGCTAAAAACACTGGTACATTATAGGCTAGACCCATCCTTAGTACTGAAGCAGATAATGTTTTGTTGCCTTTGTTATGGATTACAAAAGCTGAGCTGAGGACTCCTCACCCCAGACACTTAAAATCAAAGCTGCTCATTTCTCTCTAAAATCAGGCTGTACCAAGAGGACTGCCAGGGAATGTTTTTCCTTGCTTGCCTGAGTGCCAAGGCACAAAACATTAATCTCAAGTTGAGAATTCATAACCCAAGTCCCAAGTTGCCTTCATTGGCCATAAAGTGGGAGCGTGCGTAAGGAGAGTAGGGATGATAGGGTGGACTGGAAAGGATTTTCCACTGGAGGAGCACTGCCTGACCAGTACCTTGTGTGAGAAAGAAGATCAGCACTGGTCAGCCAACTACCAGTGCTTAACTTTTGTCTCTCTCATTTTGGGGCTGAGTCCTTGTAGCTCCATCACCTTAGAGGTGCTCATTTCCATGGATATTGACAGCTATCTCTTGGCTGCAATGAATAATGAAACTTTGGATTGTAGGCATATACAGGTGTGTTTTGGTTTGTTTTTTTTTTTTACTCTGGTTTCTACATAGTATGTGTGAATTTCATTTCACTTAGTTAAAAGTCAGATGCTTAGGCTGCATTTCTATCCCTGGCAAAACACAGGCAACTCCACAGGGCCATTTCTCCCATTTGTTTTAAGTATTTATTGTAGGGTGGAATCAATCTTGCTGGTGGTGCCAATCCCTCTACTGACTATGTATGATGGTACATATAAACTTCTTTAAGTTAGCTATCTAACTTTTAGGCAGATAGCTCCAACTCCGTGTAATTTTTATTATTCTAAATAGAATAAATCTCCGATAGAGATTGTAAAGCAGTTTCATATATCAATCATCTCCCACCACATTTATAGGAAAGGGCAGTCCTGCATTTTCAAGAGAAATCCCTCCTCATTTCCCAAGAATGGCAAAAGGTCCCCTTAAAGTAGCCAATAAAATAGTAGATAAAGAAGAGAGAGAAAGTGTGTGGACTGATTCAATGGAAAATAGAAACATACTTTATTCATTTCTTCTAGTGTTTCCAAGCTTCCCATAGGATTTTCTGTTCATACTTTCTTTGGTGAAGGCTTAGAAATCTATTTAGCCACTGTCAGATACCATGGACTAAAAAAGATACATACTTGTGGTTATGATTAATTCCTCCCATATAATCAGCCATCTTCCGTTGTTTGCTGAGAGGAATGGACCATCGTATGTTGACTGGAAAAGCACATTGTAATTTTTTTGTAGTTGCTGCTCTGATTTGTGTTGATTTCTCTTCTCTAAGCCTGGCATATATATTGTATATGAGTATACATAACTCGATAGCCTTTGTCTGACTTGGAAACAAATGTTTGATTGTTGCTTCAACAGTTTGTGGGACAGAAATTCAAGTAACATAAATCAGTTTAGCTTCACAGACTAAAAAAAAAAAAAAGACTTTTGTTATATAGAATTAAAATATATGAAGTTATACATCTTCGACCTTGATACTTTCTCTCTTTTTTGTGTCGTTTTTTTTTTGTTTTGTTTTGTTTTGTTTTGTTTTGTTTTTTAAGAAAAGCAACACAATTTAGCACAGGCAGAGTTACCTTTCTGAATATCTGTTTACAAGGACACACTCGACAGCAGCAACTGACTTGTTCCAACTGAATCACTGGCTGAAGCAGATAAGATATATTGAATTTTTAATTGTATTTCATCATGAATACAGCTGTTTTGCATCAGTCACTATAGAAGCCCTATTTAACTATTCTCTATTGGTTTCCTGACAAGAAGAACCTAAAATTTAATTATAAGTGTGAGATGCAGCCAACAATTTGATAACTAACTGCAATTCTGATGGAACTAAAAACCCAAAAAGGATGAACAACAAGAGATAAGATTGCTTTTAAATAAAGGTAGTAAATGCATTTTTGCTTTTGGGGCTGAGAGACGCAAAGGTAAATGCCATCTGCACATACAATTCCCAAGTTAATCTGTATGGTGGCAACGTAATTTCAGTCGTCTTGAGGGACTTTCTCTTCAAATTCCCGCCATGTCATGAAGTGAAATACAAGTTTCTTTCAATAGCTGATAAAATATTTAGGATCTGATCTCACTTGATATGGTGACTCAGTGATCATGGTGTTCAAATCTTAAATTTCTGACATGCTATGGAAATGTGCACAAGAAAGGTTTTAGCTATTTAGCAGTTGTTAAATTTAGGTAGACACTGACAGAGTAGAAGGTGAAGAGCTTACAGGAAAGCAATACCGTAAAAATTTGAGGAAGAACTGACTTTTCTAGGAAAAATAAACTTTATAAATACATGAAAAAAAATATTTCTGGCAAGCATCATAAAAATCAGTGATAATAGCAAGCTGAAATAACAATCTTAATCTTGGAGATAGTTTTGCCTCACACACAGGTGTACCTGAACTTGTTGTATACCATCTAGCTTGGGAGATGATGGACACTGAGTCATACCACCAGCAAACACCATACGAACCCTTTGGCACTCCTTGATGTAGAGTCAGAATTCTAGTCCATCCTGCAGCCTTTGTTGACATGGCAACTGGTACCTTAATAGTCAGATTACAATTAATTTGGGTATCTAAAGGTCTAAACTGCTGTAAAATTAATGTTTTCATAGTAGGCACAGTTTTCATACTCCCCAAAGTAAAACCTCCTTCTTTTCTGGAAACTAGCTTTTTAAAGTGACATCCAAATCGAGGAGAATGTGTAGAATCCAGTCATCCTCCCTTAGCTTCATGTTGTTGATGAAATTAGCAGTGCTATCCCTGCTGCTGGAGGAGAGGAACAAAAAGAAAAGATTGCCTGTGATTCAATATGTGGTTTCTAAATAAACACTAACACCATTGGCATTAGGGAACCCATCTGTTTCTTTATTTCTTTACCACTACAAAATCTATGATATGTGATCGTAACAGATGTTTCATGTCTACAAACAATGATATGCTACATTATTAAACCAAGAGGGTCATTAAACTGAGCTATATGCATTTTTTTCAGTTTATAACTGCAAGATCATCAACATATAACCTTAGGGTTATAGAAACCCCTCTCATCCCTCTCTTGACTCAATGTGTAAGTTACACAGCAAACGCTCAGCAAATATCATGAACATCTCCATTAAAGCTTGGTTATGCAGAAGTGCCTGTAGGCATCTGTACAGCTGTTGGACCTAACATGTCTTAATGTTTTTTTTTGCCAGAAGCGCTTCGTACGTTTAGCTGCAACATGGACTAGTCAAATGCCAGTTGTCTGCCTAGACAAGAATGCAAATCCTCTACTGTTTTGGGTAATAATATCAGATTGGTCTATTCTGTGTCATCTGAGAAATAAACAGGAGCTTCCATTTGAGCAAAGTGTCTTCATTTTTTATTAACAGTATTATTTCTATATTGTTTATCTCTTTACCTTTAATCAACACCTCAGGACAAAGAACTTTTCACATGTGGCTATCTTTATTGCACTTCTGTTCACACAGTATTCTTTCATACTGGAAATGCATACAAACACATTATAGTAATATAGATTTCCACAAATACATATACTTTTGTCTCCCTTTGAGTTGAAAGATGTCTATTTTCCCTTCCCAAATATCATGTAAGAAGCTGAACATTTTGCTTTGTCTCTGAAGAATGACTGACAGAGTAATATGAGCCCCAGAGTGAAGCAGTTTTTATTGAAGGTTATTTCTTTATTGGAAATATTAACAAAAAGAAAAAAAAAAAAAGAAAAGAAGAAAAGAATGCCTTGAGTATTTCAGAGATCAATTTAAAGTCTTTAATTAAAATATATCTTCCTATTTAACAGGATTCTTGGGATTCCTACCCATAAATTTTCATTATAGATTTTCATAAATGCAACAGTATTATGGGCAGAGTTGTTGGGAAGTCTAAGGAGAATGGAAAAATAATATTTAAAGACACTATATTCAGTCCAAGCAAGTGGTGTTAAATTCATGTGGAAAGCATTAACATTTTTGTGAGTTAAAAATGTGCCCCTGTCAAATAATTGAATAAACCACTCACTGGTAAGTACATTAGTATGTCTGTGTACATGTATGTATTAGACATGGCAGTATTGCTAAAAAAGATGAAGAAATAATTGTCCTTTTGTTCTCAGCTACTCAAAACTATTCTTTCCATACTCAAATTCTTTTGCTAGAAAAAAACAGCAATGCTTTTGGATCTACCTTGCAATAGTACCTCAGTAACATCTCAAGAAAGCCATTGATTTTTGCAAAACTTTCATAGTTTGAAAGTATGTGAGGTTGCAGAGAATTTCACAGGGATGGACAGCAGTACAGAAATGCCTAATCATTTTAACACTGAATATAAACTGCACCTTGAGCCTAAGCCTAGAGGTTTTTTTGTTGGCAGGAAAGAGCAGGTATAAACACTGGAAGCTTCTGGAGAAAAATCAGACAGTAACATTATGCATGTATGTTTCGAATACATAGCAATAACATGTACAAGCAGCTGCATGACTCTTATGCACATTTCTGATTAATTTAGCAGACATGTAATTCCTAAAGATGTTTTCTTTACTATTTATGTACTCAAAATGCTAGTAATACCAGTGAGAGAAAAAAAAAAAAAAAAAAAAAAAAAGAGGAAAAAATGTTAGGGGAGAAGTAGTGTTGGAAAGGTACTAGACAGTGTTGTTAAAATTAGTCTTTGTCTACTTATTTAACATACCCCAGTGCAAAAGAAAAGCCATGTTCTATCAGCATCCCAGTCAATGGGGTGCAGCTTTAAGCACAGGTGTATGCACGCATCATACACAGGCAATTAGACATTTTCCCCATTTCCTCTCCTGTAGCTGTAGCCATTCACTTATAATTCTGATTCTCTGCCTTCTGGTTGTAAAACAATTATCTGTGAATTCAAAAACAGTTGGCTGCAAAACTTTGCAGGGTTTTTTTTGAAGGAGAAATTTTATTTCATGTGTATTATGTACTTACAGATCATCTGAGGTATGACTGTAAATGATGGGAGTTTTCCTCTAGAGGTCTGAAAGACATTTTTTTAAAAAAATTAATCCATTCTAATCCTGAAACAGGGTTCTTTCTATTCCATCAGGATTGCCCAAACAGTTTAAATCTCTTTGCTTAAGTGGACTTACAGTGATTCAGCTGAGTGGGACTCAGAAAATAGGTGTTTTATGCAAGGTCTACTTTCTGCCCTCACTGACTCAACTACTCCTAATGCAACCACATGGGGTTCCTCTAAACTTGTTCAAGAGCAACATCTGTGCTACAGAAAATACATAGTATTGAAAGATCATAATCAGCTTTGATGCCATTGGTGCCCTGCTGCACTGCAGCAGGGCTTTGCCATAGCCTTGAACATCAAGGAAGTGAATCCAAATTTGTCTCCAGCAGATACTGATTCAAAAAAAAAAACAACCAACCAAACAAACAAAAAAAACCAAACAAACAAACAAAAAAAAACCAAACAAAACAAAACAAAAAAAAAACAACCATATTTTCAATTCAACAGAGCATTCAGTCCTGTACTTAAATATTTTCTTTACTCAGAGCACACAATCTAATCCCTATTCAAGACTTTGCTATGTACAAAATAAGTTGTGGTTTTCTAGCCAGCAATTGGTTGGGTCACAACATCATCATCTCCTCCACTGCTACATCTTTTTGCATATATTTCCTTTCCAAATATTTGGATAATTCACTCTAGGTGGCAATCTGTTTTGTCAGAATGACCAGAGCAAGCAGAATGAATCTAACTGATCTTTTTTGCTATATAGTAGCTCATCCTTCAGAAGAGAAGATAGACCATTGAAAAAGTGTGGGGAAACCATCACTTAAATCTCAATTGTGTCATTTTGAAGTGGATGCTACCTGGCTATGAAAAAGGGTTTGCAACCAGCAGATCTCAAAGCTGTTTGTCAAAAGTGGCCAGTACCCTGCGGGGAAATTAAGACATTGCAGAAAAAAAAAGTTTGCTGAGATGGGAAGAGCCAGGACATTTCCAGAATCCCTATCTAGTGTATTGTCTTCTAGATTATACTCTCCCACCGAAGGACATCAAGCAGATGAATCTGTCATCATAGCTGATGAGAAGAAATCAGATAAACAATGCTATTGTTTCACTGCAAAGTATTTTTGAATAATTATTTCTATTTCCCTATCTGCACTGCTTTGTTATGCACAGAATTAACTGTCTCTTTAGTGGTCTTATATCTGCATGACTCCTTGGTCTCTACTGTCTTTATTGATATCTCTTACTTCTAGCAGGTCTTTTGGAAGGGTCCCAACCCATGTTGCAGACATAGCACTTTCAGGTGGCCTAAACACATGTATCATTTCCTCATCCCAATGCACAAATTTCTCCATATTCATGTGTGCTGTAATCATACAGTCACTTTTCATAGAAAAATAAAGCAGCAGCAATGGCCACTGCTTAGTCAATATATAATTTTGTGAATCTACTGGAAACACTTTACCTACCATTACCAAGTATGTTATTCTGGACTAGTACAACTGGAGCTTGTGTCTTTCCCACCTTCCTCCGTAAGGAAAAATATGGATATCTCTGACCCTGAAAATATGGCCAAGACATTTCCTATGAGTACATTCAAAAAGCATGTGAGTTCAAAGTTACATGGGCCTAGTGTTCAAAAGACTGCTCTATGAAGGATGAATTTGTAAATGAAAGTTTGTCATAGCCTTGGAAATTCAGACAGCATGTGGGCAGTAAGCCTCTAACTTCAAAGACTCAGTTTCATCTTTACCTGATCTCAGTAAAAGGAGAGTCAAATCCATCTTATAGAGAATTTTCTGGACCTGTAGAGTCAAGGTAGATGCCTTTTTAAAATATTTCATCTAGTAAATGTCCCTATTATGTGAACCATTGGATGTTACTATAGCTGACCAGACTGGAGGCATTTCTATTTATCTGGACTTTTAAGAAGGTGCTGTTTGGCTGCCTGATGAAAAACTTTGATTCACAGTGTATTTAGATGCAAAATCTTGGGTAGTATTTCTCCCATGCCTTTTGTAAGAACTGAAATAAGATGTTTCCATTTTCTTTACAATTGTCATGTTGTGATTTGCTTTTGAGTGAGGTTTTTTCTTCTTTTTTATTGTTATTTTTCTTTTTGAAGTTGCTGTCTGTCTAAGCAGAGATTGTATTTAAGATCAATAGCATTGGACTAAATGAGCCCCTCTGCTTTGATATTGAAGCTAATCGGCTCTTGTTTGGCTTTGGAAACCTTTCAGTAGTCTTCTCTGCAGTTTTATAATGACAGACTCTTTTAGTCTGAAACTTTTAATCTATTAGAAAGTGAATTTCCTAGGCTTTGTGTGACTAACAGGAAAGTTTGTATATTGCACCAAACTTAGCTAGTATTTATTCTTTCTCTGCATATTCTGGCTGCAGAAAACAATTCAAGTTCAATTTCCAGACATCTGTACAAACACTGCAAATTCACCAGAACAGAGGTGCCCAGGTGATGTACCTTCCTTGTTATTCCAAGACCTGTCTTTTGCTGCTCAAGTGCTGTAGCTCCCCAAGTAGTGCCACAACTCCATAACCAAGCCTGCCTGTCCCCTAACCCAAAGTACATAAAACTATAACAGTGCATATCATTGCACTTCTCAAACAGAAGGATAGTTATATCCTGGGCACCATTTTTTCTGCAAGAACTCTCCACCAGACTTGTCCAATAACATGCTGTGAGTCTACAGCAGAGCAAGGCACAGACCCCAGGAGACCTGACTGCCCCCCGTTCTGCCCCATCTTAAGATGTCTTGTGTCTTTCTGGCCAGGCTTCTACGAGAAGCTCAAAAAGTACTAGTGTGTTCACAAGGGTGACTGCCTTTCCCTTTTTTCATTAGTCTCCTTTCCCTAGACAGAAACTGTTACAGGCCCTAGGATTCCTTAGGGTCTTCTCCCAAGTGTTTGCTGCTATCAGGAGTTTTTCCTGGGTTACCAGGGTAAAGCTCTTCATTTTTCAGTGCTACATATAGCTTCCCTCTGCAGACAAGTCTCTGGAGTTTCAGGTCAGAAGGAGCAGTCTCTGATGGGGATTCTCACCATCCCATGCCCAAATTAGGAGGTAGTCTGGGGCCAGTTTTCAGGTGATGAAGATGTACCAAATTTGATTCATACCCTATAAACATGATTTGCAATTCAGGTCTTGTTTTTCAATAGAAAAAGGAAATAAGATTGTGCTGACTTTTGTTACAAGAGATCAACATTGTGATAAGGTGGCTTTTCAGAGTCCGTGAAGGTTGCTTCTTCATTAGCTATACCTTTGCTCTCCACCCTCTGTCTTGACAACAGTTTTGCCCTTTGCCTGGTAAAAAAAACAGCACAGAAATGTGGTTGAACAGAAACTGATTCTGCAGGCAAGAGTTAAATTATGGTGCCTGGGATTTATTCAAACATCAAGGTCATATATTCATTGCAGTCCCATGTCTAAATTTGGAGAGGAAATCACTGAGCTGATGAAATATCAGACCTGTGCTTTCTGTATCTACTTTTGGAGAGGAAAGACCTACTTTTTGTGGGTAAAAGCACCGTGTCGTGTTTCAATAGAGATCCTTGAAATTTCAACCTGTCTCCTTGTGTCATGGTTTGAGCCTGGTCGGCAGCTAACCATCACGCAGCCACTCTCTCTCCCTTCTCTTCCGGCAATAAGAAGGGACAGAGAGCCAGGCTTGGGGTTCGAGATAGGACTGGGATGGAGAAAAAATCACCCTTTATGGGCATGAGCGAAAGGCAGACTTGTTAGGGGAAGAAAAAAAAGAACATACATTTATTACAGACACTAACAACATGTAACAGAGTAGGACAATGAGAAACATTGCCACATCTTGAGAACACCTTTCCCCCACCCCTCCCTTCTTCCCGAGCTCAGTTTTGCTCCCGATACCTCTACATCCTCCCCCCAGCAGCGCAGGGGCAGGGAATGGGGGGTGCAGTCAGCGCTGCCACTTATTCCATCTTCAGTGGGAGGAGCTTCTGGAACTTGTTTCCCCTGCTCCATCGTGGTACCCATCTCACAGGAGACAGTCCTCCACAAACTTCCTCTGACATGAGTTGGTCCCACAGGCCGCAGCATTCCCCACACTTCTCCATTGTGGGTCACTAACTTTCTCCGACTAGATTCTCTCCCACAGCTGCAGCCCTTCTCAAGCTCCTCTGGTGTGGGACACCCCCGCATGCTGCAATCCTCCCAGAGCTGAATTACAGCAGCGGGGATACCTTTTCCCACAAGACGCTGGCCTTCTTTGGGCAGAGAACCTTGATCAATTAGGCGAAAGCCACAGGCCATAAATCAATGTCTGCTCCACCACAGATCTTCATGGGTGGCAGGGGGGGGCCGCCCTGCTGTCTCACCACAGGATACAGGGGGCTCTCTGCTCCGGCACACCTCCCCCCTCCTTTCTTCCTCCGTTCCTCCACTGACCTTGGTGTTCATGCAGCTGCAGCAACTCCTCCTCACAAGTCCCACTGCCCGTCACCAGATCCCTTCTTAAATACGTTATTGCAGAGGCGCAGCTGATGGGCTCGGTTTCCAAACAGAAGTGGAGCTGACTTGGAGCTGGGGGAGCTTCGAGAAGCTTTTCACAGGGGGCCACCCCTATAGCCCCCTCCCCTGCCACCAAAAAAACTCCACCACTCACTCAACCCAGGACACCTTGTTACAACCAGTCAGGTTTAAACAGAGGAGTTGCAGGTGAATTTAAGTCCCTTTTCCAAAAGGATGTGGGCTTCCTATCAAACTTGCAAGATAGTCTAAAAATGACCCGAGAAATATAATTATCCAATGAAAACTAAATTGTGAATGCTCAAGGCTAATGTTTTGACAGTGGTGACTGTCTTTTCTCTCTTTTATCTCAAATATACCTGGATCTCTTTGGAACTCATGTAAGTTTGGACCTTTAGACTTCTAAGTCTGCAAGATAGAAACATGGTGACATTGTTGGATTTAAAGGCCTGGAAGCTTCACTTGACTTCTAATCTTCACTTATAGAAGTACAGGCTTTCCTAACAAGGGTTTTACAAAGATTTCTCAAAGACAACATCACTATTTATTTGTTTATCAATTTGGCATGCAGCCATAAAGAGATTTTATTATATATGAATATTTGTGTAACTACCTGTTATAGGAGAATTACAGCACTCACAACAGATATGTTTAGCTCTGGAATGATGCATTCATACATCCTAAAATAATATCATGCCAGAAATCAGATTCTTATCCAACTGAAACAGAAGGAAGATTGCTTTGCATCTAGTTATCTGATGTGGTTTGTCCAGTGCATCTTAAGGTTCAAAAATGAGGGACTTTTGAGGAGAAAAAAAAAAAAAAAAACAAAAATAGAATTGTAATAGTTTCTAAGTTGTCACAGTTTCCTGGCACACCATATAAGCTAGCTGCTAGGAATTAATCCCTGAGAAAATCTGAGCTATCTTTGACAAACACCATTTAATTCTTTCAAGGGTCATTCCTGTGGCTCTCTACTGCAGGATCTGTCTTTGTTTCTGAAATGTGGATGCCAGTATTCTTCTCCAATTGAGCTGTCACTCCAAAGCAGTGTTGTGCTATTGATCTGACACCAGAAAGCCACTGACAGGAGTGACTATGTGTTGGGTGATTCTGTCTGATGTGAGAAGCAGTTGATACATCCAGAATGAGGAGCAGATAAACTGTCACAAGATCTTTTGGCTGCTGGTGTTGGCAGATGCTGCTTCACTATGACTTTGGTGCCAAGAAGAAGCAGAAGATTGAGGAGGCTGGGGTCTCCCTCCAGTGGTGTGATGCCACTTCAATTAATACTTCGGAGATTGTTTTAATTTCTTAGGTAGTTGAACTCTTAGATCTTGAGGGTCAATACTGAAAAATTAAGTCACCTCAGGAAGCTGTTCTGTCAT
This sequence comes from Tyto alba, assembly GCF_018691265.1. NCBI lineage: Eukaryota > Metazoa > Chordata > Aves > Strigiformes > Tytonidae > Tyto > Tyto alba. The sequence continues at coordinate 13,228,985 of NW_024881261.1, forward strand.
CTTAGGAAGGCCCTTTTAATGCTGGATTTTATTTTATTTAGAGTTTTTGACGAATCCTACCTTCCTCTTGAAATACTTATGGAGCTCCTTGCCCAAGGATTTCCTTGGGAAGCCTTTTTTCTGCCTGCCATTCTCCATTGCTTACATATGGTTATTCTGTGTCTTTTGCAAATAAGGCATTGTTGTTTCATTGTTTTTAACTTTTTTATCTCAGAGTCTTTCCAGGAAAAAATTAAACTTAGAATTTCCAGTAACATTTATTTCCTCTTTTCCATTGTAGCTCCTGTTTTTCCCCATAGTAACAAGGTAACTCTAGTTAATAAGTAATCTAGTAACTCTAGATAATTCAGTTCCTTCTGATTTGTGCTGATTCTGAGACCAGGCTCAGGCCAAGTTTTTCGACAACTGCAACAGCTAATCAGACAGAATAAAGCTGCAACACATATTGGTAACATCTTAGTAAATGAGATAAATCTCTTCCTTTCCAAGCTGTGTTTTGTCTTGTTGCTCTGTATATCACATGAATCATACAATCACTAATGAAAAGGATGTTAATAGTCACAAGCACTTCTTTTCAGGATGGTAGAGTAACCTGGACAGTAAATGGAATGAGTTTGGTTCATGTCACTGAGAATTAACCTAACCAATACCAGCTGTGACTATAAATATTGAAGCCATATTTACAGATACTTTCAATCAAAACTTCTGGGAAAGGTATTTATTGCATTTTAAAAGACTTTGCTTAATCTTTATGTGGGTGATGATTTCTTATGCCAGAGGCTAATGGACATCTGAAGCCTGAAAGGACTGTTAGATTACTTACTATAACTCCCTGTTGGCTAGGCAGACTTCCTAAATGGACTTTTTTTTGCTATAGGTTTCAGACAAAAGCCTTATTAGAGAGTATTAGATAAAAGCACAATAAATGTTGGAATAGGGTGTTACGACTCTGATATCCTGTATTGCCAGCCAACGTATCCCAACCTTCTGATATGTTCACAGACTCACTCTCTACATAACCAGGGCTGGCAATGATGAATTTATAATGCAATCAGATCTATTATGCTCACTGAGGCACCAGGAATATAAAATATCACTGAATAGTAAGCAGCTTTTATGCTCCCCTTTACTGTACATCTGGCCAGAATCTTCAATGTGTAAAACATCTCACAAAAATACAGAGATATTAGTTGATATTATGTCTACACTCCAGTTAACATCAATGCTTTCTCTTTTTGCTAGCTAACTGTCCAAGAAATTGATTTAATTGCTTTCAAAACTTTCAACAAACACAGATGATCTGTCAAAGAGATGTATGACCTATTAAAGTCCACAATTACATTACTTCAAGACATAATTAAAAAGTTGGGTCCCCATTCTAGCCCTCAGCCATTGATTTCTAAGGGAAGAATGTTTCAGTGGTGATGTAAACCCCAATGAATCACCAGACTTCAAGCAGAAAAAAAGAAATTTAGCTTCTCTCAAACAATCTCATATAATGAGGTTACTGAGAAAAAAGAGGGTGGGGAAGAAAAGATAAATGATTGTAAATTTGGATTGTGTTTTCATAACTATTTAAGATTGAAGTCAATTATGATTTGACATTTTATTGATACTTCCAGTATTTAAAGCTAACAAGTACTACATTAAATTTTACCATGTAAATCTGATATGACAATAAAAACCCTCTTACACTTTGCTTTGGAAATGTTGCAACACAATACAAGTAGAAATGCCATGAAAAAAATTATTTATCTGCTTCTGTCCATTGACCCTTCCAAGATTTCTAAAGCTTTTTTCAGTTACCTGAACAGTTTTGATACTTTCTCTTTCCAATTTCCCTTCTATGCCAGGAATTTTATTAAAAAAACAGTGATGAAGCCAGCCAATGCTTGTTGCTTGTTTCGTTTTCCTTTTCAGTAGCTGTTGTATTTGTCCTGATGAAACTGAAACTGCAAGGCTCCCCCTTTGCTTCATATGCTCTTCCCTGAGATAACTGCAAAGGTGTCACCCTCATTTGAGTACTAGTTGTATTTTCTTGTATCTTAAACACATGCTGACTTTCCTGAACAAGAGTAGCAACAATGGAGTAGTATAGCAATGATAGTGTGATTGTCATTCTTTGTATCATGCTTCCATGTCATCTGTACAGTTCTTCATGTTGTTGTTTTTTTTTTTTTCTGAAGAATAATGTTTCTGCTGTTTCTTACTACAGAGAAACTGAGTTTCCAACGAGTTAAAAGAACAAATCTTTGTTAACAGAACAGATATGCCTTCCACATGATGAAAAAAAGTTAATTAATAAATAAATACTGTGTCATACTTTTGAAAATTCAGTTGTCTCTTTACGAAACCATTATCAGTTGAAGGTATAAACTTGCTAGGAGTCTAAACACACAGGACGTCAAAAGGTCAAGTACAAAACAGAACAGAACATGTTAAAAGACTAAATCTGTTAAATGACTAGATTTCCTTGTTGATATCAGACCAAATGGCATTTCATTAAATGCCTTTGAGAAGAAAGACCTCTTCAAAGATATAAAGAAGTAAACCTGAAAAGAGGACTGATATGCCCAAGGAAAGTCTGATTGCTGTTATTCTTTATCTAAAAAGAAGCATTATATGAATATCTGGAATAAACCTCTAGAGAGCTAGGTTCACAAACAAAGATCAGAACACGTGAGGTTCAGCAAAGGCCACCTCTGTCCTTAAGCCACTATTTATCTGTGTTATAGGACTGTTAAGAAAATCACATTTTCGTACACCAGTGCAATCTGTTTAACAGGCTTCTACTGTATTGGAAAATCTTTTCTGCTGTTCATTAGATTTGCTATAGAGCTTGTGACTAATAGATGAATGGATTACCTCGTCCATCATTTTCCAGTCAAAGGTTATCACTGCTGATGTGGCTGGAAAGATAGCAAACTTTTAATCCTGGTCTTAAAGCACTAAAGTGGGATTATGAAGGTTTTTAAGATATTTGGGCATCTGAAAGTCAGTTTTCTTAGGGCTCCTTCCAATTTCTGTTTCCTGCTCCTCCTACCACCATCAGCCTCCAGGCACTCTGCCTAGGGGCAACACAGAAACGTCTGAGGGATATTTGCTCCCAGAGGGTGCCACCTTTCCTCAGACTCACTGTAGTGTTCTCTACTGTGCTATGGATTCCCTACCTGTGCTTGGTTCTAGAGGGAAAAAGTTTTTCTAAGTATCAGGAAACTGGAAGCTGTTAATTTAATTCAAATGGTATTGCCAAGACACAGTATGCCAGATAGGGGAACACTCTCTACACCAGGTAGAAAATGTTGAGTAGTAGGATGAATGAGATATGGACTCTATCCTGCTCAGAGTATTTGGGTACTTAAACCCAGGAAAGGACAAGATGCTTCTTCCTAATGCCTTAAGGTTCAGTGATTAAACCATGAAATTTCAATTTTTATTGGGGAATGGGAATCCAGAGATTCTAGAACTTCCGTCACTGTGCTTTTTCACATGCAAAAGAGCAGCATTTCATGGACAGTGAGAATATCGCAGAAGTTAAAAGAAATGTTATTTCAAAAGTGGCTGTAAGAATTTTATTTCAGTCAGCCCTACTTTAAAACTCCTAAGGATCTTTTGCAACGAAAGTTATAATAAAAAATGAATTTTAAATTCCACAGAATTGAGCTGCCGTTCTTCACCCAAGTGTGAAAATAATAATGAGTCTTTGGGGGTTTTGTTTTTTTGTGTGTGGTTTTTTTGTGTGTGTGTTTTTGTTTTTTGGGTTTGTTTTTTTTTTTTTTGCAATCCCTTGCAAATGCCTGGAGAGAAAATCCAGATATATGACAGCATATCTGAAATTATAAAGAAAATGCTAATCAACATGCAAATATCAGTCATGACTGCAAAATATCCCACTTAAATGAGCACCATGATATGTATAATATAAATACAACGTGTATCTATTCCTAATTTTATTCTACTTTTAATATCAACAAAGTTTCTCCAGAAATGATAACATATGTGAGGGTACCTGAGTAGGAAAACTAAAGTCTATTCATTTCTGAGATCTATCACCTCTGCTTATTCCTCCTTCTAGAGAGAATTACATAAAAATAGCATGTTACACTTCAGTTCTTCATCAGGCATTGAAATATTCAAATCAGCTTTGGTGGGATGGATTTGCCTGATCATAGGAGCTGACAGAATATGGTACACAGACTGAGAAATTTATTTGGAGATGTTTTTCATTGTTAATAATAAAGTTATACAGAAAGGGAAGGTTTGAGGAGGGCATGAAGCAACTCTCTACTAGACATTAAAAAATGGGATTCAGAAACTGCAATACTTTTCATTACATAATTGTTGTCTATCTGATTTACATTCAACAAATCAAGGCAACTACTACTGAGGCATACATAATGCTCTCAGCAACAGATGCTGACAAGTGCATTAATAAATCATGATCATCATTAGAATTCTTAAACCAATATTTTGCTGCCAGACATGCTGTTTATTACAATTTCTTATTTTTGTTTATTTTATTTATTCATTCAGATTGTACTAATCTTCACATAAGATATTGATTAGTCAAATGGCTGTAGCAGATTAGTTTACAAAGGTCACAATCAACAAAATTAGGGTCTGAAACAGACAGTTGATGCTTTAACATGGAAAATGGGAGTCAGGAGTCTGGAGACAGTAGTAATAAGAGTTATCTGTGAAACATTTGTTGTCAGTTGAGGGTCAGGTTCAGACAGACCTGTTTCTGGATTGCAGTAATATTGAGTCTTGGGTGACAGAAATTGAAAGAATAGACTTTGGAGTAAATGTATTTGAAAATAAGACTGTTGTACTGGGTTGCACAACTATTCCTCTGTCTTTAGTCAGAAATTCCTCCTTTCCTCTGTGTTAGATAATGGACAGAAGATCTTAGTAGTAGCCTCCATCAGCACAGCATCTCTCAAAGAATTTTACCAAAAGATGCTTGCAGTAATTTTGCACTAAGCAACTATCTACTCGATGCTCTTACTACTGGGTAGGTCATGATGGACCCTCAAAGCTCATGCCACCTTCGTATTGTCCTGAGTTCATGTAGGTTTCTTCTCATTTCACTTTCCCATAGATCCTACTCAACCAAGAAATTGGACAAGCTCACATCACCATCTCATGGGTAGCATTATTCCCTGAAATTCAGGCACAGTTTTGGCTTTATCTGGCTTAAACTTGAAAAGAGCTGCAGGTGTGTGTACTCCACATTGTATACTCAATGTGTATGGAAAAAGAAGGGACAAGATCCTATGTCCACCATCCTGGTAATCAACAGAAAATACTGGAAGAAGAAATCTGAGCTGGTTCACCTCTGAGATCAGATCACTTCTTGTCACAAAAGTAATGAATTTCATTCCAGCATCCACCCTGTAGATTCCTCAGAGTTTCTTCAGAGAAGGTCCACAGTCACTGATACCTCTTATTCTGTGTCACTGATCTGAGTGTTAAAACCAGGTGCAACCTCCAACTCCAATACCTGGCCAGAGGAGGGAGATGACACATTGCAGAGCTGATATATCTCAGAGTCCACAAAGGAAACAAGTACTAAATTGTGATTCTTGTTCAAGTGCATAAGCCATCTATATCTAGTCTTTGTACATTCTGGTCCTGCAGAAGCATCTTCAGGCAGTCTTATTGTCCTTAACAGATGCAGACCCCAGAGCACAGTGTTTTCTCTTTCTTCTCATACAACAAACAAGACATAATTCAGGTGCCTTGGATAGTGTCAACTGCTCTGAAATGATACTCAGGGGACAGGTTGGTTCCTGTGAGAACCTTCCATGTTCTACAGAAGTCATGCTTAAAATGAGTGAAGCTCAGACACTGACTTCAGCTTCCTCAGTTGTGTTTAAGTACCTTTGCTGCTCAGGACTCTAGGGGTTCCAGAAAAAAAAACAACACAAGAGAGGAAAAGGTTCATTCCATGTAAGTGCTATAGATGGTCAGCAGTGCTTTTTTACTTCTAATAATTTTTTTAAAACTTACTTAAATACTGATTTATGTGTCAGAGCTGTAAGCACTCAATTGATCCAGTAAATATACAGCTAAGAATTGCTTAGCATATCAGACCTGTTGCCTGTTACAGTCTATCAGACAAATGTAGATTTAGCCCAAAGTTGAAGCATACATTATTTACTTGGTTGACATTGGCAGATTGATGAAGCTGCTCTGGGAGCTGTTATGAGACAATACGATCCAAAGTGGCAGAAATGCTTGAAAATGAAACCCTCACATAATGCCTCATATCAATTGTGTTGCATGAGCTTGTGGCTTGGTTCAGAGATGAGTGTGGATGTGGGGGCAAAAAGCAGATACATGTTTTTCTAGGAAAGCTCACAAGCCATTCTGCTGTACAATGTTCTTCCTTCCCTCTTGAAGACTATGTGAAGCTGCCACATGGTTGGAAAGCTAAATAGCTTGTGATGGAGAAAAAAAGTCCCTTCCAATAACCAAGCTGTGTGTGTTTTGTAATTGATCTAAGAGACAGCTTTTCAGAAAGGCTCAACACAAAAGAAAAAGTGTGACTGTCAGGCAAATAGATATGAATAGAGACTGCTTTCAATAGTGCCTCCTTAATTAAGGCTTAGCAAGTGACCAAAGAAATCAACAAACCAACTGTATGAGGGAAAAAAATACCAAGACAAAAAAACTTTGGCTCTGTAGTTAATGTGATTCATTATTTGCTCTGCAAATTCACTGTTTATCCTTTCCTGATCCCCACTTCATAATTTTCCATTTTGGCCATACCCGAGTACAAGATCCTGCTTGCTTTCTTTCTTTCTTCCTTCTCCCTATCTCTGCTGTGTTGCAGGATACCGGGGACAAGGATATTTAATGTGCATTATCAATTTAGATACACCTGCAAACAATACACTTTTCCTAGGAAATCCAATGGTGGCCTGTCAGCACAAGTCATGTATGCTAGGAACAAATGGGAATTCAGTTAAAAGGAAAGATTCTGAGTCATTACTGTTAATCACACTCATAGACCATGGCTTTTCATAGCATAACCTTCAAAGTGAGTAATTTGCAGGTCTTTCTGGCTTTCTTATTACTACCCATAAAGACATCCTTTAAGGAAACACAACCACTTCCATTATTACTACCCATAAAGACATCTGTTAAGGAAGTGCAACCACTTCCATGTGGTACTGATTGCACTGAAAGCCTGATGATATCCATCTTTTTCCTTCCTCCCATGAGCAGTGCACTGCTAGCAGCATCCAGCTCCACAACACAGACTTAGGCACTTCTCATTCCTAGCTTTTGTAAAGCATTAACCAATACAGGGTGAAGTACAGGAAACTAAGTGTTCTGAGGATCATAGATCTGTCTGCTATGATAAGTAGACTAGCACGCACACTGCCAAGCTCAGAGAAGGATAAATCCCAAGTTGTTGTGGTTTGAGCCTACTCAGCAGTTAAATGCCACGCAGCCACTCACCCACCCTCCCCCCACTTGGGAATGGGGAGGGAATCGGAGGGGCAAAGGGAGACTCACGGGTTGAGATAAAAACAGTTCAATAACAGTAACAGAACAACACGCTAACAGCAGTATCAACAGGTAACGTACAGTACAGCTGCTCAGTACCCACCGACCGACCGACCGACACCCACCCGCTCCCAGCCAGCAATTCCAAACACAAAGGCCCTACAGCAACACTCCCAGAAGTGACATCCCCTCCCAGCCCACTCCTGCTTTTATATAGTGAGCATAACATCACATGACATGGCATATCGGCCAATCCAGGCCCAGCCCTCCAGCTGTGCTCCCCCCGCCCCCGCACACAGACAAGGGCTCTAGGACCTGGGCAGCCCCTGGGGTTTCTGTGCTGCAGCACTCCTCCAGCTACCAAACCAACAGGAACTCTAGTCCAGCCCCAACCAGGACACAAGTCAAACCCTTGCCAGGCAGTTCACGATATTAGCTCAGTAGTCAGAAGGCTTTAAAAAGTCACATTGTGATTTTTTCACTTGTTTTTTGTTGCTGTTCATGGGAAGATGAAGGACTGGAAAGGAAGATTGGAATTTTTCAAAGTTTTCCCTGAAATGTTGGGAACTAGAGAAAGAGTGTGTGTGAATTAAAGTCTGAGAGTATTGCAAAATCAGATATCTCCAGGATCCCGAGCTTTTAGGGGGAAAAAAAAAAAAGGCTTGCAAAGAGCATCTTACATTGCAAACGTGAGAATACTATTTAATACTCCCATCTCTATATAAAAGATGGAGCAAAAATATACACCGTAAACAAGTCCTATTTTTACAGATTTATGAAAGATCAAAGAAATTTAACAGTTAAAAAAAAATGTATGGTCCTTTGAACCTTGTGTGGAAGGCAGTTAGGACCCTTGTTGATTACTTGAAAGAGGTCAGTACAAGTTTGGGGTTTATTTCAAATCTGCTGTGTTATCTTAAATCACCAGCCATATTCTGATAAATATGGTAACACTTTAAACACTAAAACAGGCTGCATCTTATTTCAACTCTACAAGCTATAGAGAAAAAAGAAGTTTTAGTCAGATGGATCTAGTAGGGGTATGCAAGCTTGGCACCATGCTTTTCCTCATTGACAGTACAGGGACCCATGTTCAGTGTTATGCACTGTAAAATAGGATTTGGGGCAAGGGGAAATGTGAGTTGTCCACAGATTGCATGAATTTACCTACACTGGACTCATTTCCAGCATTGCAGCAGGTGGTCTGAGCATGGCTCCTAACCTTTCTCATTACATCTTCTCTTCTTCCTCACAGCAATGCTCTGAGAATCTTGACAACTGGAATAATAGAGTTAATATAAGAGCTGTGGATATTGTCTGCAAATATTTTAACCTGCTTTAACTACCTTCAGAGAAAGATGCTTGACTAACACTGTGTATGAAGAGGGGAGAAAGCAGCAGAGGGGCTGGTCCTGTGGCTGCACCTACTGTGGCCAACTTGCTGCTGTCAGCTATACAGATGAACATGCATGTCTCCTAATGTGAATGTCTTTATCCAAACATTTTTCTCTTTTTTTTTTAACCTCAGATGAATTATGAGTTGATGAATGGTGAAAATCAGCTGGCTGAAGGGGATTGCTCTAAGGCTTGCACTCTTTTAGACTCATGTCCCATTTTAGATAGATAGGCTCAGTGAGTAGATTATTACTCACAGGCTGAATTCCTGCAGACCCTGCCACAGACCAAGGACACTGAGACAGATGTATCCTGCAGATATACCAATAACACAGAATGATGAGCCCAGTAGAATGCCTGAACAAAACATGTAAGGTAGTTAAGGAGAGTTTCATACCATTTCTATGATAGGCATACGTGGACGTTGAATGTCCATCACTAAATACACCTCAAAGACAGAAGTTATTTGCACATCAGCTGAGTTCCTCCATGGAAATCACTTGGATTTCAGCAACAAAGCACACATGAGATGGAAGAAGGTTGAGTTTCCTTCCACTTTCAGTGCTTAGAATCTTTAATATAAATGAGACCCTAAAGCTGAAAATAATTATTCACTTGTGCTGTTTCTTCCCTATTCTGCCCACATACTATGAAACAATAAAGTATTTACAGTATCCACAGAAACCTCAAGTGTGATAAGAAATGAGATTTCTATAAGGCAATATTTTCACTCTGATTATGTAGTATATTAACTCGTGTACCCAGCTGAGAAAAAGTATTAAGCCTAGTATACAGAGAAAACAAATAGGAGGGCAATACTTAGCCTTAGGGCTGAAGGAGTTCTTAGTTTCTTCCATTTCCTCAGCTCTTATTTATACCAGAGTCAGTTATGTTGCAGAGTCACGGTTGGTTTGGGAGACCTGAAAGTGGGGTGAAGGGCAGCAGGAAGAAATGAACTTTTCAATTGAAGGATGAAGAAGTGTTTCCACATACATAGAATATTTAAAAAGACTATACTGAAAGAAACAGTGGTTCCTTCTCACCTCGTGGTGGCATTTGTCAAGTTTAGAGAGAATGGGTATTTTTCTAGTGTCTGTTATAAAATGAAGTGGGGTTGGAAGAGGAATTTATTTCCCTGTAAAACAGAAGCTTTCATCAAATCAACTATGAGATTTTATTTCTTAAAATAAGAGAAAGAAAAAAAAGTAATTTTTTGTTCCAATGTTGAACTGGTTTCATATTCAGCTGCTGAAAAAGAGAGAGGAGCTGGAGCATAGGGGCACAGAGAAAGAAAATTATTTCAGGGGGATTTTTTGATGGAGGCAATCATACAGAAAAAATTACAATTTTCAAAGGATATGCATGGGGCCAGGCAGGTCCCTTTCCTTCCTCCCATCCAGGTAGCAAAGCAGAAAACGGTGAAGCCAAGATCCATGCTGTTCCTGAGCAGTGCAGATGCTCTGCTACACAGAGAGGGGAGAGGTTTTCATGATGTCCTTGTTATACTGTAAGGTTTGTCAACACCCGTATGGAGTTCCTCAACCAGGGGACAGTGAATTGTAGATAGAAGGCCTGTTATTTTCAGCCAGAAGGAAAATGTTTCCTTTTTTTCAGGTTTAAATACTCTGTCCTTCATTGTCACTATTACTCTCACCAAGCCTATGCCAGACTTTCATTCCTGCTGCTTTTCCTATGTCACCTCTCTCCAGGAGGGACTTCTAAAAGTCAACATTGGAAACTTCCACTCTAGCACCATTTTAGAAGGGGACACATCCTATTTCTAGCCAGTCCATCTGGGCCCAGTCCTTGCAGTAGTACAGCCCAAGTACTATATGGCTACCAAAGTGCAAAGAGGTAGAGCTGGTCCCAAGACTGTTGTGGGCCTGTGATGCCTTGAGGTGGGTTTACTGCAGGGGTGCACATGGCACTGCTGAGGGGGAAGCAACCCATTCTGACAGAGACTAATTCAGGTGGGAAGCTCATCTCTTCTGCTGCAGCTACTGCTGGACAGCTGTTTGGAGATGACTGCGCTACTTCACTTCCCAGATTCAGCTTGGCCAGTTTTTTTACAGTCTGACACATTTTTGTCAGAAAATGCAATATTTTACAAACAGTTTCATAAGAATCTTATTCTGAATGGAGCTTTATCCAAAATGGTCAGCATTTCCCCAAAACAGGGGCTAGCTTTCCTTTGTGCTTCAAACATCATTTCCTCCTTTACCCACCTGGCTTCAAATCTCTGGGACCAGAGATGTTTCTTACTCCATGAGATGACTGTAGTATGCACAGTCGAGCCCTTAGACCCGGGAGAAAATCTGGATGCTATTGTAGTACAAACAGCATCAATAACTCTCACAGAGAGCACTAGTGTGTCTATGCAGAGTCCATCTTACTGAGATGCTCTTTTGCTCCAGAACATCTTGCCGTTTTGGAGGGATATACCAACATTCTTTTTGACATGGCTCTCTCCTGTCAGATTAGATATATTAGATAGATTTCATTTTCAACTAAGTAAAACTTAGTAAAACTTAGTTGTAGACTTTGCTTCTTAATTTATTTTCTTTTATTTTGATTTTGCGTTGTTACATGTAGACATATTTTTGTGTGGTTAAAAGGGACTTGCAATCATTCTGTGGAACACCTGGGGCTGCACCATGGATCACTGTCAATCCACTGACCACTGGAAAAGAAATGTGTCTTGAAAACATTCTGTCAGCATCAATCAGCTAACGCAACAGGGGAGACCTAGTCTTTCAGTTCCCCGAAGGCGACATTGTTGAGGCTTCTAGCATAACAAGGACATGAAAGAGTATTGGATATGAGCTCAGTTTCAGAAAAAAGAATATTTCACTGAAGTAACAACCACAGTTGGTTTAGATTATAATTTTCCCACAGGCCAAAGAGAGGCTTTCTTGATACCTCACACTTCAGAAGCCTTAAATAATATTTCAACTGTGGCACTGTTTTGCAGGACACAATTCTGTGTCTGTCTCTGCCTTAGTTTCCCTGCTTTTGATATGATAATGTAATCCAAAGCACACTGAAGGAAAGCGCTCCAAAAGAGCTGAATATATTAATAGCAACAACAACAAAAACCACTTCTAGTTTTAATATGATTATAACATTCTCAGTCTGCACTGCATTTACATCTGCACACTGGAAATTTCCATTAAAGAAATACAGAAACCTCATATTGTCACAAATTTATATGTCATGAAAAAATAACAGAAAATGGACCTTGAAAGAAATTAATAATTCTTGCAGTCAGAGCAATCTAGCAAGACAGTAGTCAAATAAGTCCCTCCAATGGAAGCTGGGCCAGCATGGAGGCTTTCAGATTTACTACACATAGATTGAAGAGACATAAAAGTCATAAGTCCTGACAAACAGGACACGCTATCTTGTTCATATGGTTTCTCTGATAATTAAGGCTTACAGAGAATGCACGTCCATCCTCAAATAATGCCCAAAAGGAGGCAATCAGAACACAGCCTGCCTCTAGAAGGGTTTGATTCACATGCTGCTGAGTTATTCATGTCATGTGAGCTGTGTGGAAGAGATCTTTTTATTTTGTTTTGTGTTAATGTTGATGGGAGAATCTTTTCTTTTGAAAACAGCCTCCTAATGCATCAGGACAGCTGCCTGTGATACACCTCATTTAGCGGCAATTGTCGCTGTAATGTTTATAACCCTCCCACTGCCATCCAATATACAGTCATCATTTATCCTCTCATTTGCCTAACACAGTGTTAAAATGCCCTTCCAGCGCTTTGTTTTGCTTACTTTTCCATTCCCTTGCTGTCTTCATGTCAGAGACTTTAAAACCTCTTTTGAACAACTGACATCTCCGTGTCAAGGATTTGTGACTGAAGGATGCTTTCTCCACTCTTTACCCTGTACCCTCTCCCTCCTGTTTAATTACAAGCTTGGGAGTGTAAGACATCATCTATCATTCCTTGTTCATTATATTTAATAGATGCACATTTTGGGCTCTTCAACAAACTGACCAGACATATGGAACATGTTAATCTGCTTGTGAAGTCTGCCCTTTTAAAATCAACAATGCCACCGTCTCCTCAGTTGAAATCTCAGGAAATGAGAAAAAAAAAAACCAAAACAAAACAAAACAAAACAAACTAAAATAAATAAAAACCTGAAACATCAAAACTATGAAGTTCCTAGTACATTTCTTAGGGATCACCTGTGCAGTAGTTTGTCACAGTCCAAGCATAACTGCTCTGTTGTAAAAGCCTTTGCACACATATGACAAAACTTTACATTTTTGCAACTAGTAAATTGCTCTGTGACTTTTGTTCCTATTAGAAGATGGAGTAATTTCACATATGAAAGAGTTCGCTCATAGTCATCAGGTTCCTGGGGTTGGACTTTGTGCTGATGTATTTTGCCTCTGCATATTGTCTCACACCCTGCCCTCATCATCTACACCATTTAATGCAGTAGACGCCTTAAGGATCAGGTGTCACCACACCATTTTAATTATGATATTCTCTTAGGTCTTTGCTTACTCACTTGAGAAGCCATTAGAACTATGTACCACATTTAGTGCACTTTTTTTGCATGTCTTGTGTAGTCCTCATCATTATATTTCCAACTGGATCCCATGCTAGGGTCTTAGGACTCTTCTCCACCTGTAAAAAAAAAAAAAAATACAGGCAATTCTGGTGATCACATACACAAACTATGGTATATTTGTTACCTTCTGTTTGATGAGATTTGGGTGAGTACATAGTCAGAAATTCATGCAATGATACATAAAACTCTGCATCTCCAAGTGATAAATCAAGAATACAGGCAGTTCCCAGACAACTTTCCACAAGATGATCATCTCGGAACAAAATAAGAGCATGAGCCTGTTTTTTATTCTAGCCACAACTGACACATGTGGCATTGATAGCTTCTAGACAGGTAAGATTGAGAGTAGCAGCTTTTCCCTTCACTGAAGTGGTTCAGGTACCCCAATAAAAACTGGTCTGAATGAGCAGGCCCCCAACCAGGCTTGGCCTAATAGCGAGGAGACCTGTTACACTAATGCTTCATCTGAATCTCATATCCACAATGCATCTCAGACAATACAGATAATTCCAGCCACTATGGAGAATAAAAATTTTCCAGGACACACTGCTGAAATTCAGTAAATGCAGCTCAGGTTGAATGATCCCAAACAAAATGTTTAGTTTCCATTTTTCCTGTTCCATAACTTTCCCTGGAATAAAAATATGCACAGTCAGCTAGGTGATTTTGAGTAGTTCTTTGAGATTTAGAGTTTACTTGAGCAATGAAATTACTCTGGGGCATTAAGAGCACACAAGAATGAAGATGAGAAATTTTTAGAGACTGTGGCAAGCATGAAAACTGCAATAAGAATTATTCTGGTAGTAGACTTACACTGTTTTCCTCTCACTAATCATAGACGTAGCTTGAATAGCTCTCTATATTTTTGGTATTGTTTTCAGTGTGTCAAGTAACTGTGCCTTATGACAAGTGAGAGTTTCACCTGTAAGTATTTTGGTGACTTTTGAAGTAGGTCCGCAAAAGCATGTGGCAGTGTTGAAAATAATGTGCATGAAGCTTTGGTCCCAGGAGGGATCCTGGGGGGGTCCTGAAAATATCTTAGAGCTTTGAAAAGAAGAGTGATCCTCCAGGCAAGCAATGCATGGTCTGAAAACGTAAAATGCAAGTTGATACAGTCAAGTATTCCTTCCTGACCCAGACTAGGTTTACAAGGCACTGAAAACTGGTCCTTTACAATGTGCAGTAATTCAAACCCATCTATTTCAAGTGTGTTCCTGCCTACACTGAAAAAAAAGGAAAAAAGCAAGGACAAAAACCAAAGTCTTTGGAAAATGCACATGGTGGATAATTACTCTGGTTTCAACTGCTGCTGAATAGCCTTTATCTTCCATGCTGAGTAACACTCATTCTTTGGTCAAAAGCTAAAGTTATAGAAGGCTTCATCTATAGTGTTTGTAGCACTGTTCTGCTGTAGGGGCTGCTTAGTTTATAAGGTGTAAAGCAATGCTTTCTACTAGCTTCTTTCAGCTAGTTTGACACTGTGTTGGCTGCTGGCCAAGAGTTAATAGTATATAAGAACAGCTGTAGTGAATCAGGTCAAAGGACCGTCTGACCCAGGAACCAAAGAATACTGGAGACAATAAGAGCTAGACAAACATGTATGGTGTTCCCTTGATATAACCAGTCTGCAGTCTAGGGACCTCCTGAATCAGAAATTGTATCCACATCTCTGTACTGAATAGTCCTCAAGAGACCTATCATCCTCTCCAAATACATCTAATTGCTTTCTGAATCCAGTTATATTTTGCTCCTTGGCATGTTCAGAAGCTTCATTTGTTACAAGCTAATGAACTTAATAAGCTGAAGCTGTGTTTTTGTTGAAAGGTTAATGATTGCAAACATTTAAATAGTTAAATTAACAACTTAGCTGGGACTAGAGTTATATAGGAAGGGAACAGTAATCTCAGCTCTTCTGGTAAGGTTGCTGAGGAATACTTGAGGTGTTGTGAGTCTTGTCTCCTTCCTGACTGTTGGGTCTTAACTCACCATTGAGATGTTCTAGAACATGCTGTTTCTGCTTTCGTTTCTGTTGTGCTGGGTTTAAGTCATAATAAGTCCCATAGTGGGACCATCTTTATTCTTCACAGGTTGTTTGTGTCTCAAGCTATAGTTTTGCTGTTCTTTAACATTTGTTGCTTAATATTATGTGACTAATTTAGTTGCATGGATCATCACTTGAGTTTCTACTATCTGTAATGTTGGTCAATCAATCCATCAACAAATTAACATCTTTATTTCTTGAAGTGCATTTTTTTCGGCCACATCTTAGGGTATAGTGTTTTCATCACTAAAAGTTAAATAATTCCTTTGTAACTGTAAAATACAGCTTTGCATCATGGCACTTGAGAAAAACTATCAAAAGCTAGAATGAGGGATCCTTTATGTATTGGATGGCAATCAAAAAAGCCCTACATTTTGGAAATAGTTAAATATCATTGGTGATAATTTCACCTTTGAAGGATTAGAGTGTTTCCCTTTTCTAGGTGCTGAAAAAAAAAAAAAAAAAAAAAGGAAAGGAAAGGAAGGTGAAACAAACGTTGGATTCATTCATGTAGTTCTCAAGTGAGCAGAGGAGTGAAATGAAGACAAATGGGAGTAAAATAATTCCAGAAGTGGCTTCATCATAATGCTTTCATAAGGAAGTTCTCCACTGCACTTGCTTTTAACTTTAGTGCCTTTCTTGTTGGATCCCACTTGTTACTGAAATGTTGGATATTCAGTCTCCCTATCTTTCCTTCCTGAACTGGCCAACAAAATCAGGTAATTGAAGGATTGTATAGTCTGTAAATTGCAATACAATTTTGTTACGTACATTGTTTTATCAACATAGACTTTTTATATCCAGATGACTACAGGGATTGCATATAAAGGCCCACTTGGAAGCATACTGAACTCAACAGAGAATCCCATTGACTTAAATGGGCTCCAGACCAGACCTGAAATGAAATCTGTCTCAAATTGCCAATTGACAAAGATCCAGGATGGTGGTTTTATTTAGAAGAATCTGTGAAAAATAGAAGTAAAATGGGCAGAAGAAAAACAATGGCAAAATAAAGATAATAATTTAGGCTGGTAATTGCAACAAAGCTGCTAACCAGCAGAGAAGAGCTCTGGAAAATCCTCTCAGAAGGACTAGAAAAACGAAGAAGCTTAGCTGGTTTCAGGATGAATATTGATAACATTATGGAACCGTTTCAGTAGTCCTCCCACTCGCAACAGCAGGCACCAGACTTCAGAAAATCTTTTCTCTGGTCCTCAACCATTCATTTGCATTAACCTTCAACCATGTGGTTTCAAAGGTCTGGGATTTTTCCTTACGCAAACTAGCCCAGAGGGAAGGGAAGTGGGACAGTTTGCTTTGCTTTTAAAAATCTGTCTGTCTTGGTTTTCTAAACATGGGACAGGGAATGGTGCTGGAATAGTTCCATTTGCTTCTGTTATGTTGAGAGCTTGCCTCTGATAACATCACTTTCCAATCAGCTTTTGTTGGTTTCAGGATGTGGAGGAAGAACAGGACACTAGATAGCACACATTCCTGGAATCTGATAAGGTTCAGCTCCCTGTTCTGCTTCACTATTTTTTACTATGACTTGTGAACAAGTCAGATGAAAAAGCAATAGACATGTTCCCCACTCCAAGAAGGGGCCGTGGACAGCTCCAGGGGCACTCTAATCTTCTATCATCTATAGAAATTGAAATATTATTACTTAAATCATGGAAGTGCAGCTGCCTCCCATTTATTACTCACGTTGAGAGAACGGAAATACGACTTCCATAACCATGATTTTTTAATGAGACAATGATCCACCCCAAAAGCCTCTGGTTCAATTTTCACTGCTAACCAGACTATAAGGCTGAGATGCACACCCCATTTAATTTATCTAAATAGAAGTTGCAGAACCCAAAAAGTAAGAACTATGTGGAAGGGGAACCATTTCCTTGGGAAACCTTCAGAAGCATTTTGGCAAGGGAGGGGAGCTGGCCACTAAAACCCAAGCTCTTTCAAATAAGGCAGCAGGGTGTGTAGTACACCAGGTCTGAACCATTATTTTTAAATTTGGGTGAATGGTGTTAAAGCCTAATCATATTCTGGAAAAGGAGCACTTAAAGTATTGCACCGAAGGCCACTGAAAATGGGAGGAAATAAATGAAGAAACAAGGGGGATATTAGTCCTTAAAAGGATGGAAAGGCTAAAAGGGTAGCTCCTTTTCCTCTAGCTAAGGAATAGAGAGGAGTCTGTCTAATCTTGTAAAGAAGAAAAGCCTGAAATATCCTGAGAGGCAATGCTGCCTTTTTAATGTACACAGCTTGCTGATAGCCACAGGCAACAGAAGAAACAGTGAAAGGGAACAGCAGAAAGCTGAGATTCAGTGTGAACAGATACCTAAAAGTTAGGGAGCCTGCAGGTATGTGGTTTAACCAGACCGCTAAGGATTTTTCCACAGTAGAGCCTCAGATGCCAAATTAAATCAGCACACATAACATCAAGCTGTGGCCATTGTCTTTAGGCATTTATTTTGCCCACTGCAAATGCAAATTAAGATGATTAATCTTAACCCTTTTCTGCTGTTGGCTAAACTACATTAAAATGCAAATTCCTTTGCATTTTCTGCAGGCACACCACCACCACTGGAGTGGCTATGTGAGCCATGAATCTCAGGCATGTGATAGAGCCATCAGTCACAGAATCCCATAATCACTTTACTACACTCCCTAGTTCTGGAGGAATGCCTGGTACCACATGGGGCTTAGCAAACGGTCAATGCTCCACATGCTTGGAAGAGATTCATTTTACTGAAGGTCCAATTGGCTGTGCTTAACTACAGAAAAGCATCACAGGGTTTCTCCTGGTTTCTCTTTCTGGGAAACTCAGCCCTTAATGGAACAGTCCCCAGTATTACTGGAGCAGCAAATTTGACACATATGTGGTTTGGCAAGTTTTCCTCTTGTATAAATGAGTCTGGGATTTGTTTTAGCACCTGCTGCTCTTTTTACAGTGCCAATTTATACCTCAGTACAATTGTTTCCCTATAACACAGTTGTTTAAGGAAGTATTTTAATTTTGCAGTGCTTATCTACCTCCCATTCAGATCATGCAAATTTTTTTGATATTGCTCCATTTAAATCTATACCATCCATTAACCTATTCTGATATGTATTTCATAAACTCAGTTTTGTTTCTTTTAATAACACTCATCCACAGCATTATCTAAAGAGTTAAAAATCAAAACAAACTATAGAAAAAAACATAATAATTTATTTCTTTTACTTCCATATATACCCGAGAGATCACTTAGCTGGATTTATTTTAAAATATTATTTAAAGACATATAGATTAGGAATATTCTGCCTGAAAAATTCTAATATAATTAAAAAGCAATTATGTAAATGCAGGTGTTGAGCTTCCTAATAACCCCAAGTTACAGTCAGAAAACTGTCTGAAACCATCAACTTAAGCACTTTTGGATGTCCTAGAACTGCAAAGTCTTGGTTGAATTGTAACCTTGTTTGTTTAATGGACATTGTGTACAAAATGAATGTTTCCAGTGATAGGGCTTTAAAAGTGAATCAAAATCTCTTAAGAGACTGTGTTTCTGTAGATGTTGGGGACACAGAGAAAGCTATTGAACCCAGCAGACACTGATTTGATGGCTATATATGGAGAAGACAAGGAAATGGAAACAACATATTGCTTCTTTTTCCAGTTGCTGGGATTTAGTATACAACATCACAAGGATGCATCCACCATTTGTACATTCATATTTATCCCTAGGATGTCTTTCCTGTACTTATTGAAATCTTGTCAGCATTCAAGGAACTATAGGCTTAAATACACAGTTTTGTCTCTGGGACTATCCTGTGTGCAAGGGACTTGTTTCTCATTCAGTTTTTCAGCATGTATGACTGCTGTATGCCTATTAAATTTTTTTATTTTTTCCTCACAGCTGGAATTGTGCCATGTTCCCTGCTCCCACAAGCAATTTCTATTGACCTTCAGCACAAACTAGCAGCTGGAATTGAATGGCAGCCCTGAGAGATGGCTCATAGTATAGTGGAGCTTGAGCCAAAGGCCTAAATATATCCTGCCTCTCTTTAGTGTGTCTAATTTAGGAGTTTCATTTCTTCTAGTATCAGAAGTCCCTTCAAAGGGTTCTGAGAGATTGACCAAGCATTGCAAGATCTTCTAGAAGTGCCTCTCTTTCTCTTTTAATTAATAGAAAAGGACTTGGGATAAAACTGGCTTCCAGTGTAGAAGATACAGTAAAATATCTAAAGTCATGTGGAAGTACTGGGAGACTTATAGAATGAAACTGGGCTGCAGTCAGCAGCTGGAACACTTCGGAAGTTTGCACTTCTGAGGCAGTGCATACTGGACAAGGTGTTAGAGAAGAGCTGGATGCTCATGTCAGACAAGATCCTAGATCAGGTCCTTATAATTGTCACTGATACAAGACTATCCTTGAGCCCAAAACACAGTCCTGCACCTCCAATAATCTCATTTCTAGGGGATTACCATGACTGAAGGTGGAGATCTCCTTCTAGTATAAAACAGTTTTTTTGATGAAGGGCTATTTGTAATCTTTCCCAAATTCCTGCAACAAATGCTCATAGTAGCGAGACTTCCAGTGAAAGGACTAAATAAATGTGAAGAATCATAATAAATCACACATTATTTTCAGTTACCAGAACAAGGTAGTCTTACTTTGCCTAAGCTAGATTTCTTACCAGTCACTCTTAGCTTCACCTTTATCAAGTCATAACCAAGTAGACCTTAAAAACTGGAGGAAAAGTAGGTCAGAATGAAAATGTAATTTAAAGCTCTTCCAAGAATAATGCACTTTTCCTTATTCCCTGACATGACAGACCGCTTATCAATGTAGACACTCAAGGTCTTTCTCATCTATCTGTTGCATCTACCAAGGAATTAACTTCATCCAATCATCTTTTTTACTCTAACTTCTTGAGACAGGGGTCATACAGCACCTGTCTGGTGAAAAACATTATGCACAAAAACTCTCTCAAATCAGAGAGACAGAAGTAAAATAAACTGCTTTCAGGCCCATAAATACCCTTTCCACAAAGAAATAAGCATGTAAATATTAAATCAGGAGACCATGCAGTCGTTATTAGTGCTTATTTTAAATGAGAATTTTTCTTGTTGATGTTTTGTCTGGTTGATTTTTTTTTTCCTGGGAGGTAAGAGATCTGGCACTGAAAAGCTGTAGGGATGCCTGTTTCTGCAATAATAAGGAAAAAAGCAACAAGTAACCCTACTATTTTGGAGGAGTGTAGGGGGTATATTTAAAGAGAAGTAATTTTTAGACAGTGAGAACAAGAATACTGCTGCTCATCAGAAATGCTCAAGTGAAAAATGTTTTTCCAGTGATTTTTCTTTTTCCGTTATCTATAAATTCCTGAGCACAGGAAAGGCCTGGGTGTGTCTAAAATATACTGTTCAAAACTTGTTTAATTTACTGTCTCCTGTATTTCTGTGTCCTGTAGGATTGAGGTATTTCTCAGGGAGACTTACATAGCTCCCAGATGATTCTACATGGTTTTCTGTTTTGCTTTGCTTTTAATTAATGAAGCTCCTGTGGGACCACATATCAGGTTCTTGAATCAACCTGCTCCACCAAGTCTCACCTCCCACATGTTTTTCCTCTTGTTTTGCTGAGAGAAGGAGGGGACCATTGCTTGGCCCATGCATTCAATACATGACCAGAGTTGACCCAGGTATCATTCAGTCTAGATAGCTCTGTACAGCTGCCCACTGTTATCTCCTTCTCTTTGCATTTCCTTAAAAAAGCACTGGGATATACAGACCACAAGGAGGACAGCAGACATTCCAGATGGTAATTCAAAAATCAAATACTTATAAACATCTATGTAAAAGCCTATCAAGGGATATATGTTAAACTTTAATTAAGGTCAACTTGTTCATAATGGAAGAGCAGGTACTTCTTCTGAGGTATCAGGAAGGGAAAGGTTACACTTTAATGTGTAAGTAGGTTTGAAAGAAAAATTGAAACTTTTGGCTGTTCTTTTTATTATATAAAGATGGTGACCTAAATTCTTGACTCTATGCTTTTCTGCTGTCACCTCTTCAGGGCCTCATATGCATTGTTTCCCTTGTAGGTTCTTCTGTCTAGAGTTCTTCATGCCATGCGTTCCGGTCTCATGTTTTTACCACAATAACTCAATCTCCCCACTTAATTAAAAAGGAATCAGCTATCTCATCTTCCAAGTAGTTTCTACCTAAGCCGAAAGCTTTTGTGTTGAGTCAGCCTTCCAAATGACTCAAGATCATGACCAAAGATGACACATCCTTTAGGTCTGCAGTGAGTTTCAGAGACTATGGGGAAAACACATGAGAGGTAGCTGATGCCACTATCTGCAGCAGACAAACACAAGTGGATTATGTGCAGGTGAATGGATGTGCAATCAGTAGTCCCTGAGATGCTTCAGGGAACCTGGCATGCCATCATACATCTTGCTTGGCTTGCCAGAACTGAGAGCATTTTATTAGAAATCCAGAGCAAAAGACAAGAAGACAAGCTGAACATACTTTTCACATTTATAAAAAATAGAGAGTTAGAAACTGGATTATAACAAATAGATTTCTTTGTATCCAGAGAGTTCCCATGGTATTAACATTACTGTTTTTTTTTTTTTTTTTCCTTTTTCTTGCTCATGTGATTCCTTGTGATTTAGCAACAATGCTCCTCAAAGCTATCATTTTATCATGGAGATATAGTTTAAAAAACTTTCGTATCTAACCTGCAATGCTCCATGTTTTTCACTTTTCTTCGTACAGCCAGAATACATGGTACATGTTGAGTTAGCCACATATGGAGTTATTCTCCTGTCACCTGCTCCAAATCTCATTTGTCTCTCCAAATGAATGTGTAAGACCCAACCACACAAATCACTGAAGTTCCTATGCAGTGCATTCAGGCACCCATTTATTCTAAAGTGATGCTATCCAAGCGAAGGGTTTGAAACACACCATGCTATTCTCCACCAGATGTTGGACTGGTTTAAATGCAAATAAACACCCAAAGGGAAAACAAGGCAATGGAATATAATACACTGCTGAAATATGAGCTAGATTTGTGCACAGCCAAACTTCCTTGTGGTTTCAGGATTTTTTTCAAGTTTCTTTCCAGCACAATTTCATTCTTACCCCCTTGTGGTGGTATGTCCTGCTGAGTGCAATATTCTCGCAAAGTTCCTGTTTTCCTCTTCACTTGCTCATATATATCCTCAGAATAACAAGGATATGTATTTGTTTACAAATTTTTATTTTCCCTGCTGGAAATATTTATGCTCCCTGCGTAGAGCAGAGAAGCAGCTCCTCACTACCACTGAGTCTGCAGAGGAGAGGATAGAAATATGAAGGCAGCTGGGTTTCTGCTGTCTACCATTAGTACTCAAGGTGAACCTCCAAATTTTCCACCCAATATGTCTTCTCAGATGGCTGCCAAAAGCCTTTTCTAAGATTGATCAGTTTTAGAAGACTAGAAATTGGACTGGAAATTGGGTGAATATCTGGAGACCCTTTACATGGGCAAAAAGCCTTAGGGGGGAGAAGCCAAAAGATGACATTCCTTCACAGTAATCTTATTCCATGAAACAGAAGGAGGACAGGATGAGAAGAGGAGGTTTCCCTTCATATCTCTTCCTCTCTCAGAAATACACACACACGCACACACACACACACCCCTCATCATCTTAAAGTTTAATAAATGTCCTTTTGCCACTTCTGACTTTTGAACACTTTCTAGTCCTCTGTTCTCTCTCTCCCCCCACTCCCAATTATGTACTCACATAAGGCCCTGTTCTTCATCTTTCACTTCCTCCTCCTCATTCAGTCTGTCCCCAGATGTCCATTTATTCTTCCCTAGATTCCCTTCTCTAGTTTTAGACCCTCCATCTGCTATATCAATCACCCTTCCATTGACTAAATACGTATCAGGAGGTTTACAATTGGGATTGCAGACGTTTGAGGAAGATGTCTGTCTGCCAAGACAATTCAGACCAAAGAAAGACACTGATCACCAGGAAACTTCCTCTAAACACAGACAAAAAACCCTGAAACTAAGCTGAGATCATTCCACTCATTTTTAATGACTGAAAGAAGTTTTAGAAGGTGCAAAGTACAGGATAATTTCCAATAGAAAGAAATGATTAACACTGTTCCTAATGCTGGGTTTCTGCAGGCAGCACCAGATAAACTGAACAAGCTACAAAAATAATTGCTTGAGGGAAATGAAACTTTGAAACAGGTTTCTAAGCATGCCTAACCAGGACACACTGGAACAGCATTTCAGTGTCATGATACTAAGTTTGTGCTTAAAAGACTTCCATCACTCAGATGATTTCAGACAGGCGCACCCATGAACATTTATCTAATGAGGAGTGGAATTAAAGCAGAACTACACTACTTCATCTGCTGGTCTAAAGAAAATTCTAAATTCCTGCTGTGACATTGAGCTGAATTATCTCAATTACAGTAACAAACAACATTGTGGTGAAAGGACCAGCTTCTTCTTAATGCATGTTTATTGAGGAAATCACGAAAGAAATAGTAATCAGGAGAAAAATAATGTGATTTATTTTCTCTTAATTACTATCATGAAATACAGTGCAGTATAGGATTTTGGAAAGGTTTTATATTGCCTCTTGCTAAGGATAGTATTTTAAACATTCTACAAAAGCTTAAACAAATTAACAGAATTATTAAATAAATAAATATGCATAGATTTTTAAAAATTATGAATTATGTTTTAAAGAGCAATGAGTAGATGAAAGGATATGACATCTTGATCTAATTCCTGAAAAATAAATCTTCGCTAGGAGAAATTTGCT